>NW_025999968.1:7643827-7821404 GCF_001458135.2 Marmota marmota marmota | reverse complement strand
GCTACCTTATATATATATATATATATATATAAATATATATATATATATATATATATATATATACTCAGATTGTGTCAAGATTAATTTTGAGTTTAAATTTGTACATGTTGAACTAGGTGTGAAGTTGAGGTACAGGTGATGGCAGGTAAGCAGCTGGATATACATCTTGTGATCTGGCAGAGAGGCTTAGGTTGAAGGCACAAGTGGTGAGTCATCTGAGTATGAATGTTAACTAATGTTCTGACAGAGAAAGAAATCGTCTGGGAAGAGAAAACTCAAGTAAAAAAAGCAATGTGGGATTTCAACAGTCCATGGTAATAAGTGGAAAAAGGTGAGTCTTCAAATGCTGGAGAAGAATAACTAGGAAGAAGGAATAAAATCAGAGAATCGGGTCTCAGAAACCTAGGAAGGTAATTGCACAAAAGCAGTAGCTATCGTCTTTAGTGTTTCTGAGAAGATAAATGGACATTAGACTGTATTTAGGATCATGAAAGGTATTAATCACCTAATAGGAACTGTGATGGGTGGCATTATGGAACAGAAAGAATTCAGACTGGAGGGAGAAGAGAAGTGAGTAAGAGACAAGAAAATATGGAAAGCAAATATTGACATGACTTTTAAGAAACTGGTCAGCAGTGATAGAAGGAGTATGCATGTTCAAATGAGGGACCTTGTTGGTGCTGTGATGGTGATGGTTTGAATTAATGCAAGACACTTGATTCTATGTCAAAGCCAGTGGGCAGGATCCAATTGAAAAGAAGTTTACACCATAGAGAAGATAAAGTAAAAAACCTGAGGTGTCTGAGAAGAGGGAGGCAATGAGACCTACAGCATAGGTAGTAGGACTATTCTGAAACAGAAAAAAAAAACTAGTCTTTAAAAATTATAACAGAAGGAAAGGAAAATAAGAATTGTGCAAATGACGAGGGAGGTGTTGTCTTATTTTCTCTAATATAGGAAACAAAAGAATCTTCAGTTAGAGAGAGGAAGGGATTTCACAAAAAGAAATTGGAGAGAGTTTGAGATAGTTAATATGAATAGAGGAAAAATGAGTTCACTTGGTATTTATATTTGCATTTTTCAGTCAATATTGAACAATTCATTGGTGTTGTGGTGTGGTTGTGAGGTGTCCCCCAAAAGTTCATGTGTGAGACAATGCATGAAGGTTTGGAGGAGAAATGATTGGGTTATAGCCTTAGCCTAATCAGTGAATTAATCCCTGATTAATTAATTGAGAGGTGACTGGAAGCACGTGGGGTATGGCTGGAGGAAGTGGTTCATTGAGGGTGTGGCTATGGGGTATATATTTTGTATCTGGCAAGGGGAGTCCTCCTCCCCACCCCACTGATTTCTGATTATTGTGTGAGCTGCTTCCCTCTGCCGCACTCCTCTGCCATGATGTTCTGCCTCACCTCAAGCCCCAAGGAATGGACCCAGCCTTCTATGGACTAAGACCTCTGAAACTGTGAGCCCTCAAATAATCGTTTCCTCCTCTGCAATTGTTCTGGTCGGATCTTTTAGTCACAACAGTGAAAAAAACAATTGGAGTATGGTATTGAAACTGTAGTGGAACAATTTGCACTGTGACTTTCTCCAGCAGTACCTGGCTTCTTGGAACTGGGCATTTAAAAGTACATAGTTGGCCAGGCATAGGGGCTCTGGTCTATAATCCCAGCAACTTGGAAGGCCAAGGATCAAGAGTTCAAAGCCAGCCTCAGCAACTTAGTGAGACCCTGTCTTAAAATGAAATACAAAAAGGGCCAGGGATGTGGTTCAATGGTTCAGCATCCTGGGGCTTAATCCCCAGTAACAACAACAACAACAAAAAGGTGCATAGATGGGGGCTGGGGTGTAGCTAATTGTACATTGGACACAGTACTTACCCAGTGTGTGTGTGAGGTCCTGAGTTCAATCCCCAGCACACACACACACAAAAAAAAAAATGCATATTTTGGTCAGCCTTTTTAGATTACTAACAAAAAGAGGCATGAGATCTGGGATATTAACAAGAATATCACTGAAGTGATGAACTATGAATCTTAGCTGGATAATGAGGAAAGCAAAGAAAAAATATAGTTGATGATTGGGAGACAGCAGAGAGATCAACTTATTAAAAGATCCCAGGAGGTCAGAGAACAGTGGAGATAACTCTAGTTGCACAAATTGGAGGTAGGGTGGGGGGAAATGTTTGTAGGTTCGAATGCGTGATTTTGTAGGAAGAGAGAGCAGTTATGTGTGGTGACATAATCCAAGATGTGATTATAAGAATAGGTGGCTGAAATGGGATGGAGACCATTATGGAGATTATGATGGGACAACTAAGAAGTCAGGTAGGGGTAAGTCATCAAGATACAACTGAAATCATCCAGGATTGTATCAGGGTTTGAGCTAAAAAAAATATTGCAGTTGTGATGACAACATTTTCAAAGAATAATGGAGGATGATTGGGAGATTAGAGTTAGAGTCAATAATCTTTTTCTCTGAAAAACCCCATATTAAGTGTCTTAGGCTTTGGGTCCATACAGTCTCTTCCACAACTACTCAGGTCTACCATTGTCTTATGAAAGCATCTCTAGACAATATGGAAATGAGTGGGCCTGATGGTTACAATAAACCTTTATTTACAAAACCAGGCAAAAAGTCAGATTTATCCCACAGGCCATAGTTTTAGAACTTTTGGATTGGAGGATAAATTGGGGGGATTACATAATTTTTTTCAAAGCATATTACATATAACATGTAACAGTAAACTGCACTTACATATTATATTATGTATAATAATCCAAATAGTAGAGTGCTACAAATAGAATTTCATGAACTTTAAACAAATTAAGAAAAAAGAAATGTATTTGTGAATAGTCTTTTATATTTACTCACATATTTCCCACTTCCTATTCTCTCCAATTCATCTCATAAACTGGAGTCACTATTCGGTATTATTTCCTTTCAGCATGAACAACTTAGTTGAGTATTTGTTGTCTTAGTCTGTGTTCTGTTGCTATAACTGGATACCTCAGACTAGACAATTTATTTTTTTTTAAGGGGGTTATTTGGCTCATGGTTCTAGAGGCTGAGAAGTTCAAGATCATTGCACCAGTCTCTGGGATCTGGTGAAGGCCTTCTTGTTGCATCATAACATGGCAGAGGGTAACACATGGTGAGACAGAGCAAACACATGTCAGCTCAGGTTTCTCTTCCTCTTTTTACAAAGCCACCAAAACCTATCATTAGGATCACACTCTGATGATCGAATCTAATTTCAGTTGCCTCTAAAAGGCCACACATCCATGTACCATCAACATATGAATTGGGGAATTAAGTTTCAACATGAGTTTCAGAAGGGATATTCAAACCATGGTATTCATGTAGAGCATATCTGCTTAAAATGGATTATCTCAGTTTTTTTTTTTTAATTTGATGAGTAATTTCACTGAGTGTAGAATTCTTGGTGGGCTGTGTTTTCTTTTAGTATTGGGGGGGGGTGTTTGTGGTGTTGGGGCTTTGTGCATGAGAGGGAAGCACTCTACCAACTGAGCTATATCCCCAGCCCTTCTTTTAGTATTTTGAATGTCTTCTGAACTCTATTGTTTCTGATTAGGTGTAGGACATTAATTATATTATTGGTCTCGTACATGGGATGAGTTGCTATTTTCTGTTTATTTTATTTCACTTTGTTTTACTTGCTTAATTGCTGCTTTCATAATTTTTTTTTTTTTGTCTTTGGCTTTCCACAGTATGACTGTGATGTGTCTAGGTGGGTGTCTCTTTGTGTATATCCTATTCAGGTTTGATGAGAGTTTGATTGTGAAGATTAACGGTGGGGAAGCTTTTTTAAAGTAATAAAATGTGTGAAACTTTTGTTTTTTGTTTCCTCAAGAATTTGTTCTTTTCCCTCACTCTTTCACCTCTTTTTTCTATGATTCCTGTTATATATATATATGTTAGTCTAATTGGTAATGTCCTATATTACTTTGAAACTATTCGTTTTCCTTCAGTCATTTTTTCCTCCCTATTCTTCATACTAGATCATTTATATCAGTCAGTTTTCACATACACTGATTCTTCTTCAGATTTGCTGTTGAGCACCTCTAGGGAATTTTTCATTTTTGTTATTGACTTTTCCAACACTAGAATATTTGGTTAATTTTATAGCTTTCTGTTTCTTCCCTAAGATGACCTATTTATTGAGTCATAGTCATTATATTTTTCTTTAGTCCTTCTTTAATTCTTTGAACATACTTAGAATAAGTGTTTTGAAGTCTGTTAAATCCAATGTCTGGGAACACTGATTCAGTTGTAATTTGCTGCTTTTTTCCTGAGTATGGGTCACAATTTCCTATTTATTTCATGTCTAATAAATTTTTGGTTGAAAACTGGAAATTGTGGGTATATATATACATACATATACACACAGACAGAGCTATATAATAACACACATATATAAATAAAATTATATGTAATATATAATACATATAATATAGAATTATATATAATAACATATTTATATATACTATATATACACAATACATACAATATATGTATTATATAATACATGTTGAGTATGCATACAATATATTTACAATATGAGAGAGAGAGAGAGAGAGAGAGAGAGATACTAGTTTTTGTTTTGTTTTTTCAATTTTAGTAACTTACGTGAATTGAACTGTGTATCAGTCTCCTTTTCAGTGTGTGGCCACTGACATCTCTGCTTAGCTTTTTATACTAATTCTAATTTTTTTACTTTGGGCTCTGAGGAGTTCTCCCTTCATTGCCAAAGCACCTTTGTTATCCACTAATGATTTTGGCAAAATGTGTTCTCCGACATTTTAAGCCCATTAGGCTTCTATCCTCTGCACATAGATTGGGGCGGTGGTGGTGGGGGTGGAGGGGCGTTACAGGGTACTTTAAATTTGCACTCATTTATCCCTGCTCCTCTGGCTTCTCCGTTTTGCTAGGCTCTCTCAGGTCTTCCCTACTCAGGTAGGTGTTTTTCCAGTTTTTCAGAATGTGTGAAAAACTTATTTCAGCCAACCTATCACTATCTAATTTACAGGATCTCCCTGCTAAATAGCTACCTGGTTTGCTACTGCATAGTTCATTTTGTGCAGGGACTGAGTGGTTTATAAAGAACAGAAATTGATCATCTCACAGTTCTGGAGGCTGTGAAGTCCAGAAAGAGTCACTGGCATCTGGCCAGGGCTCTTTGGTTGTACCTCTGGAGAGGAGTCTGCCCCTTTTGGAAGAAAACCTGGATTTCCACACAGTTCCATGATGGTCAAACTGTATTTCTCAATGACCAATCTGTGGAAGTAAATAAAGGAGCCATTGACTAGAAGACTGAAGAGTCCTACTGTTTTTATCAAATCCCTACAATTTTTTCAAGAAGAAATTCATCTGAATTTGATGTTGTCTTTGGTCAATTTCAGAACTGTGAAAAGGTTGCTTCAACACCTTTGCCCAGTTTTGTACTTATTCTCACTAACCTCTTTATTCCCCCATTACCAAAAATGCCCTCTTCATTTTGATACTTACATCATATCTTTATTTTAAAACGTGTTAATTACTATTCCCCTCCATATAATATTTTTATTCTTTTTAGATGTACTTGACAGTAGAATGTATTTTGACATTTATACATACATAAAGTATAATTTATTCTAATTAAGATCCTGTTCTGGTGGTTGTACATGATGCAGAGTTACCCCAGTCATGAATCCAAATATAAGGATATGAAAGTTATGTCTGATTAATTCTTCTTTCCTTCCTATTGCCCTCCCCCTCCTTTCCCTTCATTCTCCTTTGTCCAATCCAATGGGCTTCTATTCTTCCCTTCCCTGCCCTTCCTTGTTATGGGTTAGTATTCACATATCAGAGAGAACATTTGGCCTTTGGTTTTTTGATATTGGCTTTTTTCACTTATCATGATGTTCTCTACTTCTATCCATTTACCAGCAAATGCCATAATTTCATTCTTCTTTATGGCCAAGTAATATTACATGTGTATATATCCCACATTTTCTTTATCCATTCATCTGTTGAAGAAAAACTAAGTTGGTTCCATAGCTTGGCTATTGTGAATTGAACTGCTGTAAATATTGATGTGGCCATTTCACTGGAGTATGATGATTTTTAGTCCTTTGGCTATAGACCTAGGAGTGGGATAGCTGTGTCAAGTGATGGTTCCATTCCAAGTTTTCTGAAGAATCTTCATATTGCAGTTTCCTTGGAAAGCTGGGAATGGAACAACCATTTGACCCAGCTATTCCCCTTCTCGGACTATACCCAAAAGACCTAAAAATAGCATACTACAGGGACACAGCCACATCAATGTTTATAGTAGCACAATTCACAATAGCTAGACTATGGAACCAACCTAGATGTCCTTCAATAGATGAATGGATAAAAAAAATATATGGCATTGATACACAATGGAATATTATTCAGCACTAAAAAATAACAAGATCATGGCATTTGCAGGGAAATGGATAGCATTACAGCAGATTATGCTAAGTGAAGTTAGCCAATCCCTAAAAAACATATGCTGAATGTCTTCTCTGATATAAGGGAGTGACTCAAAATGGGATAGGGAGGAAGAGCATGAGAAGAAGATTACCACTAAATATGGAAGAGAGGTGGGAGGGAAAGGGAGGGAGAAGGGGAATTGCACGGAAGATGGAAGGAGACCCTCATTGTTATACAGAATACATGTATGACGATGTGAGGAAAGAAAAAAAAAGAAGTGTGTCACATTAGATTGGGCAGAGAGAAGTAATGGGAGGGGAGGGGAGAGGGAGGGGGGATAGGAAGGACAGCAGAATAAAATAGACACTAGTATTGCTGTATGTATATACATGTCTGTATAACCAATGTGATTCTGCAACCTGTGCACTCAGAATAATGAGAAATTATACCCCATTTGATTCAAATGTATGATATGTCAAGATCATTGTACTGTCATGTGTAACTAATAACAAAAAAAAAAGAATCTCCATACTGCTTTCCACAGTGGTTGCACCAATTTGCAGTCCCACAGTAATGTCTGAGTATACCTTTTCCCCCACATCCTCACCAACATTTGTTGCTTGTATTCTTGATAATTGCCATTCTGACTGAAGTGAGACAGAATCGCAGTAAAGTTTTAATTTGTGTTTGTCTAATTGCTAGAGACGTTGAACATTTTTTCACATATTTGTTAGCCATTCATATGTCTTCTTCTGTGAAGTGCCTGTTCAGTTCCTTTGCCCATTTATTGATTGGGTTATTTTATTTTTTGGTGTTAAGTTTTTTCAGTTCTTTGTATATTCTGGAGATTAATGCTTTATTTGAGGTGCAGGTAGTAAAGATTTTCTCTCATTCCATATGCTCTGTTCATATTCTTGATTGTTTCCTTTGCTGTGAAGAAGCATTTTAGTTTTATACCATCCCATTTACTGATTCTTGATTTTACTTCTTGCACTTTAGGAGTCTTATTGAGGAAGTCAGTTCTTACACCAACATAATAGAGAGTTGGGCCTACATTTTCTTCTAGTAAGCACAGGGTCTCTGTTCTAATACCTAGGTCCTTGATCCACTTTGAATTGAGTTTTGTGCGGGATGAGAGATAGGGGTTCAATTCATTCTGCTGCATATAGATTTCCATTTTCCTGGCACCACTATATAAATGGCATATCATCTGAAAGAGAAATAAGGAAAACTACCCCATTCATAATAGCCTCAAAAAAATAAATAAAATAAAATACTTGGAAATCAACCTAACAAAATAGGCGAAAGACCTCTACAATGAGAACCACAGAACACTAAAGAAAGAAATTGAAGAAGAAAATGGAAATATCACCCATGTTCTTGGATAGGCAGAATTAATATTGTCAAAATGGCCTTACTACAAAAGGTGCTATACAGATTTAATGCAGTTCCTATTTAAAATTCCAATAATGTTCTTCATAGAAATAGAAAAAGCAGTCATTAAATTCATTTGGAAAAATAAGAGATCTAGAATAGCCAAAGCAACCCTTCTTATAACATTTTTTCTTATTGTTAAACATAAATGCATGATCAACACTTATCACCAGCCTTTATGTAAAGCCTCTTCAATGGAAAGTGTATTCTATTAAAGAATCCTTAGGAAGTACCCAAAGAAGCAATATTTCCCTGAGTCTTGTATGATCCTCACATTTTTCTGTAGTCAATACATTAAGAGGTTAATTTTGCTAAATTTAAAATCTTTGACTCACATTTTCTTTCCTTGAGTGTATTAAATGTTACTTTATTATTTTCTGACATAGAATTGTTAGTCAAAAACTAACAACTATCCAATTTTTTCCCCATAGTTGACTTCATTCAATTCTTTCAAAAGAATATGGTTAATGTTTTTTATTCTATTTCTTACTTTTGAGATAAAATCTTTTAATATGTATTTTTCAGGCATTTCTTATTTAAAATTTTTTGAAATCATTTGTTGTTCTGTGCTTTAATTTTTTTCCTTCAGTGCCTTCTATATACATATGATTTATCTTTGCATAAAATTTTCTTCAAATCTTTTTCATTTCTTTAAAAATTAGTTTGTCACGACCCCTCGCCGGCAAGGGAAAACACGACACAGGATTCTTCTTTCAGCAGTTTATTCAGGCCTTGATTCAAGTATCATCTTCTAGCGACCCCCCGCCGAGCGCCCAAGCACAGCCTAATAAAGCCTCCCGCATACCAATCTTAAGCTGCCACGTGGACCTTTCTCATAGGATGGGAAGGGATTTCATGCCAATTCTCCATATTAGGAGTTGTTTGTCACAGGCCACAGTGGAAGCCCGCGCCATCTTCTAATGGCGGCCATGGTCTAATTAGAACGGCTCACCACATTAGTTATTATTAATTAATTTAGACATTTCCCTTATTCTATCTTTTCATTTATACTAATGCATTAACTTTTGTGTTTATGGTTTTTATTTTTCTCAACTTTTATCTTCCTTTCTGGAGTGATTTTTAAAAATTACTATTTCCAATCATTTTCTGAGTTGTTTCATCTATTATTGTGGTTTAGGTCTGGAATGTCCGACAAAGACACTTGTTTTGAAGGATTGGTTCCCCAGTGCAATGCTCCAAGATGGGACTTTAGGAAAGTAATGGGTAATGAGAGCTCAGATCTCATCAAAGGGTTAATCCGTTGATAGTTTCATAACTCAATGGACTATTAGGAGGTAGTGGAATCTAGAGGAGGTGGGCCTAGTTGGAAGAAGTAGATCACTGAAGGTGTACCATGGAAGGATATATCTAGTCCCTGGCCTCTTCCTTGCTTATTTTCTCTGGTCCTGGCTTCTATGAGATGAGTGACTTTGCTCCACCACACCTTCCCTGCCATGAAGTTCTGCCTCCCCACAAGTCGACAAAGATGGGGTGAAGGGACTATGAACTGAAACAGTGATCCAAAATAACTCTTCCCTCCTCTATGTTGTTTTTCTCAGTTATTTTGTCACAGCAATGGAAAGCTGACTAACACGGCCATCTGTTGCAAATATTCTTTTTCCAGTGGACTCACTGATTGACCTTTCCAAAGATTTTGCATAGCACATATCAGTTTTTAAATTTTAGTTCATTTTGAATGACAAGGCTATAACTTTATTTTGTGATCTTGTCTGCTAATATGTTCTCATTGTTTTCTGAATGTTATTTTGTTCTCTACCTTTTTTTTTTATTTCTTATAGGAGATCCATTGATGGATTGATTGTGGCACTCTACCACTGAGCTACTTTACCTGCCATTTTTATTTTGGGATAAGGTCTACCTAAATTACCAGGCCATCTACAAATTTGCAATCCTCCTGGCTCAGCCTCCCAAGTAACTGGGATTACATTTAGGATTATCACTGTTTCTGGTATCTTACAGTAGCTTTATAGATGATTCTACTTCATTCCTTTCTATTGTTCATGTTTAAGTTAAGTGCATTTTCACTATTATCATGGAAATGTAGGCCAAGCTAGCTTTTCTAGGATCTTCTGTGTGTTTAGAGCCTCCTTTTCTGATATTTTCAAGACAAATACTATGCCACTGGACTTTCTGACTGTACTTCCTTTGCTTATACCCCTCACACTTTAATCTAAATGGCCCCTTTTATCTCTTCTATTGGATCTGATCCATTTAATTTTTGTTAAACTTTATTTTTTAGTTGTAGGTGAACACAATATCTTTATTTTACTTTTATGTGGTGCTGAGGATTGAACTCAGTGCCTCACACATGCTAGGCAAGTGCTCTTCCTCTAAGCCCACAACCCCAGCCCTGATGGATTTAAGTTTGATTCAACTCCTAAGGATGTCTTGTCAGCACAAGTTGCATCCTGAGAAGCCTCATTTGCTCCAGCACTGGGAACCCTTTTCCTGTTTCTCTTGAAGACACTGATGATGGGGAGCCTCCAAATTCCCTTCTCCTTTTCTACTATGATTTTCACATCAGTCTGACTCTCTTTCCAGGGATTATCTGTTACTTGGAGATTGGGGGCATGGTTATCTAGTTCCAAAGTCCTTCAGAGGCATAGTTGATTTTCCTGTTTCTTTCTGCAAAGTTGCTAGTACCATTCTGGTCTAGTGCTTTGTCCCCACCCATTAAAGGGGGATATGTTGTTATTTAGTTTCTTGTAGATATTTTCTGTGTGACTTAAGTTTACTTTTTCTGTTTTTAGGGGGGTTTTCAATTATATATAAAAGGTTATGCTGTGTGTATTGTCCAATTTTCAGAATCCAAAGTTCAAAAATTTAATATTTAGTTATTTGAAAAATTTAAATTAAAAATAATTAACATATTGAGTATGTCTCATGGACTTCACAGTGTCTAGATTGGTACCTGTTTAAAATAAGTTTAGGCAAAACAATTACAATAATTTCAAGGATAAAATTTAACAGTAATAATGGTGGTATGAAATATGTCAAAAATAGTGATGTTATATACAAATAATTTCATCTGGAAATACTAATATAGATAAATTCTTTGAACAATAAGGGAGAGGGGTCTTTTTTAAAATTATGGAATTAGAGTCCATGGGTTTTGCATCTTTATATTCAACCAACCACTGGTCAAAAAGTATTCAGAAAAAAAAAATTGCATCCATATTATGTATAGATATCTTTCCTCTTGTCATTATTCTCTAAAAGTATCCTATACCAACTATTTACACATTATTTATGTTGTATTAGGTACTGTAAGTAATCTAGAGATGATTTAAAGTGTATGGTAGGATGCACATAGGTTATTTGCAAAAAAAAAAAAACCCACACATTTTATATAAGGGACTTGAGCATCCATAAGTTTTGGTGTCCCCTGGGAACTCCAAAACTGAATCCAATCCCCATTAGATGTCAAGGAATTATTACATTTAGAATTAGCTATGGAGAATAGAGTACTGATCCTATCTCTTGAACTTCAGGAATTAAAAAAAACTGTTTTAGAATACTGTAGGGAAGATATGCATAATTATCACAAAGACCTAGTTTCAATTAACAAACAGAGGAAAGAAATATTGGTAAAGAGAATAGCTGGCTTGGTGAAAGATTGAAATATAACAAAGATCTAAAGGCTAGATATAATATTCTTTTTTTAGGACATAGATTTTTTTATTTGTTCTAATTAGTTACACTAATTAGAATTCCTTTTTGACACATCATACATAAACGGAGTAACTTCTCATTCTTCTGGTTGTACATGATGTAGAATCACGCTAGTCATATAATCATGTATGCACAAAAGGTATCAATGTCTGATTCATTCTACTATCCTTCCTACCCCCACATCCCCTCCCTTCTCTTCACTCCCCTCTGCCTAATACAAAATACCTCTATTTTCCCTAGTCTTCCACCTTATTCTGAATTTGTATCTGCATATCAGATAGAACATTCAGCCTTTGGGTTTTGGGGATTGGCTTATTTTGCTTAGCATGATATTCTCCAGCACCATCCATTTACAAGCAGATGTCATGATTTCATTCTTCTTTAAGGATGAGTAATATTTCATTGTGTACATATACCACATTTTCTTTATCCGTTTCATCCGTTGAGGGACACCTAGGTTGGTTCCATAGCTTGGCTATTAAGAATTGAGCTGCTATAAACATTGATGTGGCTGCTTCACTATAGTATGCTGATTTTAAGTCCTTAGGGTATAAATCAAGGAGTGGGATATCTGAGTCAAATGCAGATTCCATTTCAAGTTTTCTGAGGACTCTCCATACTGCTTTTCATAATGGTTGCACCAATTAGCAGTTCTACCAGCAATGTATGAATGTACATTTTTCCCACATCCTTGCCAACATTTGTTGTTACTTGTATTCTTGATAATTGCCATTCTGACTAGAATGAGATGAACTTCCAAGAATTATGGAATAATTCTTGGAAGTTTTATATGGAATAATATAATGTTATAATGTTCTTAAATTGAGAAATATTCACTTTTTAAATATACACTTGGTGAACTTGAGTATGCTCATACTCATTTACCTACCAATTATACTTCTAAAAATTTATATTACGCAGCTAAATCATCAAATAAGGCTTATATAGATATAAAAGTGTAAGACCTTTAGGTTATTAGGATAATAATTTATTCTCATTTGTAAATTATTCTTTGATGTGATTCTGTCTTAATCATAAGGGTACATGCTTGTGTATAAAACTTTCCTGAAAGGAGAGACTATAGAATAAATATGTGTCTCATAATACCTTCTAAAATGAAAATAATTCATGACAAATCCTCTCAGAGTTTTCTTATATACTTTTCTGTATCATCCGATTGTTGTTGAAGGAATATTTATAGACTCTAAAAAGATAGTTGGATATAAAGATAGTAAAAATATCAGTGGTTTCCAGGGATTAGGGAACAGAGAAGGATGAATAGGCAGAGCACAAAGGATTCTTAAGATAGTGAAACCACCCTGTATGATACTAAAATGGAAGATAACATGTCATTATATATTTGTTAAAATCCATAGAATATACAACACCAAGAGTGAACCCTAATGTAAACTCTGGACTTTGAGTGATAACGATGTATCCTTGTACGTTCATTAGTAACACATGTACCACTGTGGTGGTACATGTACATGTACATGGGAACTCTCTGTACTTTCTGCTCAAGTTTGCTCTGAACCTGAAACTGCTCTAAAAATAATGTCAATTAACATTTTCAAAAAGAAATTACAATATGAATTTGAAGCTAGGTTATAAAGTTTTTATATTCTATCTAATTAAGGAAATGTAACCTGAAGACTAATGCACCAATTTGGGGCTAAGGCAGAAGAGCACATCAAATTAGGAGTTTCTCAGTGAAACTACCCTAACAGAATCCATAGTAATTTGGGGCAGATAAGCAACTCTGTGCTTCTCATTCCTCAGTCTTACCACTTTATGCAGTGAAGACTACGGTGGCTGCCTCTTCACTGCACAGGTGTACCCAGAGATAGATGAATCTCAATGCTAAGACTGTTTTTGTGTCGTCAATAAAAAGCACTTTATATGCCAAAGATCCACGTGTTTTCCACCTTGTGTTTTGTTGCAGTTACACAGAAAGAATGGAGCAGCAATCACACAATAGAAATAGAGATAAATCAGACTCTGGAAATACCATGCCTTCAAAATAACTCCTCGGAAATTTCGCCTGAGTTCACCTTTACCTGGTTGGTGGTAAGTGTTGCCCTTTTCAGTGAATAACTACAGTGATGTTTAATATTAATGAAGTAAAATGAATAGCAAGTAATAATAGAGAAATACTGGATGAAAGACATTCATTATGCCAGCGGTTGGGGAGGGCTGGCAAAGGGAGGGAAGGACGCTAAGACTTCCTCTAACTAGGCGAGCGCCCAGTCTATGAATGCAGCGGATTTAGAAATTTACTTCTAAATGTTAATTTCTATTTCAAACCATATACCAGACCATGGTTACAGAGAGAACAGAGTTGTTATGGAGAGGAGCCACAACCAGCAGGAGCTGCTCTCACAAATATTTATTTTACAAATAACATATGTAGAGATATAGACTCCCTTTCCCCAGAACCTGTAGTACCATGTCCTGGAAAATATACAGCATTGCTTCAGATCAGGGAACACAAAATCTAACGCTTATAAAATGTAAGTAGAATGTGTACCTGAGAGAAACAGGCCACGTGTCCAAAATTGTTAGTGGTCAGCTCTATAAATGTCACAGGGAGGGTCCTACAAGTCTTCTAATTACCAAGTCTTCTAATTTAAAACAAAAAATCTTTATTTTTATGAGTACTTTTCCAATTAAAAAAAATAATGTGTAGACTGGCAAAACTGGAAGATGAGTGAACAGTTAACTCATTTTTACTCTTTCACCCCTTTTTTCTATATATTTTTTTGGGGAAGAGATACTCAATTAGTGACCTTGTACTCTCTCATTCCACTCCCTGAATAATTTAATAATATTGTATGTATCAAATAAAAATTATTTAATAAATTGCTTCACACTAAAAAAAAAGTGTGTAGAGTAAAAATAAGTACCAGTCTGTGATTTTGATGAAGCCATTTACTAGAATATCCTAAAACATAAACTGATATTTTAAAAAATTATTTTGAAATCATCAATTAAAAATTTTACCAAGTTATCATATTGGTAGTCATGGTTAGTTATTTGTTAGGGTGCTTATTATATCCTGTGTGATGTCTAAATTCTCCCACTATTTTTCTCTACTTGAAATATTATAAAATTCCTGTATACAGATATTTATCCTTAAAGATCCATAATTCAATTGGTCCTGACCCTTCCCATGAATGTGCTGTTTATACATTTTGTCTGCTTTTGTTATTTTATCACTAGTTTGCAATATTATTCTGCAACACCATGACATTTTGTTTTAAAAATTACAATGCAATTTTGAAACTAAAATTCTAGTTTCAAATGGAAATTATCATAGTTTTATCTCAAAATAAGTAAACAAAATCAGCATGATGATAGTAATAAATATGAAAGAATCAGCCATTCTAACTTTAAGCTAACCAAATTAATACAACCAATACTTGGTTAATAGCCAGTTATTAACCAATATGCAACTGCTAATCAAATAACAAGGAAATAACACACTTATAAATATGACATAAACCATGATATCAAGACTCATATAATGCTGGATAAGGTGGCACACACCTATCTATGATCCCTGAAGCTCAGAAGGCTGAGGCAACAGGAAGGTGAGTTAAAAGCCAGCCTCAGCAACTTAGTGAGGCTGTAAGCAATCTAGTGAGATCCTGTCTCAAAAAATAAAAAAGGGTTGGCGATGTGGCTTAGTGGTTAAGCACCCTTGGATTCAATCTCTGATACCAAAAAAAAAAAGAAAGAAAAGAAAAGAATCATATAATGAGATATTCATTTAGATGATACAGAATGTTAAGCTTTATTAAAGTTTACTGACTTAACATTAATTTTTTAGATCATCATCAAAATGAAAACATAATTTAAAAATTCTATAAAACACATAGGTTTCCATGACAGTAGAAGCTGGCACAGTTTTTGAAAAATACTATGATTCACATGATTGATTATTCACAGTACAAGTTACCTACATTTTTGTGAACTTCCTTGGAAACAAGGCCCTCTGTATAAAAAGATTTCTCTAAAGACCTACTAAATCCAAATTAATGAACTTGTTCAGCACAAAGATCTCAAAGTACTAACTACCAATAGTTTGCCCTATCCAAATAGTTTGGATAGTCAGTAATCTGACAATAAAAATATATTCTAAAATAATTTTCCCATAAAATCCTAAAATTTATAATACCTTTGTCATCTGTCAAAAACCAAGTTTTCTACTTTACAGGATTTGATTTCCTAAAGGTGAGGCTACCCAGACTTTATGCCTTATCATCAGTAGCAGTGAATTGTTCTTTATAAACATGTCACCATGCAGTTGTTAGGAAAAGATTAAAGGTGGAGATGATCTCATGAGGATAGACACCTGCTACACCGAACATGATAGTAATGGAAATTCATTGTTTGTACCTTGCTTACATTATTAATATTTTCCACCAGTACAGCAAAACATTCCTCACCTAATTATCACAAATTTGCTCTCAATGGGGTCTGTTTAAATTGTACCATAGAGATTTTTGCTGGCCAGTAAGTTGAACTGTAGGGTTCTGGACATATCTCATGGATGTGTAGCCTGTTTTCCTAAAGCAAACACAATGGCTTCTATCAGCGTGTCACTTTCCTGTGACTCAGTTTCTCCAGGGTGAAAGCTGCATGGCTCACTTCAAAAATCCTTGACAGCTAGTGCCCAGAGCAAAGGTGCCTAACAAATATACAAGACATAACTATCAGTCCTCTTTCCCTACAGCTGTATTCATTGTCCTCATATTAAATGGATAGAATTCATGCTATTTGGTTCGTTAATCAGTGGCAAGTCATTCAGTATCAAAAACTAGATCATTGATAAGACTATATAGACATTATCTTTGAATCCTGTCAGGACATTTAGAATAAATGAGGGCCAGAGAAAGTGCACAGAAGGTCACATAGTGAGTAGGTGAATCCTAAACACGCTGTCACTTTAAAGACTGCATAGACAACTAGAAGAGGCTTTTTGAAAGAAACTTTTTTTTTTTTCAAAGGAAACATTGGGCCGGCTAATGTGCTGATTAAATTCCTACTGTGCATTCCCTTTTTAAATGTCAGAATCTATTTGCTCCTCTGATTGACATCAGTGCCCCAACTGTGGATGATTATGGGATTTAGCAAGTCTGATATGAAAACACCCAGTGTCCTTATATTAGGGAAAACCTGCAGCTCTTGTGTCATAACTGTTGTATGTCTTCCGAGAGCACAAATAGTCCCTCTAATCCATACTTTAGATCTTTGATCTCTTCCTAAACTAGAAATAATGATAATATTGATAAGCTAATGGTTCTTATAAACAAAAGAATATGGCTTTGAATTAAGGGTCAAAAGTAGAAATGATGAAGATGAGGTCAGGAGGGCAGAAATCTGCTGCTCTGAACACAGTATTGCTCTGGGAAGCTGTCCGCACATGCTTTGTTAAATCCTGGAACAATTCTACAAATTCAAATTATGTAGGTCACTAGAAGAAAAGAGTTGTGTCTTCTTGCACATTGAATTTTATAAAATCTAATTAACTCAATTATGACCCTCATGGGACAAGTTATTATTCGAATTCTCAACATCATTAAGAAAACCTATTTGCTATATGTACCTGATCCCCTGCTAGGTCTGTGCTAAATGGAGCAACTTCTTTGCATTTTGGAAAGCTAAAATTTCAGGATGGTGACTACACTGAAATAAACAGGCATCATAGTGTATCTAACACTAAACTATCATGGGATGCTTTAGTTACTTGATTAAACCCAAAAGGGTGAGGCTTCAGTGGAAACTGGGGACCTATGTGAATGGTGGGGTGATCTATAAGAAAATATAGAATATGCATGTTTAGATGGGTTGCAGTTGGTAGATATTTTTCCCACTTTCTGTACTGGGCACAAGGGAAATTCTTCAGGCTGATTCTCAGAGTTTCTTAATACACTATAATATTCCATTTTCATTCCAAACTGTCATCCTGATTTCCCACAGCATAAATTTTAATTTAATCCAGTAAACATATGTGAACCTATTTTGAATGTTAGATCCTTCAGGGATAACAAAATTATATTGGACATATTCTCTACCATGACACACACTTTTAATAAAATGTAAAACATATCTGTATCGGGGGAAGAGAGTTTGATTCTGCCTAGAAGAACCTGTGAAATCTTGTTAGAAAAGGTCATGTTTGAGCTGGATAATTAAAGAACAGTTGAGTGGCAAAAGATAGGCATATACTGACCCAAAATCCTGGGACCTGTTACCAACAGGTTGGTGGTACACATGGGGAAGGTGTTGAGGGCATATGTGTACCCAAAGTCAGTGTATTTCTTTGAAATCTTGAAATTTCTTTGAAATCATGAAAAGAAAGACAGGTTGTTTGAAATCCAATGAGTTCAATATTAGCAATAAAGGCACATAACTAAATCCTAGATGCTTACATATATTTATAATTTTAACTGCAAATGCATCTTTTCATCATGTTCCTCTTTAATATTTGTGTTATTTTTAATTAAACAAAAAGCAAAATGAAATTATAGACAATGGTTTCTCATGCTATGGGAAGCCTCGCTATTCAGAAACAAAACAAAACTCATTAGCTGATGGCAGCTGACCCTGTTTGTCTTTGCCACATACAAAATACAGTGTGGCAGCCAAACTACAAAGTGTTAACAACCAATAAGATGATTAAAAAATATCTTTCTGGTGCTCTGGAAAATAGACGTGGAGAATTTTGCAGGCAGCCTTTTGTCAGCACTGACAGGATGGGCAATAAATGGAGGAAATGTGAAGATAGGAAAGAGATTGGAGATAAAGAAGCAGCAATCAATGGAGTCTTAACAGCAGTTATGGAGTGAGCTCTGAGCACCCAGCGCCTGCCATATGCTGTGGTCAACACAGCTGGCTCCAACAGGAAGCTGGCTCCAGGCAGCTCAGGCCAGCCCCGAGACCAGATAGCATCACCAAATTAAATAGTACCAACATCCACTTCTGGACTAAAAATTCTGATCCTAGAACAAAATTTGAAAAGCCTCAGTGAATGATTTTAGGATTTGTCAGATCTTTAAGAAACATGTAATAGCAGCTTTCCATGACTCAATATGACACTTACCCGTCCTCGTTGTGCTAATTATTTTTTCAAATTCCTGTACATAATTTAGTTATGTGTTGTTTTAGTCAGCTTTTTTGGTGCTGTGACTAAAATACTGTGACAAGAACAATTAGAGGAAATAAAGTTTATTTGGGGTCTCACCGTTTCAGAGGTCTCAATCCATAGATAGCCAGCTCCATTCTTTGGGGCTTTAGGTGAGGCAGAACATCATGGCAGAATGATGGGGAGGAGAAAAGTAGCTGGGGATATGGTGCCAGGAAGCCAAGAGAGAGACTAAGCTCAGCTCATAAATATATACTCCCAAGTACTGCCCCTCAATGATCCATCTCCTCCAGCCACACCCTACCTGCCTATAGTCACCACCTGGTTAATCCCCATTAGGAGATTAATTAACAGATTGGGTTAAGGCTGTTATAACTTAATCATTTCACCTCTAAACCTATCTGTTGTCTCACACATGAGCTTTTGGGGGACCCTTAATGTCTAAACCATAACATGTATTCATTCCCCTTCTTTGGGTCATGATTTTTGTTGTCTGTTTCTTGTGAATTTATTCATCTTCTCACTACAAGCAGAAAAGGCAAAGAATTCGCTCTACACTTTCGTGAGGCCTTATATATCAAAGTCATTAAAAGTATGACTTTTGGAGGGGAGTAGTTGTCTTTAAGCCCTGGCTCACCACTTACTCGTTGTATAACCTAAGGACTAGATTTAGGGTAAGATGAGTAAGGCATTCAACTTTGATGCCAAAATTTAAGGGATCACTAAAAGTATATTTTTAAAATAAATAATTAAAATTTTAACCTAGTTAATCAAGATAACTATTTTAATGTAATGTTTTTAAATGAAAAATCAGGGAAAATTCATGCTGAATAAATATCAAAAATTTTTAAAGTCACGCTTATTTGTTTTGAGATCTTGCTGTATGTAGATTGATCAAGGAATAGTATTTTCCCATCTGCCTGTGGTATCTGGGTCTTCATGGCCATCATGTCCCCCAATGACAGGTGTATAAGAGTTGACAGTAGTAGGATAACAGATTGAGCAATGCAGGACTTTACGATTGTCTTAATTTTTTTCTTCAACTATAACAGAAAACCCGAGATAGGTTAATTTATAAAGAACCAGAATTTATCCTCTCAGAGTTCTGAAGACTAGGATGTCTAAAAGTGCCATTGGTTAGGAACTGGTCTCTGTTTTCAAGATGGCACCTTGAATGGCTGCATTCTCCTGGAAAGAAGAAAATTGTATCCTCACATGGCAGAAGAGTAGAAGACAGAGAACCTTCTCCCTCAAGCCCTTTTCTTTTTCCTCCTCCCCATCCTGCAGTTTTGGTGGTCAAACCGAAATGCTTTTGCCTGATAGGTAAGCTTTCTACTACTGAACTACACCCGAAGCCCACTGCAAGCCCTTGATGTAGCAACAATAACTCATTTGTGAGGACAGAGACCTCCTTACCTTTCATTAGGAGTCACCTCTTAACACTAGTGCATTGGGGATTAACTTTTGGCATGAGCATTCAAACCATAGCACTGACTCTCCAAAATTCCTCCATATAGCCAGACCTGGGCTGCATGTTCATGAAATCATAATTGATCACAGGTGAAATTAGAGAGCAATGAGCTTGTATTATTTATGATCTATTAAGTGGCAGGACTAGAATAGGTGTATTCTGTGCATTAACGAGTGAAATCTGTATCGCCACCTAAAATGTAAAGATCTGCCAAGGGATAAACCCATAAATTTTTAGAAATATTTATTAATATTTTTTAAGTGGGCAAAATTTTCCTTGAAGAATGGAAAAAGAAAAGAAAAAACAGGTAGATGTAAAGACTCCCTACTAGGAGCCCTACCAGCCTGTTTCCTACAGACCAGGTTACCTGAGAACATTATCAGGAAGAGGTTGAGGGATGCTATGTGATGCCTAACACCAAAGGTGATTAAAGAAGGCCTCTTTCAATCAGCAAACCACCCCACTCCTATAATCTACAACTTATATAAAGGAGTCTGGTTTTCTGGAATTTTTTTTAAAAATTTCTCCTTCTAGATAGAAAAGGTTGTTTTTTAAATTATTTTTATGATTTAGATTTTACTAATACATGTTTCTTTGAAGCTTATTTGTCCCTGGTTCTAAGCATCCCTGCTTTGAAATGCTATGACTTAAGTAACCTATGTGTTATTTAATTAAGTTACAAAACCTCAATTTATTCCAGGTTATTTAAAAAGTACAAATAAAATTGGGGAAAAGCTTTGCATGGTGCCTAGACACAGTAAGTACTAAATAAATTCAAGCTCTAACTAATGAGAATATAAAATTTTAGCAGTGGTCATATCATAGTAGTATTATTTCTTTGTTTCCCAGCTTTATGCATTTCATTATTTTTTTCCACTCCTCCTCCTATTCACTATGTGAAGGTGGCCACTCACATGCAGGTTCTTGTCATGGTCCCTTTATATCTAAAAATTTTAGAATCTCTCAGGATTTCCTTATGTTGTAGGTTACAGAATGCTCTTTGCAGCTGAACTCCATCTTTTCCAGTGAAGGAACAAATTCTTTCTCTGCAACAGTCAGCTTCCCGGTTGGGGGGGGGCGGGGGAAACAATAGGAAACAAAACCTTTGGATATGTTGGGTTTTATTTACTTTTCATATCTTCTCTATAAATTAAATCACTGGAACATAATAAACACCCTGCTACATAATAAAGGCAAAAGTAGTTTCTCTCACCGGTCTTCAACCTCAGCCTGTCACAACCCTTCTTCCTCCAACAGAGTGACAGACAGAAATGTTTCAGATGACAAGTCATATATTAAATAACCAAGAACATTTTAAACTAAAATCCTTACAAAACTGGTCCTATGCATAGATAGGTTGTAAAAAACGTGTCTCAAGCTGAAGGCCTGCAGAGGGAGCCGGCTTCCTTAACTATTGGCTCCAGATCAGTCATGCGGAAGAAAATACCTTTGTTCTCCTTTGTTGGCAGGGCTACACTCTTGCTCCCTTTGATCTTCTGGTGGCTTTCTTCATTAGAAAGACAGCAGCACAGTCTTGTAGGACCTTCTTTATGTAGATCCAAAGGTATGCGCATTTGCTTTAGGGGTGGGCTTTAGCAGGGTGTGAGTCTTTGCAGGCAATGCAAGGTTGATAAAGACCCTAGCCAAATTCAGCTAAAGAACTGTCTTATATAAGAGGTTCTACTAGATATATTCTGGACCCACATAAAAACTAAGATGTCTGCCCATTCTTTAATTTACTCGCTCATTTGGCTTACATTATTTCTTCTCTCTCTCTCTCTCTCTCCCTCCCTCCCTCCCTCCCTCCCTCCTTTTTTAAAAATCTGAACAGGGCCTCTTTTGCTCAGGTGACCCTCCTGCCTCAGACTTACAAGTAGCTGGAACTACAGGCACAGACCACCACACCCAGTTTCTATATCATTTTTAAACTAGAGGTTCCAAGTCAGAGATCTATGCAGCATTTCCCCATCAAATGCATTCCTATTGACCTCTCTCCATTTTTCCTCCTTCCATTTCCCCTGTTAACTAGGATTCATGTGTTGTTTAGAGTTAGGCCAGTGGTTCTCAGCCCCAACTTCCCTGAGCATCCTAAAAATATGCCCCAGCCTGAGACCATGCAAATTGAATTAGAATCTCTAGAGAAGGAGCTTGTGCTTCAGAGATTTCAAAGCTGCTTGAGGAGGCTGAATTACACTAATGAGGTCTGAGCACTTAATCCTTCCTCTCTCCTTGTTCCCCTCAAGAGACAGGACAGTTAGTAGGCCCACTTACTGACATTGGCCAAACCTGTGATACCCCTGGAAGCTTGTTCAAAGAAATTCTGTGTAGGGAAACCGTAATGGGAGTTTTTCTTCACAGATCCAAGACAGGATATGGAATAGAGGAATCAAGTACTCCAAAAAGACTCTGACCTCTCCTATCTATATAGCCGCTCTTCCTGTATCCTCTTCAAAGCTAGCACAAGTAGAGAAATAAGGGCAACTGGACTAGGACCATGACTGGGATGAGGAAAATAAGTGAAGAGTGGCTAAAGAATGAATTTAAGGAGGTACCCCTCACTGGTCCTGGTCTCAGGGTCTTGCAAGTGAGTTCCTCCTTAATTCTGTGCCCTGTTTTTTTCTCTTTTCCTGGTTCTAGTCCTGGATCTAAGCTAAATGATGCCTTTCCTAAAGGAACTTTGGAAAGAGAGGGTGATTGTAATCACCCAATTCATGTTTGACTTAATAAGCAAAACTGATAGAGTCATCACAGCACATTTTTGCATTAATATTTCCAAGCTTCATAAATGAGAATTAGAATCTGTTATGAGCTCCCTCTTTTTACCTCCTCAAATCTGTGCAGTTTATGGAAGGTTGTGAAGGGGAAGTTCTCACTAGAAAAGCAGTCTCAATTCATGTTAGGAGAGGGCGACAGTAGTTTCAATTGAAAGTTAAATGTAATAGTATTTTCTCTTATAACCTATTAAATACCTGACATTTTTAATTCTTCATTTTTTCCTATCTATTTTACAGCAAATAAATTAATTAATTCTTGTGAAAACCCTAATTTGGAGCCAACACAATAACTGGTAATCTCTTTTCTCACCAGGAAGGTAATGGAGCTCAGGAAACTCTCATCCAAGATCACCACATCAGCAGTTCCACGTCTTTTAAAGACAGAGTGAAGCTCTGTGCTGACCACAGACTCTGCCTCTCCCCGGTCCAAATCCATGACGATGGTCGGAAGTTCTCTTGCCAAGTTCGACTCAGGCCTGGCAAAATCTTGAGGAGTTCCACCACAGTCAAGGTTTTTGGTAAGGGTTTGTGCTGTCTGGACTACTCGCTGCCACCCTGCATCACTCTTCCCCTAAATAGGAAGCTCCCTCTTATGTTGGATTGCAGCCATTCCAGGGGTGACCTCTGAAGCTCTGTTTGCCTTGATCTTTACCATTCTTGCTGGGGGTGGGAACAAGGGTAAGAAGGCTAAAAAATAAGTATTCAGTGAATAGAATAAAATACAGAAAACCATATATGGGTCAGTTTTCTGCTGATTAATACCTGATTTAACATCTTAATGTTTCCTAAGGATACTGGACATCTCCAATTGCTTAGTTGTCTAATTATCCCAGTTGCTTGCTGCAGATAAGGCCACCATGAGAAAAAAGAAGGTACTAAACAAAGCTCTGGACAAACTCAGCAGGAGCATTCCCCACCCCATCCTGCCAGGGTCAGTGCTTCCAGTAAATGATCCTTCAGGCTTAGCTCTCTGACCCTGAGTTCTCAGGAGAAGACAGTTGAGCTATGAAATCTACTGTGGCCTCACTCAAAATGCAGAGACTCTGCAGGGTGCAGTTTTAACAGAAAAATGTGAACATTCTAATTTGTCCTGTGGTGCAAGGAAATATTAAAAAACAGAGGCACTTGGCTCTGTATATTTTTTCAGTTTTGTAATCAAGACCTGTGGTTTTTTTAAGAAATATTTTTTAGTTATCCATTGATAACCTTTGTTTATTTATTTATCTATCTATCTATTTATTTATTTATTTATATGTGGTGCTGAGAATCCAACCCAGTGCCTCACTCAGGCTAGGCAAGCACTCTACCACTGAGCCACAACCCCAGCCCCAAAACCTGTGTTTGTTTAAAAAGTCATTCTTAAAGAAAGACAGCAAGAAAAGCAGTGATGTGGATGGACAATTAGTTGTTTTCAAACATGAAGTAAACAAAGAGAAAATGAGTTTATAAAACCGAAGGGCATTGACTGTTAGACTATTGCTCAGTTTTCTGCATACACTTGTTTTTATTTAGACTCTTACCATATTATTATGGGATATCAAAAAGAAAAGAGCATTTTTGAAGAAAGCACAAAACAGTCTGCAAAGACAGGAGCAGCAGCAGCCAAGACTTATTTAGTTTGATTAAATTCCTGGCTTAAAGAAGTTCCCTCTCTTTCCTCCTGCCGCTCCCTTCCCTCTCTCTCCAGGTTTCCACCTGGGTGGGCTAGGCAGCTACCACCTCATGATCAGCCTCCTTAAGAAGCCTAAGCAGTGCCCAGGGAAGAGTTGGAAACAAACTGCTCATCTCTTTTATCTATCATTCTCACTATTTGTTCACATACCAGGGTGTGACTGCTTTAGCACAAACACGAAACAGCCTCATCTGGCCTGACTGTTGGCAAGACAATGAAGGCAGCCATCCAGGATGTGAGAAGAACACCAATTTTAAGTTAGGCAAGCTGTGTCCCCATTTAACAAATATATATATTTTTTTGTACCGTAACATATTCTAATTACCTTGTCAACATTTAAACCGTGTACTGTATCTCTTTGTTGCGTTAAAATACTTTCATGTTGGTCTTGAATAGTTTCATTCCTTAACATCTTACTCTATCACCCTATCTGGTTCCACTTTTTCTGTCTCTACTTTTCTCTTGCTTCTTCTTTGAACTGCTGTCAGGAGATGCTTAGAAATATGAGCATCTTTCCTGCTTAATGGATTTCCATTTAGTAAGTGGGCTGGCTAGGCTGTGTATGGACAGTCTTATCCAGCCTTTGATCTATTTGTGGGTATCCCTTGCATATGTATTATAGTAATCCAAGCCCAGAGTTATATCATAAATCTTATTGAAAACCTACTCTCCATCCTTTGGTGATTCCCCATATTGAATAAGCTAAACACAAAACATGAAAACCTTGAAATAAATACTTAATGTATGGCCACCCATTCATCATGCCCTAAATTATTCATTTCTTCTTCCCAAATGGTGCCTCATCTTCCAACTTTGCATTCTCAATAGACCAAAGGCCAGAAGCTGGCCAACTCCTTTCCTTCCCCCTTTGCTTGAAGTCCCTTGGCCGGGAGTCACTTTCCATCATCACAAGTTGGCTCTTGCCCACTTCTTAGCTGAAAACTTCATTTCCTGCACCTCAGAGAGAATCCCCTGCATCTTTTAGTAATTGTTCTTTTTTAGGCCATTCATTCTACATGTTTTTTTCTCTGCTGGCAAGAGGTCAGAAATATCTTCCCTTCCAAGAGAGTTTAAGGGTGTATCTTGGTGTGGGTTCCCATGAAAGAAAACATGGAGACAGGATTTGAAATAAATTAATTTATTTGAGAGGTCATGTTGGGAAATAGGAGGCATAGGGAAGTGAGTCTAGGAAGAAAAGCAAAATAATAAAATGTGCATGATGCATGATTCAGCCAGTTACCATTGTGGATTTAGAGGCCAGTCTCACTGGGAACTCTGGGCAATAGCGTGAACACAATGATTATCTCACATGAGAGCAAGAAAATTGAGGTATTTATCCACCAACTTCCCATCTGCTATCACCACTCACTCCTTCCTTCCAATTTTCCCTTTTGTTGTACTGAGTGTGCTCTCACAATCCCAATGAATCCTTAGGCAGAGAGTCATAGGTGTGACCAGCAAGAGCCAAGTGTGTGCAGGTAAAAGCCAAGCCCACAGCATCTGAGGTAGCAGGTCTTAGGATCTTAGGTTCACAGAAAGCTCTGTCTGCTAGACTGAAGAACTTACTTGAAGTCACTTCAGTTAAACCTGATGTTAAAAAAGTGTGTACTCTGTGCTGGGTGCAAAGTACTGGAGATGAAGAGACAGATAAAATGCTCTGGCTTTGAGCCCCTTACAACCTAGCAGGACAGAAGAATCACTAACTAATGTCAGATATGTCCTAGTGCCAAGCAACAAAACAAGTATCAAGTGCTTTTCTGGCTCCCTTCTTGGTCCTGAAAATGATATTCTACCCTTTACCCCTTGGCCTTTGGACTTGTAGAATTCTTCTCTCTCCCCCACTGGCTATGCTTCCACTCCTGCACATTCCCAGTCTCACGTGATCCAACACTGATCATCACTCAAGTATCAGTTACAAGGTGCATCTTCCAAAAAACTCTTAACCACCAAGGCTGGGTTAGAAGCTTGTCTTAGGAGCTGGGGATATAAATCAGTTGGTAGAATGCTTGCCTCACATTCACGAAGCCTTGGGTTCAATTCCCAGCACCAAAAAAAAAAAAAAAAGAAGAAGATTTTCTTAAAAGTTTTCTTCAAGTTCTACATGTTCTCAATCATTGCACTTATCTCAGTGTATTCTAATTTCTATATTTTTCATAAAAATGTAAATAATGTGTCTATTTCCTAGACACTAGTATCTTGCCAGCCACACAGTAGGTGTTTAATAATTGTTTCATGGATGACAAATCTTTCTCACAACACACACATACACACACTGGTGGCCAGGTAGGATTTCATTCAGTGCCGCTAACTGTGTTTTATTTGCTTTTAAGCTAAACCAGAAATCCCCATGATTGTGGAAAACAGCACTATGAATGTCCTGGGAGAGGTGAGTCACTTTAAAGCCTTTGAAAATCTATAGTATTACATGCCAAGGTGTTTGGGTTGCACAGCTGCCAGGAACGTTCCCTCAGAGGACCTTACTCCTGGGCCCTTAGCCAAGTAACTGCTGATGGGCACAAAGGGAAGCTGAGCTGATTCTGCAAACTGAATGGGGATCCTTACTTTGAGTTGGGGCTCTCAGAAGGTGTGACCTCTTTTCTTTAGTCCTTAAATTTCCTGGAAAATTGTCCCAATTGTTTAAACTTCTCCTTAATAAAAACTGAGGGAGGGATGGATATTGCTCAGTTGGTAGAGTACTTACCTCACATGCACAAGCCCTGGGTTCAATCCCCAGCACCACCAAAAAAGGAAAAAAAGAGAGGGGAGGGAGCAGTGTGACCCTGGTTTAAGAGTGAGAATTTCACTCAGCTGACATTTAATTTGTTGCAATCCATTTTTCTGTACCAGCTTTCCCACTGCTTTCATTTCAGTCACAGGAAGAAATGTGTCTCCTGTACCTCCTCCAAATCATAGCTGCTTCTTTAGAAATAAGAAGGGCAGGAGAAAAAGGAAAGACTGGGTAGCTCCCAGTCTCCAGTCACTGGGATCTGGACCCACTTCCCAGCTATTGGTTGTATCCTTGAGCAAATTAATTCACATCTTTTAGTCAGTTTCACCATTCATATGAAGTAACTCATAATGGTATCTGCTCACTATTATTTTTTAAGAACATTATAAAATTAAAATATAAAATTAATGTGAAAAATTCTTAGTATAATTTGTGTCATATAATAAACGTTCAGTAAAAATTGTTGTTTTCATTGTTATTAGTAATATCTGCTTTAAGTAGCTGTCTTGTGACCTTATGATTTCAACCATGCTTTTCAAATCCCCAGGTAAAATAAGTGCTCTTATTAATTCTCAAACATCTGCTGTTACATGGTGTGAGAGAAAATTCTACTGATATTCTAATTTCTTCTCATCCTGAGAACATTAAATAACATGATTTGTGGTCCTGCTGAATATCAGTCATTTAATTTGACAGCTACATACAAATCATAACTGACTCTGTAGGATGTTTTCGGATGACCATACATAATGTATTACCTAAGCATCTAAGTCTCTCGCCAATTTCATGTATTAACCTCTGAAATAACTTCTTCTGTAATCCTGAGTATATTGAAAAGGGTTTAATCATTTTCTGCTTTAATTAATTCCCAAATTTATTAGTGGACTTCATTTCAATAGTTTAAATACAGCAAATAATCTAATGATTACAGATTTTGGTAGGTATCTTTCTTACAAGGATCTGTTATAGATTCTTGGTGTCAATGTTTACAGGTAATATAAGCTCAAGATATAAAACCATAAATTGGGTCCAAGAATCCATTATAAAAAAATGACTGTGGCTCACAGGCCACAAGTTATAAAATTTCCTCTTCTATACCATTGCTTCACTTAAATCTGGGAAAACTAGAGAAATTTCTTTCCTGGGGAATTAGTGAATAATCTCTCTCCAACTCTGTATAACTAGCTGCAGGACATGGCTTGTCTGTGGCTCTTTTAAGGTCTTGCCAAACATTAGTAATTCCTCACGCTAATATTCTTATAATCACTGCTGTGTCCTTAATAACTTATTAACTCTTCAAAGCCCTTTCACATACTTTTATCTCGTGATGCTTTCCATGTGCTCTGATATAGGTAGAGCATCTATCATTTCACAGTTGAGAAAGTAGGGCCTGGAAAGCCTAACATCTAGCTAAGTCATTCATAAGGGGCAGAGCTATCCACCTCTAGGGAGGCTGATAAGAGGAGATCATGTTCTGGGGTCAAATAGCACTAAGGTCAAGTCCTAATTCAATCACCTACTAGATAACCTCCATGAGCCTCAGCTTACTAATCTCTAAATTGAAATAATAAGAAATACTTCATAGGGTTCTTAGTATAATTAAACTCATGCACAGTTCTGGAGTACATGGCACATAGATGTCTCAGGGATATGTCTTTGCCTATTATCATTCACCCACACTTTCACCAATTCCTTCCTCTGCATTTGTAAATATTGATTTATAAATCCATTATGTGACTGAATGTAGGATATGGTGTGGGATGATAATAATAATAATAAAACAGAACATAGATTGTGGGATCTGGTAGAACTAAGCCTGAATTCTCTTTTATTACTTATTAACTTGGGTCCCTGAGACCTGGGTTCCTTAGCTTCCTCATCAGTGAATGGGGCAATGAGTCCAACCTCACAAGGGTGATAGAAGGATCAAACCAAAGAACGTATGCAAAGCATCTACATCTGGAGAGCAAAAGTATTCAGTATTGGTAATCTCCTAACCCTTACATTCTCTGGAAATTAATCACATCCACACGCATGAAGATGTGTAGTCTGTCCTACATCTTCATTGCTCAAGCAACATTTGTGCACAGTGGAGACTTAAAAGTATGCTGTCATCCTGCTATCAGTCAAAAGGACAAGGGGTGAATCTAGGAAACTTCAAGGTCATTTTGAACCATGCTGACCAGTTTCGGACTAGGCTGGGGATTTGATCAGTTATGAGCTGAGTTCCAATGGTTTTAGTTAAACTTATAAAGTTTATGAATAATTTAATTTTTCTTTTAAAATAAATAAGACACAAAATTAGCCTAACAAAGACACTTTCTCAGACAGGGACATGCCAGCAACATCCCAGGAAAGTGTCACACCTGAGGACAGGTTGTCCTGGTGCATCCCTGAGGCCACTCTCTCACCAGGACTCCCACACAACACACAGCTATGCTCCTGCAGCTGCAGTGAGAAGGGAATCTCTTATCCAAACCTCAGCCCCCGCAAACCCCATGTAGCAGATGTTTGCATTAGAGCAAAAGATGCTAGGCCAAAGAGCCCCACAGCACACAGCTGCTGATGGAGCATAAGAAGACACAAGAGAGACACATAAAACCCCACTTTATTTAACAGTTCAGGCTTTCCAAAACCACAATGAATCTCTTGCTTTATGCTCTAATCCAGTCATCTCCCTAGGTCCTGTCCTTGTCACTCCCTACATTTATTTTGCTTGACAAAATTTAGGGGAAAACATCTAAAAGAAAGCTATCTAAAATGAAACATAGGAAACAAAAACAATCTGAAGTTATGTTGCCTAAAGAGGAAAAGAATCTACAATAGATTCTGAAGCAGCCACAGGGATCCTTTCACTAGTTCTTGTGATCATGCCAGGAAGATTTCAGACATGTCATTCAGAGTAGCAGACATGAGTTTTTCAGAAGGGATAAGAAAAGGGAAAAGAGGACTCTCTCAAAGAAGAGAGTGACTCTTCTCAGAGAGAAGAAAGACACACTCCTCTTGCCCTCCAGTCTTTTTGGGTCCTCAGGAATTTTCCTAGATTCACCCCTTGTCCTTTTGACTGATAGCAGGATGACAGCACACTTTTAAGTCTCCACTGTGCACAATTAAGGTCCAAGGCAACTCAGGGTCACTTTGGACCATGCTGACCAGTTCTAATTATCATATCTCCCTGAGTTTTGGGATCTGTTCTGTGTAAGGGTCATAAAAGCGCCACCACCACCCCTCCCTACACACACATACAGGGTAACTTGTGTTCTTCTTATCAGCATTTTAGGGCTGCATTCCTCCTACAGATAACAGGTTGTTTGCTGAGGAATATAACAGAGCCCATTGACCTAAGCTGGGTAGGGCTTCAGGTAAATTGCTTTTGTAGGGGTCAACACAATGCACCCAGTATATAGTATCCCCTTAACCTCATGCCACTTGCCTATCAACACCACAAATTTAAAAACTGTGCTGTGGTTAGATGAAGACATTAACAGACCAGCTATGGTAGCATTTTGTGTTTATTTGGTTTTGCAAAGCTTGAACCCCTGTAGATTCCTTGATTTTCTTAAATCTCATTCCAAATGTATGATTTTGGATTTTGTTTTTAAGAGATTAAGTATGACAGCCTCTTTTTGTTGGGCATATTTTGTGGCACTAAAAATGCTCTGACTTCAAATGTCAGGGTCATGACTCCCAGAAGCCATCACCATTTGCCTTGGTGAGCACCTAAACTTTGAGCACAGAAGAGGAGGGCCTTAAAAGGGGCACTGTGCCCTCATGGGGAAAGCACATGGGAAGTGAAATCCTTAATCACAGCAGTTTTCTAGAAAGAGAATTGTAGGACTGCAGTATAGCCTGGGTTTTTCTCAAGGCTGGTGTTTGGACTTCTGTTTGTTCCACAAAGAGCTCACAGGGGAGACAGGTCTCACTGCTAGCCTCCCAACAAGTCTAGAAAGCAGGAAGAGTGAGCCTTGTAGGTGAGGACTGGAGGAGGAAGAGTCCAGTTTTATACCAGCATCTCATTAGCTTTCAAGGAGGTTGGTGCCCATTAGATACTTGGTGTATCAGTGAGATAGTGGGACCCTGTTTTCATCTTGTCTTGTCTTCCCTGGTTCTCTCAGTCTCCACTCTCACATATTTAAAAGAAAAAGAAGAAAAAGTGCTAGAGGAATTTTCCAAAACAAAATTCAACTCCAGCACAAAGCCCAGAGTGGTCTCCAGTTTGATTTTATTCAGTTAACATTTAATATCCTTAAGAATGCAGGAGATTTTTCTCTCCCAATGGACTGTCAGGCTCCCTTTTTTAAAAGTATCTCTGAACATTCAAAGATGGATGGTCATTTTAAAAATCAGAGAACAATAGATTGCCCTATAGTTAGTATTTCAGAGATACAAATAAAATCTAAAACCTACTTATTGAATGAATGACTAATCTGTGGGCACAGAACAAAAGCAACTTACTGAAATTGACCTTAGGATTTAAGAAAATATTCTCTGTCCTTCACTGGACGAGACAATTGTGATTTCTTTTCTCTTTATACAGTAAGGTCTGTCTTTCCCATCTTCACATTTCTTCTGGGTCCCTTTTCTTTTCTTATGGCTGTTCTTTATGTCTCCTTTCTTACTCCATCTTCTTTCTGAGGTTCTTTTGTCTCTTCTTCAGTAACCCCTCCTCCATTAATAGGTCTTAATATGACTTTAGATTATTTTTTAAAAATATTTGGGAGTAAACTTTTATATTCTTTATTATGCTTCAACCAATTGAATTGAAAAGTGTTTGCTTTTCTCTGTGCTAATTACAGATTAATTAGTTGAAGTGTCAAATTGTTGGGAAAAAACTCACAGGAAGCTGACAGGTAATACTAATGAAGCAGCTTTAATCTAAGCAGATGGCAAAACACATAACCACTGGAGAAAGAGATGCACTGCGAGTGTCCAGAGGGCTTGGGCTGGAGCCTTTGTCCTTCCACTGGGGATCACACAGAATCAGCTTTAAAGTCACCAACAGGATGTGTGCAAACAGCCCCCTTCCAGGGAGTCTGGTTTTGCTCTCCTACAGTCTCTGAGGTGAGCTGCTCAGGTGGACTTTCCAGCTCCCTGCCCAGCCTCAACTGTCCCAACTTTGCTCCACTAAAAACAAGTGCAGGGCATAAATCCAGTTATTTTTACTAAACAATACTGACAGTCTACTACATCCTGCCCTGAAACAACTCACAAGTACATGGTCGCAAAACTACTTTTATCTTTAGTTAATACATTTTGAGGTTTTTGCCAAGGGTCAGCAAACACTAGGAACCCTATAGATAGGCATTTGGTCCACTCAGACCTGTTGAGATGAATCACACAATGTACTGTTTTTCTTAAAAACAGATATGCCACTAAACCATGCTTCATGTTTGAGCTGGAACTAAAATGGAGAAGTCAGAATTTTCAGAAGAGATTCCCCTAAGCACGATTTAAAGAAAATGGAAAGGATGTGCAGCCATCGCAGGTCCTTCTCTCCACGTTGGCCTGCCTCCTTCTCAGCCTTCACCTTGCACTGTGTTATAGGGAGATGCTCAGAAACCACTCAAAGTCTGAATTCAAACAAAAGAGAGCTTTATTACCTAGCCAGGGACTGATTCCCCTGAGAGACTCAACCTCTGTGGGAGAATAGCACCCGACTGGCCTGTGGCTTGAATATTTAAGGGGGAACATTATATCTCATGGAATTTTCCTGGTAGCAAGCAAGCAGACTACAGAGCTGGATAAAAAGCAGTTAGCAGAGCAGAGTCGGACAACCACATCTTGGGTTTGAGCAGGGGGCGAGAATCTACTTCAAAGCCATAAAGATCACTGAGACCACCATATCTTGCAGGGAGCACATTTTGTGGGGTACAAAGTACAGAAAAATAACTTTTTCAAGAAGACAGCTTTTTTATTTCTGTTTCTCAGAAACAGTCCTTGTAACGGTATTTTACTTTTTTTTTTTTTACAGAAGCAGTAAAATAGAGTCACTTCGGTTATGCTTTACTTACGCAATCCTATAACAGTTCTTAACCTTATAATTGTCTTATGCAGCTATCTCTGTCCTGTAACTTAACCTATATTAATGCTTCTTTATGACTATAGTTAACCTATAGGTTTTTACACATACTTATTATCATGCTACAAACATCTTTAAATTGTTTGTCTATGTTTTATATTGATTAGGTCATACCACAACAGCTTCATCTCCAGGATCGCCCTTTCCACCTCCTCCAAGGTGTGCTCACGTCTCTCCACAGCCCTCTCCCTCCTAAGCACCTCCTTTTCCCTCTGGCTGGCCCACAAAGCCAGGGCGCTGGCCTGCTCCAGGAACCTGCCCCAGTCTCCCTCGATGCACACGGGGAGCTGGGGCCCTGGGGGCCGTGGGTCCTGGCGCTGCCCCGCCTGGCAGTGGCCACTCTTCTCCAGCTCCTCCCTGTGCATGCTTTTCAGATGCTTCCAAAGAGCGGTGGTGCCCACATTAACCCCAGGACCACAGCTCACCTGCCTGCCACACAGGCGGCAGGTGGCATACTGGTTGGGATGGTGAGCAGCACAAGCAGGGGCCAGGTGGAAATACTCCCATGCTTCAGAAATCCGGATCCCCTTGTTGTGGGGTATCAGGGTGGGCACAGTACTCACAAACGGACCAAGCTCTCTGGCCTCACAGATCTCCTCCTCCTTCTTCATCTCCAAGTCTCCTTTTACCTGAATCCTGGTTGCCTCCTCTTCCACCTCTTCTCGACTCATCGTGTCTCCTTCCACCATCTTCAGATGTGCCTAGACATGTACAAAACGTCTTTAGTCAAGCTACAAGCTGGAATGCGTATTGGGGAAGGGACTAGGGTAACTCTTGGGGACTCACAATAATGGTCAAAGGCTAGGCACACCTGGGGATGTGATATTTCCTCCTTTCTGCTTCACTGGAAAATTTGAGTCAGATTCAGTAAAAGGGTCTATGAGTACATTTCTTCCACGCCCCAAATACTTGCTGATCCCTCCTTGAATAGGCCAGGAAGACAAAACATATTATTTCCTGTAACAAAGATATTCACTGCCCAACCAATATAATGCTTTTAAGTGAACTCAGTGTTCACCACATCACCCATCAAAACAGGCGTTTTTGCATATTGAAAATTTTAAGTTTTTCTCTTTATTCTTCTCCATGCTGTTTCTGTGTTCCTTGTTAGTTACAGAATGTGTTTTGGAGGAGGAATAGCCTCAGGATTCAGGCTGTTCAGGACTTCGAGGGCTGGGGCCTCACTGGCTCTTCCTTGGTAGGGAAGAACAAACACAGATGATCATGAAAGAGAGAGACTCCCTTTCTAAGCTGTTTCAGTAAGCAGTCCAGATGCTGCAAGGCCTGCCAGGATCTGCATAATCAAGTTCCCAGTGTGAGGTCAGTTGTCCCTAGAGAGGTTCCTCTGAGACTGAGATTCTAAGAAATCTTACCAGCAGGCCTCCCTGCTTTTAGCAAGAGGGGCTGGCACACAGAGAAAGGGTGGGGCACATCCTCACAAACCTGGTGTTGCCTGGTTTTCCTCAGCAGGCAGCTCACCATACTCCCCTTTCCCTACCATGATCACCTTCCAAGTCAACAGCTAATAAAACCTTCCTGAAGCACCTTCCTCCAGATGCTTGGCTTATCTACCACATTTTAGAGATAAATAAATACATGGAAATTACCTTGCATTTTAAACACAATAATATTGCATTTTGAAAAAACAGTTTGATTTCTCTCTCATGTGTTATTTCTTAAATTAGAGGGTTTTTTTATTTTTTGTTTTTTTCATCAAGCTTTACAACCCTGAAGAGTTAGGAAATCCCCCCCCACCCCAAGACACAGTGGGTACTTACAAACCAGGAAGGCTCTGAACTTGCTCCTGATCTCTCTGGTGCCCAGTGAATGTGTTCCAGAACACCTGGGTGGTTGTTAGCTGGCTTTTAACCCCAGGAGGAAGACACCTCCAATTCTGGTTTCCTCCCACTTCCAGGAGAGTTCTGTTTTCAAGTGGGTGTGTCTCTGTTCATAAGGTTTCTCTGCAGCAATTAGACACAAAGGCAAACCTTTCTCCTCCCCTCCACCACCACAAAAGCTGTATCCAGCAAATGCCATGCAGCAAAACAGATTGTCAAGCACCTACAACTTTTAGTTCAATTTCCCCATGAGGAGATTATGTGACCTCTCAAGCAAAGAAATAGATTTAAGGCAAAAGAGTGAGGGTGAAATTTGGGCCAAAACCCACATATCTCAAGAACCTGTGATTCCAAATATTTTGTCCAATTTTCAGATCATGAGTTTTGACTTTGGGTTTGACACCTATGGCTGTTATAAATGCAGTCAGTAGAAAAGTTAAAGAACCTGCTGAACAGGGAAGATTAAGTGAAAAAAAAAAAAACCTAAAATTCAAAGAAGTATGGCAAGTTGGGAAATAGAGTTTGGAATGTTTTTTATTGTATTATGTAACTAGACTTGGAAAAACTACAATGCTTCTGGCTTCTACTCTCAGAAATAAAGGAATAGTCACCACCACTTAGGCAAAAATACACATTTAAGTATATATATATATATATATATATATATATATATATATATATGTGTGTGTGTGTGTGTGTGTGTGTGTGTACACACACACATACACACACACATTTATTTTAAATTTGGGAAGGAAGATCTACCAAGAGGAGATAGGAATATGTTTAGGATGTCCATAAAAAAATAAAATAAAATTTGCATTGTGGAAAAAAAGATAGAAAAAGCATAGCCCAAAACATGGAAGGACTACAAGTTAAATTTCCAGTGGGGAAAAAGGGGTGGAAGAAAGATTCCAAATTGAAATGAAGAATTGGTAAACAAATAGGAAAACTTTAAGAGACAAAAATAATCTCTTTGTATAATAAAAAGCTAAATGTTTTCAAAATGATCTGATGAAAAGATCTTTGGGAAAGGTGCTGTCCAAATGTTGGCAAGGTAAATGGGGTTAATTTAAATAGTCACAGTATTTAATCTGTGGAAATGAGGAAATGTTACAAAGCCAAGTCCTTTTACTCACTGCTTGAAAGATGCTTAGTGAATCAAGAACCAGTTGTTGTGTTGCATGAAGACACTCAGAAAACACTCAAAGTACAAATTTAAAACAAATTAGGGAGCTCTATTATATTACCAGGGACACTTCTGCCATGCCCAAATGGCCTTCTGACAGAAGCGTGCCAAGCTATCTGTAGTTCCAATATTTAAGGAAGAAAACCACATCTTATAGAATTTTCCAGGTAGCAAGCAAGCAGACTCCAGAAGCTGAAAAATCAGTTAGCAAAACAACTCAAACAACCACATCCTGGGTTCAAGCAGGTGTTTAGCAGGGGTGAGAGTCTACTTCAAAGCCATGAATACCACAAGACCACCGTATCCTGGGTTGAGCACATTTTGTGGGGTACACGGTTCAGAAAAATAACTTGCAGCAGAAGACAGCTTTCATTTTCATTTCTCAGAAACAGTTAATATGATAGTTTCACATGGGAACCATAAAGATGGAGTCACTATGGCTATACTTACTATTTTATTGATCTATGTTTTTTAATCTATAATCTATAACATTAATTATTGATTAACTCAGATCAGCATTTTTAAATCAGACCATAACAGAGCAAGGAAGAAGGTTGATTCCATAAACCAGCCAATTCATGAAGATGGTGAACTGGTGTCCTAAAGGACATCCTAACTCAGCTTGCATTTCAGGTTCCTTTCATCTTCAGAAGGGTAATTTAAGGTAGGAAGTGATTGATGGTAGCCTCGAAGGGGAAGTTGTAAAATCTGGTGGTTGGCAATCTGTTGATTTTACAAGTAGTCACAAGTTCATGATGACCCTACAAATCATGAAGACATCTGAGTTATTCCTTTCTTGGCCTGGTCAGTCTTGAGGAGGATGGTAGAGAATTTAGGGACGTTTCAGTTAAATCAACTTTATTAGTTTTAAATAAACATTCCTTAAATAATTAATGAGGGGTGCACATTCAAGGAAGTGGAGGTGTTTTCTAGTGAAAGACCACAGAGCCGGGGTTAAATACAACATGGAGGAGGTGGAGCTAATTTCCCTTTGAACTACAAGCATGGCTATGGAAATGATCAATCTTACAGTCAGATGTGGACTCAGTTTTTTTTTGTTTTGCTTTGTTTTGTTTTTTGCATCTCAATCTCATCATCCTCTAATCATATACCAGCTCCTCCTGGCTTCTGGGGCAACATCCCTGACTCACATATGGTCCTCAAGATGTTCTACTAGGGAACCCACTCTACCTGTCTATGTGGGGGAACTCCCCACTACTTTACAACAAAGACCACCAATAGAATACAGGCCCATACTTCCCCTGTCCACAAAATGTGACTTTGTTTTCTAAGTAATTCACAGATTTCACTCTTTTCTGTACTCCTGTATAACTGTCCAAATACTTGGTGGGAATTTGCTACATAATTCTTTGTACTAGTGCTCACTTATTCCATATATAGTTAGAATCATGCATTGAAAAATTATATGACTCATCTCTCAATGCAATAGGTACATAATAAGTTAGTGAAGGGATTTTTACTTCTCAGCCACAGAACACATGTGTGTATGAGTATGTGTGTGCATGTACATTCTTATGCATATTTACTTCATATATTTTCAGATTTAGCATGTTCTTACTCGTTGAAGACAAATGGAAGTTCCCTACTAAAGACAGTTCTGCTTGCTCTACAAACACATATATTTGAAATTTCCTAGGGCATTTGGCCTCTGTTGAACCACTTTGGTCTCTGACTTTTCAGTTTCAGAGATCAGGAAGAGTTTTAGAACAAGAACCTAAACCAAATCTTGGAACACAGAGTCTGGAGGTCATATAGAATATTTGAAATCTCAGTAGTTTCAGAAACATGAATCAAAGCAAAAAAAAAATTTTTAGTTGTAGATGGACACAATATCTTTATTTCATTTATTTATTTGTATGTGGTGCTGAGGATCAAATCCAGTGCCTCACATGTGAAAGGCAAGTGCTCTACCACTGAGCCACAACCCAACCCCTGTAAGAGTCAGATCTTTTCATCTGTTTTTGGAAGTTGATAAGAGATCTGTTCAGTGAGCCCACTGCCTTTGTAAAATAATGAAACCCCCACTTGTTCCTGATATTACTGTATCATCATCTTTTTGTGGGTTAACTGAAGATGGAAGAAATGAATCATGAGAATGGTTAACACATTGAACCTAATATAAACCTTTACAACATTTTTTTTTTTTTTTAGAATTTCATTTCCTATGTTTCTCTACTCCTTTACGGGCTAACTGGAAATAAAAATCCATTTTTGGCATTTTATTGGATGAAATGAACTGAATTCTCTTTACTTAATAATGAGTGTATTTTCAGAGATCTGGTTTTACTTTTTATTTTTTAGAAGATAAAATTTCATATTTTCTACATAACTGCCACATACATAACTGTCCCCATTGCCTTGAAAAAACACGTGTTGAATGAGTTGCCAGACACTGTTGTCTAGGTGATACGTAACCCCCTTTGAAAGTTTGCTTGTTTCCTGGGGATTCGATAGTGATGTACTAAGGAATGGTAAGCTGCACCTCAATGGAATCCCATCAGGAAAATGTTCCCTAACACCCTTCAGTAGAGTTTCTCAGCTCTGTAGTTTCCAATTCTTTGGGAGTCACCAGTTTGTAGAGTGGCACAGCAAATATCACCCACAGTTAATTGTTCTTTACTGGTTAACTATTATATTTTTCAATTGTGAATATTTGGGCACTAAGAACCTGGGCCAGGCATATATAAAATATACACATCTCTTGTTTAGAAAACAGGTTTGAAAGCAAAAATAACCGAAATGGGGACAGACCTTTATGGATCAGCAAGTCTTTCTTTATTAAGCAGCAGAATGGCATATTTTCAGGGGAGAAAATGGCAACTGGTTATAGTAGAGGTCTCATTTTTATAGAGTTTAGTGAGAGTTAATCATAGTAGAATGTGCAGTGTGACTTAATCATTAGAGACTTAATCATAGCAGAATGTGTCAGTTGGGCAGTCAGGAAAATAGTTGTAGAACAGGAAATTGTAAAAGTTCAGAGTTCATTATTTTCCTTCTCTCCCTGGGACCCACTGTCCACCTTTTCTCCCTGGGGTTGTTGTTTCCATATCCTTCAAGTTTAATTATAAATGGAATTATAATTTTTTAGGGAATCAGATAAAACAATAGGGATTCAATAAATATCACTGAATATTTTCACCGAGATATAGAAAAAGTATTATCCACAAAGAACAGTGTTAAAAATAAAATCAACTAACCTAGCATCTAAGTTCCATGTTTTTGTAACATAACTATCTGTTCTTCCCCTTTTTTTCTTATTTGGATATGACATGTTTTACCAGGAAACACCTTGGACTGATATTGAGGTGACATAGTTCTTCAATAGTGCCCATTAACTGTTTTCCACTTCCTTTAGCCTCTTGATGACTTGATTTTTCCCATCTTTCAAATGGCAATAATAAGGCAAAGAATCAAGACAAAAAGTAAAAAATAACAATAATTAGAAAAATTCTTTACAAGTCAAAAGTGGTATAATTATATTAATGGTTTCTGTAGTTGTTGCTACAAATAATCTTTTACATTGTTTGGAAAACAGAACGTGTGCATCTCTCCTCCATTTTAATCTAACAATTTTCTTTTCTGGCCTTTGCCTGATATACCTTTATTTCTTCTATTCTGTAGTTTTTATTTAGTACTAGATTACTCTGCCTACACAAAGTTATGATTTCCCTTTTCCAAAACCCATAAACTAGACAGGTAACATTAGTATAGTCCTAGATTCTTAAATTGACCTAGGGTTCTAGCCCTAAATGTATAACATCTCTGTAGGCAATAAAGTACAGCAATATGTGTAGTAAACATTTTAATACAATCTATCTCAGAAATAGGTTGCCCAGTTAAAAAGAGAGAAAATCGTGTTTTGCCAAATTGTCTTGTGTGAACATTGGTGAATGTGTAAGGAGTACCAATTTCTTCTGAATTTGCAAATAATCTTCTTTATGTCTGTCCTAGAAAACATTTACCTGCTCACTAAAGAATGTGTTTCCCAAAGCAAGCCTCACATGGTTTATAGATGGAAGGTTTCTTCAAGGTGAAGAAGAAGGTAAACAAGGAAATCAATGGAAATGGGTTTTAAAAAGAAAGAAATAAAACATCAGAAATTTTCATTGCCCAAGTTATCTTGGCATTTAAAAATAATTTTCACTAAAGGAAAATCATTGTCTTATCCATCAGATGCCATTTTCTGATGCTGCATCTGACTCTCCCATGGGGTGGAAGGTAACATTTCCCAGAATGAAGGAAACACAATTGGCTCCATCAAACCACATACAAGCACTGTTTTATTTAAGTGTTAGTGAAAGCAAATGTCTTACATGAGGGCAAAAACACTTACTTCAACATGTAGTTATTACTAATAAGTTCTCGGCTTTTGTAACATTGCTACCTGATCTTCCATTTCTTTCTTATTTCAACACAAGATGTTCAATTTATTTAGCACCACTGCTTTAAATCAATTAAATAATTTCTACTTATTTTGTGAGGATCTGGGGCAAAGTTTGGGGCTCTGGACTCTGGAGGAAGTATATATAAAGGAACTGGATCCTTAACAAAGAACATGTTCACCAGGAGGGTTAAAAGTTCCTGGGGCAGAAACACACACTGAGACAAGCTCAGCACAAAACTGCATTTTTCGTAAGTGGTAACCATGACAGCCGCTGTCAAAACAATCTCAGACATCCCCTGCCTGGACAACAGGCCTTCCTCTGGGTCGTTTTCCCTTTAAGCTTAACATATTTTTAACAATAACTCAATCACAAAACTCTTGCTGCATGATTATTTTTAACTTTTAAAATTAAAAGCTTATGTGGATGATTAGATTGATCCCTTAAAGCATAGTTTATTGGTTGTGTTAATTAGTTTGCTTTAGGCAATTCATCCACAACAATAATATGATGCAATCTTAAAAATATCTGTTAAAGATTATTGTAAATATGTTCTATCAAATAAACCCTGCATAGGTAAAGCACCCAGATTTGATGTGCCCATTACTCTTAACCAGGAGGCTCAATGGTGTGGTCAGAATTCTATCAGTACACAATGGCATTTAACTATTGCTTTGTTAAGAAATAACTGCAAAACTAGCATTAAGAAGTTTTAATGTAAAGAAACTGTGAAAACTGGGTGCAGTGGTGCAGGCCTGTAATCCCAGAAGCTCTGGAGGCTGAGGGAGGAGGATGGTGAGTTCAAAGCCAGCCTCAGCAAAATCCAGGCACTAAGCAACTCAGTGAGACCCTGTCTCTAAATAAAATACAAAAAAGGGTTGTGGATGTGGCTCAGTGGTTGAGTGCCCCTGAGTTCAATCCCTGGTATCCCCTAAAATAAAAAAAAATTTCAAAAATACTGTGAGAGTCCAGAAAGATCTGACCTATGGTGATAGACAATTTTACATTAATTCCCTGTGGCCATATGTGCTGTTTGGAAGTTGTACTGATAGAGGCAAACAGCATCCAATTTTTAAAGACTTTGCAAGATGCAAAATGCAAATACTTATAAATCTACAGCTTATTTCAGGGAAAGGATACACATAGAAACTCAATTAGAATATGTGTTATCTGCTACAGTTACAAAGAGTCCCTGGAACTCAGATGTGACCTACTCTGTACTTTCTCTGAAAGGGCCACAGCTGGAAGCACTTTCTCAGAGCAGGAACCACCAAAGAATGGTGTAGAACAGCACTGAAGTAAGAAGCTCAAAGTAGAGTCGTGGATGAAGTTATTTTTTAATTTTACACATCATGTAGGTATATTCTTGCTACATAACCAGACTCTACAACAGAACCCTCCCAGAGTCTAACCCAGTCCAAGTGAAAATCATCAATGTCATCATTATAGTAAACAGTGCTGCTGAGCTAGGAAAATCTGCCCCTAAACCCTGGACCCATAGTCACAAACAAAGCAACACTACTAATCAATGCATTTCATACCTTGACCGCAGATCAGATCAACACTTTGTAGAAGCGCAAGCAAACACTTCAGGTTAATTCCAGGGCTGCTGAAATTGAGCATCACTTCATAGAAGCTACAGTTTGACTACATTAAGCCCCTGCATCACCATAAATTAGGTGGGTGTGGTGGCTCAAGTATATAATCCTAGCTACTTGGGAGGCCTAACTGGGAGAACTGCTTAAGCCAAGGAGTTAGATGTCAGCCTGGGCAACATAGTGAGATGCCATCTCAAAAAATAAAGGAAACAAAAAACAACATCAAATGATAAGGCCATGTCTTGGTATCATTATATGGCTGATGCAAAAAAATGTTAGTGATAACCATGTTTGAATCTATTTTGTAGGAATAAACATTACCAATGAAGAGAGAAAAGGCAAAAATGGATTTCTGGAACTCAAGTCTATTTTAACAAGGATGCATGGTAGTGAACCAACCCAATCAAGTAACCTGACCATTTGGTGTATGGCTCTGTCTCCAGTCCCTGGAAATAAAATGTGGAATACTTCATCAGAAAAGATCACTTTTTCCTTAGGTGAGTTGTTTATTTAATAAAGTCAGTAAGGGCTGGACAAGACTGCCAAAAATTCAGAACATGTCTAATCAGAACAAAAAAAAGTACTCACCATTTCCATAAAACTTTGATCTCAGAAAACCCTCTCCCCAATGCTTTACTTTCAAATTATCAAACATTTTCACAAGTAAAATTTGAAAATAATATTACAAGAATTTCTTCAAATGAAAGGAAAGTAGATGATTCCTGTTTCCATAAAGAATTTCTGTTGAATACAGTAATTTTTGTTCAAATTCTATCAATCATAACTCTTTTTTTAATTTTTTATTGTTGGTTGTTCAAAACATTACATAGTTCTTGATATATCATATTTCACACTTTGATTCAAGTGGGTTATGAACTCCCATTTTTACCCCATATACAGATTGCAGAATCACATCAGTTACACATCCATTGATTTACATATTGCCATACTAGTGTCTGTTGTGTTCTGCTGCCTTTCCTATCCTCTACTATCCCCCCTCCCCTCCCCTCCCCTCTCCTCTTCTCTCTCTGCCCCCTCTACTGACATTCATTTGTCCCCCTTGTATTATTTTTCCCTTTCCCCTCACTTCCTCTTGTATCTACTTTTGTATAACTCTGAGGGTCTCCTTCCATTTCCATGCAATTTCCCTTCTCTCTCCCTTTCCCTCCCACCTCTCATCCCTGTTTAATGTTAATCTTCTTCTCATGCTCTTCGACCCTACTCTGTTCTTAGTTACTCTCCTTATATCAAAGAAGACATTTGGCATTTGTTTTTTAGGGATTGGCTAGCTTCACTTAGCATAATCTGCTCTAATGCCATCCATTTCCCTGTAAATTCTATGATTTTGTCATTTTTTAATGCAGAGTAATACTCCATTGTGTATAAATGCCACATTTTTTTTATCCATTCGTCTATTGAAGGGCATCTAGGTTGGTTCCACAGTCTTGCTATTGTGAATTGTGCTGCTATGAACATCGATGTAGCAGTGTCCCTGTAGCATGCTCTTTTTAGGTCTTTAGGGAATAGACCGAGAAGGGGAATAGCTGGGTCAAATGGTGGTTCCATTCCCAGCTTTCCAAGAAATCTCCATACTGCTTTCCAAATTGGCTGCACCAATTTGCAGTCCCACCAGCAGCATTTTTGTTTATTTGCCACATAACAAAGATTAATATAAATACTGAGGATTAATAGAGATTAAAATGATCCTAAAATTTCTTCGAACTCATAAAAAATATCCAATTGTTTACAGCATATATAATTTGAATACTTAGAAAGGGGTAAACCATATTTGCAATATAAATACCATTAGGAAAAGGACTATAGCCTAATGATTTTAGTGCCCTAGTTTGAAGCACAGTATCTGGGATGTAGAAGATTTTATGACCTGAATATTGATATATACCATCATTCTAGTTATTACAAAATTTAACTAACCAGAGTATTTACTATTCTGAGCCAGATCAAATAATGAATATTTTACTACATAAAAGATGAGAACAAATGTCTCAACAAATGCAGTGACAATAGATATGCCTATAAAACATTTCTAATGGCATCTGAAAGATATGTGTATTTAATAATAATCTTATAAAACTAAACAGATTTGCAAATCATTATTACCACTATGTAGGACAATGAACCTTTTTAATCATTATCCTATTTTCAGAAATAATGTAGTCTCTGACATAATCATAAAAACACAGTATAACTTATGAGGGAAAGGGTTTTTCTTTGTCTCAAGGACACGTTTTGTATCTCGGGTCCTGATAAGTTCCTTTGCGAATATAATGGTTATTACTGGGATCTTGGGATGAAGAATAACGTACATCTCCACCAAATCCATCCTCACTACCTAGAAGCAGGCATCCTCTGATGCTGGGAAGGTAACATAGTCCCCAGAGCCCTCCCTGTTTATAGGTATAAGTATGAACAAAGTGGTCAATGATCTTTTCGTCAATCATTCAGAAGTTTTGATGGATTTACATGAACATAGCCTTTCTTGGCTCTTCCTAACTCCCTTGGGAATAAGGATGCCTCTTTTCCAGAAGGCTGGACATGGCTTCAGCTTTGGAACAGTATGAAGTTAGTTGTTTGTCACTTACATTTGCCAGTAGCTTTGGCAGCATCTAAGGACTTGAACTAAAAGAGTGTAAAACCTCAAATTCCTAAAGAGAAACCTATTCCTATGCTTGAAAAACAAAAATCAATATTTTGTAATGTGAAAACTGTGCTTGATTTCAAGATCAAAAATTATGAACACTTTTAAGGTAATAAGAAGGAACACTAATTCTGATAACCCCAAACACGCCATAATTCTAATTTTATAAGGGAACCATCAATCTAGTATAATTCTAGACTCTAAACAGGGGGTTAATTTTAAATTGTCAAATGGATCTTCAGCCTCCATGATCAAATATTAAAGACAATAAACTTTGAAGAATTCAGTTTCCCAAAATTCTAGCTCCCATTCTGGTCCCATGGTAACACAATCATTTTGAAAGTGTTAGAAGGTGCACTTGAGGCTCTGCAGAGCAGTGCCATCACTTACTTCCAAACATACTCTCTGGAAGCTTTATGAACTCTGCAATTGACTTCTGCAAGAGTCATTGCTTTACCAAGCTATTTTTGTTGACAAGATACCGAGATGAAAACACAGAAGAAAAATCTATCATCTCAGTGCTGGAAAGAAATTCTGAGACTATTAGAGGAAGAAAGGGATTTAGGGAGAGAAGGGAAGGAATTTTTCTCCCTTTTGATTTCAGAGAGGGTCATAATGTTGGAAGCGGAGGTGCTCCCTTCCCCACACACACCCAGTATCCCAGGAAGTTCAAGTGCTCAATGGTGCTTACTCTAGAGAAGTCATAAAGGAGAAGGGGTCCAGGTGAAGTGATCAGTGGCTCTTCAGGTAACTATTTGTGCACAGGACCTGCAGAATTCCCATGATTTAACAGTAACTTTTCCAAAGATATCCTGCCGTGACACCTATCAGAATATCTAAAATTGTAGCACTGTAGTCTATTTTTTTTTTTCACATTAATACAATTGGTCCAGGTACAGTGGCACACACCTATAATTCCAGGTACTTAGGAGGCTGAAACAAGAGAATCACAAGTTTGAGGCCAGCTTCAGCAATTAGAGAGACTCTTGTCTCAAAATAAAATTATAAAAGGCTAGGATTATGGCTTAATGGTAGAGCGTTTGCCTAGCATGCAGAAGATACTGGTTTTAATACCTAGTACCACATACACACACAAAAAAAGAGGTTTTTTTTTGGGGGGGTGGCAAGGTGAAGGGGAGAGATTTTGTTTTGTTTTAATGTTTTAATTCAAAAGTGAAGCACAAATTCCTCCTGGGGTTGTTAATATCCTGGCTGTCATAAACTTTGATAGAGATTTGTCTATTAAATGATTTCCAACTGTGACTATTGAAATCAAGACCTTTGAAATAGAGAGTTGAGGGTGGACAACTATGTGTGTGTGTGTGTGTGTGTGTGTGTAAAACTGTGTATGTGTATTTTGGAATGTGGAATATTGATGTATTTGGAGTTAAAAGGAATAGCTCCGTAGTGGGATGAGAGGAACACTGATTATCGAGATGGAAGTTGCCAGATATTCTTGTTTTCTGACTCCCTATTTTGCAGCCAGCCTTATACCCAACACTGAACCTGGGGTCCTGAGAGTATCAACAGAGTATTTCAGTATGTGTATAAATCACCAGGGATCTTGTTAAAATTCAGGTTCTGATTCAGTAGGTCTGGGTAGCAGGTAAAATTCTACTTTTCCAACAAGAGCCTAAGAGAAGCCCATTCAACCGGTCAAATGGACTACATTTTGAGCAAAAGGATCTAGCAAGCCCTGGAGTTTGATTTATTTCTAGTTGGACCAGATAAGCCACCTAGTAGTGCCCCAGAATCAGTCCATCTGCCCTTGTGGGACATCCACAAAATGATTCTGAGAGCCATGCCCAGCCTTTTCCAGGGTAGACCACTCAGGAAAAGATCAGGTTGCTTTAGGCCAGCGGCTCAGTACCAGTACTGTGATAAATGGGATGATCTGAAAGCTGGGTGAGGTGTTTCTGCTAAATTCTGCACTTGAGTTTGGAAAGTCACTTCCCCTGGTAGATTGTAATTATTCCTTTTTCACCCCCTGAATTTTTGTTTTGACCATAGCAGAGATTCTACTTCACTGTCCAATCTGAAACCAGAGAGAAGTTTTTTGGCCTCAAGTTTCATCTTGAAAGCTATGCACCATCTTTGTCCCAGGGCAAAGAGTTCTTCTCAAAATGAAAATCTTGTACTAATGTCTTCCTAATGTAGAGAGAGCCTGAACCCTTCAACTTCCAAAGACTTAGTAATCAAATATAGCAGAATAGTGTCCTAAAACAGAAATCTTCCAGCAATGAAACATAAATGTTTCCCATTGTGGAAGTCTGGGATTGGGCATAACCTATCAACACTTTCCATTCAGGGAGCCAACATTCTGTCAGATAGTAAATACATTAGGTTTGTGGTCTCCATCATGACTACTGAACTCTGTCACCATAGCACAGAAGCAGATGTAGACAACATGTAAACCAAAGGACACCACTGTGTTCCCATAAAACTTTGTTTACAAACAAAGTCAGTGGCGGAATTGACTGTGGGCATCGTTTACCAACCTCTGCTCCAACCAATCTACAGTGAAAATCATTGAGGTATTTATTTTCCAGACCCATGTTCCATCTTATTAAGATATTATTTTTGGAAGATGATGCTTATGGTCTATCAGCAGTCAGATACAACTTAAAACTGGTCTTTTGTCTTCCAGTGTTAAGAATGTATTCATATGTATTATCATTTGCATTTGCCAGGATCCATAAACACAGTGAGGAACAAAACAATTATTTCTCTTGAGGGGCATACCAATGAAACAGAGTGATGAGGGCTTCCCAGAATTTGAGGAGGTACATTCAGGGAAGTTTGGAAGTAAAAGAAAAATGTCAGGAAACAACATGAACAAAGACCAGAAAGAGGGTCTTGTGTTGGAGAAACTAGGTTGAAATATTTGCCTGTTGGAAACCATGTGTGATTTAAGAGAGAATAGGTAAAAGTTGATGTCAGGAAATAATGTTGGTAGTGTAACGAGGGGCCAAATTATGATAAAAGTTTGAAACCAGCCTCAGCAATTTACCCAAGATGGCATGCTCAAAGTTCCAACTTATTTTGGATAGCATAGAGAAACAGTATGCTCATTTTGTTAACCTAATACACTCTACATGTAACCCTGCCTCCTCGGATTAATAGCATAAACTTACTTGTAACAGCCAGAGCCAACTGTGAACCTTGCCCATAGCGTACAGTAATAAAAACACTAAGAATCATAAGAACAAAACATAGATACATGTAAATATATATATAAATAAATACACACACACACACACACACACACACACTCTGACCCTTAGAGCAAATTGCAGGATAGAACCAATTGTATAATATGTAACTAAATATCCAGAAAATTGGCATAACTCATCAGGTGTGACAGTATATCCAATGATATTGTTCCTAGAAAAATAACAAAAATACTCCAGCCTCAAAACTTATCTAGCTGCTTTTAAGCTATATGTTCCTGAAGTCAACAGATCCTCCCAGCATTTTCAAATTGTTTCATACCTCAAGTAGGATTATATTAAAGAACAATGGAAGGTGAAAGAATTTAAATGAAGGTAAAATATAAGTGAAACAACATATACTAGCCTGTATTTATACACACACACACACACACACACAGAGAGAAAAAAGAGTTGTAGCCAAAAATGTTATGACAAAAGCTATAATTTTAGAAAAATAATACCATACGTCTTAAATTCACTGATGTTACATCCAATTAAGTATCATTATTTGTACTACTGGTTAAAAAAAATGTGAGTCTATGGATTTTATAAACTCTGGGTTTACGAAATATTAAAATATTTCAAAATATTAATTGTTTTCTCATGTCTTGGTTGAACGTCCCCTTTCTCTAGGAAGCTTTCCCAGACCTCTCTTTCTTGATCAGTGCCCCGAAATGCATTCCCATGGCACGTTGTCCCTGCACTGTCACCACTGTCACGGCATTCAACACAGAGTTGGCCACCTCTTCTCTAGGCTGTACTCTCTTTAAGGACAGTCCTGTGCCTTTCTTATTCCCTGTCACATCTCTCTGCCTTGCCCATAACCCGCTCTTCAGATTGACTTGTTAGGTAATTAACAAATAAAGGAAAATATTCTTAGCAACTGTTACAATATTTTGTTCATTTTGAATGTCTGATCCTTACAGGTTCTGTGAATGCCCCAACCACGGAGCCTCCACCCAGTGTCACAGACTCTCCCCTGAGCACCCCGCCATCTCCAGCCAACAGTGTATCTCCTACCAGTAAGAATGTGTTCATGCTGCTTTACTTTCCATGAGCTATTAAACAGTTAATCAAGAAGATGGTTAAAGAAAAAAGAATTCAGTAAAAATGCATGATTTATGCCCTTTTCTGCTATGACGTTTTAGACAAACATGTTAAGTACTGTTCTCAAGGTTTTGAAGAGTTAACAGTTTGCAAAGTCCTTCACTTGGAGTCTTTGAAAAACCCGGACCAATAAATATTCAGTGAAGAATTTAAATTCAGTGTTTATTGCTAAACAGGTTAATAAATTGACAGTCCTTCTCCACAACTGTGTTCTCATTGGGGAGTTTAAAAAAAACGGTCACAAATGGTGGCCCCATTTTAAATTTAAATTTGTTTGGGTTCAAATTGATTTCCCAAGCTGACTGGTGAAGACCATGGATTCAGCTGTCCCATCTGTGGTGTCATTAATGATATAGGCCACTGGGTCTGTGTTGCTATGGCAAAAGAATGACAGTGACTCCCAAAGGTTGGCATTGATGCAAACAAATCATAAATTCCCATGTCCAAGGCCCTTGTGCTTAATAAAGAACCATGGTGACTTTCTCCAACACAAAAAAAGAAGAAGTTGTATTCTATAGAGAGAGGATATATGGCTTTCATTTCTTATTTAATTAAAACTATCAATTTTAGCTGAAAATGAGAACTGAAAATGGACAAAATAAAAGCAGACTGTGGGAATGAACAATTCCTTTAGCCAGTAGCCTGTTGCATCTAGCCAGCGGTCACTGTGAGAGGAAGAAACCACTCAGAAAATGAAGTAGATAGCAGGCGAGGGATGCCTGCTTTAGGTCTAGAGGATTATTTCTTGTTCTTACTGTTTTATAATTTTAATTTTTTTCTTCCCCCTTCTCCTCCTTCCTTTTAATTTTTGAATCTTCTCTTTTCTAGCTCATCATTTAGTGATAAATTGTGATAGATTTTGGCATTCTTCATTCAGCACATATTAGCATATTTAATAATACCTTAAATCTCTACAGTATCCTGTATAACTATCCATTGCTTCATGAAAAATTGCCTGAACACTTACTAAATTATAAAACATGTCTCACATGGTTTCTGGAGTTCAAGAACCCAGAAGTAGCTGGGTGCTGTGGCACTCGCTGTAATCCCCACAGCTTGGGAGGCTGAGGCAGGAGGATTGTGTGTTTGAAGCCAGCCTCAGCAACTTACCCAAGCCCTAAGCAACTCAGAAAGTCCCTGTCTCTAAATAAAATATTAAAAAATGGGCTGAGGGTGTTGCTCAGTGGTTAAGTGCCTCTGCATTCAATCCCCAGTACCAAAAGAACCCAAGAGTAGTTTAGCTGGATAAAACTAAATTGGGATCCTTTCTGAGGTATCATCAAGCTGTTTGCTGGGGCATCCGTCATCTTAGGAAATTGATGGAGCTAAAGCTTTGCTTTAGCATGTTGTCTTCACCACAGGGGCCTCTCCCTAGGACTATATCCTGTAAGGCAGCTGACTTCCCCAAGATCAAGTAATTCAAGAAACCGAGTGACTAAGACAAAAGCTATGGTGCCTTTCTTTGACTTAGTCTCCCATCACTTTTGTCTTATTTTGTTCATTATAAGAAAGTCACCAAGTCCAGCCTCTAATCAGGAGAGGAGATTTGGGTTTCCTGTCTTGAAGGAGTATTAAAGGGTTTGAGGACAAATTAAATGGTGATTTGGTGTCATTTGAAATGTTTGCACATTAAATGCAGTGTTGTTTGATTTTTCACTCTTATGAACAATGGAAAGAGCAATCATTCTTTCCCAATTTTCAGATACGAACATTAAGACTTTGGGAACATATATGTTCAATACCTATTCAACAGAGTTAAGATTCACCAAAGTCTTCTGACTCAAGGTAGTCCTTATCACATTATATACCACTTTTTTTCCTCTGCCATCATAAAGACAGGGACTCTGTTTATTTTGCATATTTGTTTGTAGTACAGTGAAAGGTGGCATACCTTATAAAATTAAAACATGGAGAGGTGCAGATCAGAAAGTGTCAGATCTTACATTAGGAAAGATCCTTGTGGGTTTGTGACAGAAAATGTTCCCTAAAAGAAATGAAGTAAATTGACCTTTGCAGTGTGTATTGTATTTACTTGACTTGATGAAGAGCTTGAAAGAACATTTAAACAGTGAAAATGAAGTTAGCTCTTGTGCATTGACAAAAACATTCATGGTCGTTTGAGTAAATAGCAATAGATAAGCTTGGGTCAAAGAAGTGGGACTGTGTATCAAGGAAGCAAGGATGAAGATTGGAAAATGCAGAATAAAGAGAACTTTGAACCCCAGCCAAGGATTCTAAACATTATCCTTTAGGAAATGGAATGGAAACTCATTAAACATTATTTTTAGAAAGCAATATGTTTTTTCATTACTGTGACCAAAATACTTGCCATAAACAACTGAAAGAAGGAAAAGTTTATCTTGGCTCTAGTTTCAGAGGTTCCAGTCCATGATTATCTACCTTCACTGCTTTGGGTGTGAAGTGAAGCAAAGCATCATGGCTGAAGGGCATAGCAAAGGAAGCAGCTCAGATCATGATAGCCAGCCTGAGAAACACACTCACCTGCCCAAAGCCAAAGATAAGCTCAGAAACACAAGTTATAATAAAAAGACTTTTGAATGACAATCTTGCAAGATTGAGTGTCTGGGGGAGCAGGCACAATCCAGAGCAGTTATAATCAACATTTCATCCCCTAGAACACAAGGTCCTTTCACTGGTTCTTCGTTGGCTGAGTATGGGATGCACAGTCTTCCCAAATATCATCTAGGCTTTGCTATCTCTTATTGGATTACTTAAAGAAATAGACCTTAGTTGTCCATGCCAAACCTTCAACACAAGAGCCTTTGTTGGACACTCCAGATTCATAACATGATCTAATTCATTTACCAAATACTCATTGAGCACCTCCTATATATCAGGTAGTTTTCTAGGTAGGTGCTGAGGATACAGCAGTGAATAAAATATGCAGGCACACAAAAATATCCCCTAATAGTATTTACATTCTGCTAGTTGAATGCAGGCATGAATTTCTTCCAGTTGAATTTTCTATGGGGTTGGTCAGCACATGTTAAGTACTTACAGCAGACAAAACACCATGCTTACTTCTGTGAAGACATTCAAAGCAAGGAAAAGCACAGTTGTGCTTAAGGAGCTCACAATTTAATACAGGTCCAGTATTAGAAAGGGAATAAAGCACAAAATATAAATATAGTGGTTAAAAGAAAAAAAACAGGGGAAAATGCTACCCAATCTACTGTAACCCTAATATGATGCAATTGGAAAGTTTCTGGAGAGTTAAACCTTTTGAAAGTAAGGTACTACCCCCATGGACCTGATAATGTTTAGGATCAGGAGTTTTCAACCAGGGCAATTTTGCCCCTCCTCAGAAGAATTTTGGCAATGTCAAGAGACATTTTTGGTTCCCACGATGAGCATGGAAGGTATTACTAGCATCTAGTGGGTAGAGGCCAAGGATTTGTTAAACATCATACAGGATAGGACAGCCCTCGTAACAAAGTTATCGGGGCCAAAATGTCAGTAATGCCAAGGTTGAGAAACCCTTACATCCAGGCTCAAGTGTAATTAGGTCAGCTATCTTTCACTTTACAAGATCAAATCTAAACCTCTGTCAAGGCGGTGGCAACAAATTATGTTTGGAATGATTCTGCCTGATTTTTATATGTCAAAGAAAAAAAAACAAGTTACATTAGTAGCTGATTATATCTAGATAAAACTTATCTTCTTGGAATAATCACTGAATTACTTTTGAAAAAATCTGTATTTAATCTTGGCAACCTGGAGGGTAACGTGAAATCACACTACAGCTTGATGACTCGCTGCCTGCGAAGCTGTTAGGAGTCATCTTTGCATGTTCTTTTAGGAAAGGAAGCAAGATGGAGCATGTCGTGGAAAATCAACTTCAAGAGGCGACAGATTCACTCCAAGTTCTAAGATGCGATGAACTATAATATAATTCAGTCATAATTACCAAGCTTATGAATCTGGCTGCAAGCATAGAATTCTTTTTTACTCAGTGAATGGATTTTTTTTTTTTGAACAAATATAGAAGGTCATGGAAGCAATATTTTTTAACTACAGGAGGAGAACTTTATAACTCATTACAAACTGTAAGAATCACCCAGGGAAACTTAGCTCAATTCAACCAGAGCTAATTAGTGTTTGTTGAGTCCCAGACGCATTCTCAGTTCTGTTCTAGGAAAAGATGAGAGGCTGACAAGCTCAGTGGTGAGTGAGACAAGCCCACATGGAGCAATCTGAGATACCAGGTAAATTCAGAGTGGGACAAAATCACTTTCCTTGGCCTGAGGAGATATCCTTGTCCCTTTCAATATACGGCTATTAATTGTCTACTAGTCATCTTACCTAAGACCATAGGACACACGAATGCCAACCCTGATGTGGTAATCATTCAAGACCTTTATTCATCCAATAAATAAATATGGAGTGCCTACAACCAGGGATTTTTAAGGTGCTGGGTTACAGCGGTAAACAAGACAGGCAGGGGCTGGGGATGTGGCTCAAGCGGAAGCGCGCTAGCCTGGCATGCGTGCGGCCCAGGTTCGATCCTCAGCGCCACATACAAACAAAGATACTGTGTCCGCTGATAACTAAAAAATATATATATTAAAATTCTCTCTCTCTCTCTCTTTAAAAAAAAATTTAAAAAATAATTAAAAACAAAAACAAAAACAACAGGCAGGTCCCTTACTGCACAGAGCTTACAGTCCCAGAGGACTCTCACCTTGCTTTCCATTTCTCTGCCCATCAAGTCACAGATCCTTTCGCTCTGTATTCTATTTTTATGTCTTTACATGACCCTCAGACCTGATGAGACAGATTTGGACACTAAAGCTTTTATTCAATAACTTATCTGGTCCTCACAGTCCCCTCTATCCCCAGCATCAGTGTTGGGGTTGTAGGGGTAGCAGCGTGCTGGGCAGGGAAGTGCAATCAGGGAAGTCTGCATTGGGAGGGGGGTCTGGAAGGCGATATGGACTCCGATGGAATACAGATAACAAGCATCTCTTCAAATTATCATTTTAAGCAAAGACATAAAATTAAATGAATGTAGGACATGAGAAGACAAGCAGCAGGAGTGCTGATGGTGCTTGGGGAGAGGGCTGTAAGGTGGACTAGGTGAGGTGGAGCCAGGTGAAGGTGAGCTTAATGGACTGTGGATTTGGGCTGTGATCAGAACATCACATGACGTTTTTTCAGTACGAGGGGAAAGAGGAAAACAGAAGGTGTGTATATGAGAAGTAAGAGTGTAAGAGCAGGGAGCAAGAAGGCCGAATGATCTTGATCAAAATCAACTTAAATTAATGATAGTTTCAGCTAGAACAGGCATGTATAGAAACAGAGAATACTTCCACAGAAGACTCACCAGGATTGTCTCCCTAAATATGGCAACAAATAAAAAGGGTTTTAGAATACTATCAGAAAAGTGCCTTCCATTTATTTCTTAGAAATTATCTTAAAAAATCTTACCCACGGCCATGACTATGTTAAAGTGTTAAGCAATAATATGAATATTTGCTGAAGTCCTCCAATGTGCCTGGAATTGTTCTAAACTAATAAATATATTGTCTCTTTTAACCCTCTCAACAACATAACTATTATCCCTACCTTACAAATGAGGTCAAATAAATTACCCAAAGTCATATAAATAGTGGGTGAGTTCAGCATGGAACCTAGACACTCAGCTTCAGGTCTCTGCCTCTGGGAGTACACAGAGGGCACTCAATAAATGTCTTTAGACAGTGAGTGTAGCCCCTCTTGTTTGAAGCTGTCCTAGCTCCTCTAAATTGGTCAAACTTGACAGCTATACCTATATTGATCTTGGCCTTCTCTAGGACAATGTTTCCCAAGAAATGCAGCCTCTGAGGGTGGAGCTAACATTTCTTCAGCTGGAAATAAATCAGAGGAAAGAAACCCTCCTCCCCTCACTCACCATTCCCCTATTAATGCTTGTGTGATTTTTAATGTAGATGCAGATCTACAGAATTTGTACACAACCAGGGAAATTTTGTGTACAAAAAATTTCCAGCTCTCTATTCAATCCTAGGAGATTTTGCTCTTTATGTCTCTCACCACGCTTCACCTGAGTGCACATCACTGTTTGTTACAAAGCTTCTCATTTTTTTTTATACCAGTCACTCTTAAATCAAGGGGAAACTTCTTAATGACTGGTTTACTTAGACTGTTTTCCCCATTGGGAGTGAGGTACCTCTGGGAGAAGCTATCGGGTGATCACTTTTTCAGTTTATTCAATAATTACTGAGTATCTGCAAATGCACCACTTCCTGCTTACTGTCATCTCCATGAGGGGAGTCTTGAAACCCCTCATAGACCAATAATCCGCCAATATGTGTTCCTCTTACCTATTTGGTCAGTATGTGTCCCACCTAATCAGCTTCCCACATATAAACGGTCTTGTGCTGAGATTAGAACTTCATATCACGGGTCTCCTTCACCCTGGGCTGTGGTCAGCACCCACCTCATCCTGACCACCACAATTGATGAGGCTGATATGCATTTGCTTCAGTGTAGTTACTGGCCTGCATCTCTAAGTGCAATTCCTTAGTTAATGCCACCACCACATGTAAAGGCCCTTTGTGCAACAGGGGAACCACTGGATAGTAATTCATGTGTATCATGGAGACTAGGTAGGAGGTCTCAGGCTATGTGATGCTGATCAGTGCTGCAGTGATAAAGTAGAAGGCCAAGCAAAGAAGCTATTTGAAAATAATTAGATTTCGAGTTTCAGTTTTACATAGGAATCTGACAGAGCCATAGATAATTGAGACTAATTCATCAGGTCACTCAAACTGAACTTATAAATCACTTTTATCTTTGTACTTGGTTGATTACATAAGCTGGACTAGAGAGCAAAACTAATTTTATTTTTCTCCATCACTCCCTGTCCAAATGAGCTCTCTTGAATAATTTCTTTTTGGCCTCTGAAGGAAATTTCAGACAGATTACTTGGCTTTTCGGGTGATTTTTATATAATAAATGTCGTCTGGCCCATTTCAGCTACAAGAACAGACTTATGTCAATAATTAAAAAGTCTCGTCAAATGCAGTGTCAAAACTTGAAAAAGTTAATTCAGACCAGAACTTCCCTCCTCTCCCCACTCCCAAGTGTGGGTGTGCCTCAGCTTCAGAAGGCTGGCATGTGCCAGGTTGTGTGTTTTCTGTCTAGGCAAGGTGGGGACATCTTAATGATGCCCTGGCCTGCCTCCAATCTCCTCTCCACTCTTGGTTATTGGCTTGGGCCACTTTGGGGGGTGAGGACCAGATGGGACAGGGAGAAGAGCAGTGAGGTAAGTGAGAAAAGACCTCCCTTGACAGGCTGGCTATAATCAGATGTAGGTGACTCTGAAGGAAAGCGATCATCTTCACAGTAACAAACACTTTGGCAGATTTCTCAGAAATTCTTGACTGTCACTGTGGTAATGGCTGTTGTGTTTTTGGTACAGGCCACACATCTCTTCTAGTCTTCTGCTTCTTTCCTGCAGCCTTGGAACTCTCTACTGCCCCCTGCGGTTCCTCTTGGGAACTTCTTTGTTCCTATAGATGTTCTTCCTGCAGGAGAGTCTTTTCGTGGCCTTCTATATTGTCTGCAAAAATATGTGTCTTTTCCTCATGTTTGGGAGAAGTGCTCTTCCCTAGGGTTGCCCTGTCTCTTCTCTTTGTCCATCAGAGCTGCTAGCCATGTACTCCTAACATAACCTCTGCTATCTGAGTCAGAGACCAATGCCCTCTGTCCAAAAAAAAAAAAAACCCAGGACACACAGGCCAAGAGCTCTGAGTGTTTCTTTTGAAATTGCATTCTACGTGGTCTTGAGTAAGGGAGCAGATTCCTCTTCCCTCTCTGATGGTGGAAGCCAGATGCACAGGACTCTGATAACATCCTCACCCAACCTGCTTCCACCCCTTATACAGCTTTGAGGTTGATGGTGGACCAGAGAGAATACACTGCAACCTGTCTCACAATGGCCTTGGTGGTGGCTAGAGCTCTGCTTTCAACGTGGAGCTGAACTTGCCCTGTTCTGTGGTTTTTAACCTTTGAGACCACATCTGAAATGAAGATGCAGGGAATTCCATTTGAAAATTCTGTTCAGTGTTATCCATTAAAATGCAGAATGAAAAGAAATTTAAGTGAAAATGAAGCAAACATGATATAGTGGAAGTTTCCCCTGGACTCACTTTGCTGCAGCCAAATCAGTCTCCTTGCTACTATTCTTCCAACATGCCAAGTTGCTCCCACCTTAGGGTATTTTCATTTGCTCCCTAAACCTAGAAAATTCTTCCCCCAAAGTTTTGTTCAAATGTCACCTTCCGAATGAGGCCTTCCATGGCCACTCTATTTAAAATTGCATCCATTCCCTATTCTCACTTTCCCTATCCCTGTTTGTATTTTTCTTCAAAGCACCTTTTAACATTCTTTATAATTTACTTGCTGAATAACTTTCTAATTACTTGTTTTGTCCTTCCCATGAGAAGGTAAATCCAATGAGAGCAAGATTTTTTTCTTTCTTTCTGATTTGTCTATGAATGAACCTCAATGACCTGGAACAGTACTGTCTGGGACCTGCCCCTTCTAGGACTGGACCTCTACAAGCTCCTAGGAGTGGTGTTTTCTTTGTATTGAGCTGAACTGGGAGTGACTATAGGGTGATACCTGTCATTCTGCAACATCTGCAGCAACAGGAGAGCAGGAGTCACTCTCTACTGATAACACTTGGTTATCCATAAGTATTGATAACTCAATAAATGTGTTTTGAATGAAGGATCTCATTAAGTAAGAAGGAGGAAGATATTCACAAAGAAAGGATATGGCAAGAGTGGAGGAAGGCCCCCTAAGAAAACTGCATGTGGTCCAGGCTTGAAGGCTGGTGGTCTTATGACAAAAAGCCAGTGATGATGAGGAGGAAAAGGCAGGAACCGAGGCATCAGAAACCCTCTGTTCTGGGTGTCGTACCCAGGAACCATGAGTGAGCCTTCTCTGGCTAAGCTGGGGTTCTGATGATGCCTGCTGAGGCGAGGCCGACTCTGCTTTCCAAGACTACCACAGTGGAATGAATGTAATATTTAGCATCAGTATTGTCTCTGCCTCCTACAACCTCTGTTACCTGGGGCCATTACCCCCTCTAATGTGGCTTCTTAATTTTAGAGAATGGAAGCAATATTATCTAGTCCACATAATTGTTGTGTTAAATGTGAAAATGCAGAGTGAGCAACCAGGAAGCTCAGACCCACTGGGTCTAGTCTGAGAAGGAATGTCACGATCTAAAGAAGAGTCTGGCAAATACAACTAATCTCAAAGTAAATGGAGATCTTTGTTTGTATGTCTTAATAACTTGGAGGGGACAATAACCAAAGAAAATGTTTTTTTCAAAAATTTATCCCTATCCTCCACTTATTCCTTATAATAACTGCTCACCTATCACTTATTTGGCACAAAATAGTTTCATAAAAAATTATTCTTAAAATCCAAGTTGCTTAGAGAACACTTCAGAATTTCTAAAGAGTTAGTCAACCATGAGATTTTTCAGCATTTCCTTACTTCTACTTAGTCCAGTATTAGGTGGCTGGTTACTGGGAAGATGTGCATGTGGGGAGGATATGGATCAGGAAGCTTGACTCTGCTTGAGATATAGCAGGGCACAACCCAGAATTAGCTCTTGGAGAACATGCTCCTGTCTTCTCTATTTAACTCAGAATGAGTGGAGCTGTCTTCTGACTTAATTGAATTTCTGGTGACATATGGAGAAATGGTTGTTAATTTTAGTGAGAAATGTTTTAAAGGGTTAAAATAGAGACAGACTAGAAAGGTCTCAAACCTCACATAACCTCATGGAAGTTTCTGAACTCGTATAAACAAGACATTTTATGTGAAGTAGTGTTTATTTCTAAACCCCTTCTTTCTTGGAAACAAGGGTCATTATGGTATATGCCTTGTTACTTACAAGATTTAATGGCAATAAACATTCACATTGAAGAAGACATAAACAACCAGAAAACAAAGCAAGCAACTTTTGATCACTGGGTTTGGTGTATTTTTTGCCCACATAGTACATCATAATGTAGAATCTACTGAATATTGAAGAGGCTTCCCTTTATTGTGAAGTATAAACTTAGCCTTGAATTGAACAGACACAAAGCAAGCTGTCTCATTTGCATGCTGAGAAATAGGACCAATATGAAACTTGCAAAAATTTAGCTCAGAGGAATACAAATAAAATTCTTTTAAAATGTTCCACTTAATAGCAAGACATGGTTAGATAATCTCTTAGAGGTTCAGTTTTATGATGTGTTTTTTTTCCTTTTTTTACAAAATAAACCAAACAGAAAACCCTAAGAAATAAGTAGTGTTGTTGTCACCAGTGTGCCAGAGTGACCTCTGCTCTCCTGTTTCTGCAGATGTTGTAGATGGGCAGAATGACAGGTATCACCCTATAGTCACACCCAGTTCAGCTCAATACACAGAAAAACCCACTCCTGGGAGCTTGCAGATGTCCAGTCCTAGAAGGGGCATGTGCCAGACAGTACTGATAGTAACCCATAGTGTGTGAGAATTGCAGGGCCTCACACTTGCTGTACCCTCTGCCCAGGTGCTTCCACTGCCCCTCCCTGGCCCCATTCTGCCACCACATTTCTAAGGGATTCCCATGTTCTCATATTCGAATGTGTTTATTTGCTTCTCTAATTGATGTCTATCTCCTCCATGAACTTAAAGTGCAGACGACCATTATTCACAGTGCCAAGCCCAATGCCTGGAAAATACTGGCTCCAAGTGTTGGTTGAACAAATGGATGAATGACCATGTGTGGATTGATAGAGGTCTGGTCACAGATTGTGCAGGGACCTTAACCTTGAACCATGGTAGGAAAAATGGCAGGAAGGGGAATGGACTTAATCTATCTGGAAACCAGATAGTTTTTCCTAAATGGTTTCAGCTCTGATTTCTACATGATGAATGGGGACTAGTAGGGAAAAGATCATTCTTCCAATAACCTATGCAAATTAATACAGATCCTCAGGCCAAGGCTAGAAAACATTCACCAGAAGACCAGTAAGACTGAAATAACCATGTGCTCCCTGGGAATAGAGATTAGGTATTATTGATTCTTTTCTTCTCAGCAGCTGACATGTTCTCAGCCCTCAACCAACTCCATAGCCTTACCTGCTAGAGGAAAGGTCAGGGCACAGATATCAGAGTCTGTTCAGACACAGGAAACAGACACAGGTAGTGTACATGCCTGAGCTGTGGTGGTCCCCATGCTCCTTCCCAGTGTGGTGCCTAAATAACCCATTACATGAAATAATCAATGAGCCCACCCCACGCTGCACTATAAACCTCTCAGAGGATTTAGGTCACATTGTTTTCTGACCTCCAGAAGAGAACATTGAATCATTTTAACACAAATGAAATTCCCAGTTGAAATTCCTCAGGATTCCAGTGATTCTTGCCAGAGGCAAATCACATGGCACTAGTCTATTCCAGCACTCAGTGTGGCCAATGAGACTGGTGCTGGAAACTGTCACTGCTGGCAGGTAAGAGGTATAGTTTCATATTTTAGTTACATATTAGACTGCGATTTCTAGGAATGGAAGTGTAGTTCACAAATAAATGCAAAGCTCTCTAATGTTTGTTTCCTCATTCTTTTTCTTCATCCTCCTATGACCATTGTGATCACATCACCACTGATAAAAATATTCCTTTTTCATTCACTAAGTCTCTCAATAAATACTTTTGGAGATCCGTGCTGGATGGGGCACAGGAGGGAGAGAGAAAAGGAGGGAGGAAGAAAGAATTATATTTGTCCACTAGTTAGAAAGAGCACATCATGGGCCGGGCGTGATGGTGCATTCCCATAATCCCAGCGGCTTGGGAGGCTGAGATAGAAGGATTGCAAGTTCAAAGCCAGTCTCAGCAATGGCAAGGTGCTTAGCAACTCAGGAAGACTCTGTCTCTAAATAAAATATAAAATAGGGCTGGGAATGTGGCTCAGTGGTTAAATGCCTCTGAGTTCAATCCCCAGTACCAAAAGAAAAAGAAAAAAGAAAGCACACATCACAGTATCCAAAGATTACTTATGGCTAGTCCTTCTTTGTCTTCCATGTATTTTTAAACCTTGTCTTATCCTAAAAGGGATAGGGGGTGTCTTTAAAAATACAATATCAATACAAAATTTTAAAAAGAGGTAACTAAAGGAATTGCTGTAGAGAGGAACAAAACTGAAACCATCTCGATGAGAGAAATGAAATTCAAAATCACTCCATATTTCTTAAATGTATAGCAAATCAGCCTTCTTCCTTCCATAAGCATAGCTGCTTTTAAGTCTGAGACTACCTAGATCTTCCTCTAGAGGGCGAGGCTGAGCACAGCCCCAGCAACATTCTCACAGCAGGTGAGCAATGCCCACCCCTTGCAGCATCTGGCCCATTGACTTATTCTGTGTGGGCGATGAAAAAAATACCATTGCCTATGCTGTAAAAGCAATTCTGTAGTGAACAGGAAGGTGTTTCCAGTGCTCAGTTTAAGGCAGAGTGGGTTTAATCTGCAAATACATCACATAGCTTTTCGGCAGGTAGTCTTGTTCACATATTCTATCAATCAAGCCTTTGGTGAGTGGTGGGAGGATGTGACCTAAAGTTGCAATTACTGAACAAGAATCTGGTACTGGTGGCTCAGTGAGGTGAAAGAGAAGAGCTGTAAGTGACTCTGTCAGTGAGAGGCTACTACCCCATCATAAAGCTAATGCCTCAGCAAAGTGTCACTCTTTTCACTCCTGTCTATTAGCCCTTTTCTGGCACAGACTTTTGAAATGAGGCTGTTGACTTGGCACAGCCTAAGCAAGGAGGCATTCAGTACCTTAAACCAACTTCCTTGCAGAAACACCGGGGAAATGGAACAATTGAGGGACAGGCTCAAGAGATTTCAACTGTTAAGATACACTGCTATCCTAATGCTGGTTTCACATCTGAACTAAACTGAAGATGATCTGCTTCCAAGATGCACCTTTTCTCATTTGTCTCATTCCAGGTGCTCTTCTAAGTACTTTTAAAGCATGACTCTTTAAATCATCACCATCACCCTACTAGAAAAGTGCTACTATTTCACAAGGGAGGATCTTGAGAAAGAGAAAAAGGTTAATAACTTTACCAGAATCATATTTCTAACTAAAATTCAACCCACCAGGCCAGGATTCAAACTAGGGAGCCTGGTTAGAATCCACGCTTTGAATAGCAAAGCTATATTGCTTATGTAAACCTTCAAGTGGTTTGCATATCTGTCTCTTAGGCTCTGTGCAGATTGATGGGTCTAATGCAATGATTCCTAGCTGCCAAGAACTGTCTGAAAAATCTCTTCGTGGCAGGAGAAAATCTCTCTTTGACTCCACAGACCCAATTTCAAGCATCAGAGTTCACTGACAAATATTTGTTAAATTAGACTGGCTTATCCTGCATCTGGAAACCCCCAGTCACTTTGGCTTCTATAACATTATGTATTTTTAGCTTTCTTCCTGCATCTCTGGCTTCTCTTGAACATCCTTTCCTCTGCCAGTCACTTATATGGAATGTCTTTATAGAACCCCCTCCATAGTGTTCAGCTACGTCAGTGATCACCTACATGCTGATGTTTCACAAATGTGGATTTGCATATTTCACTCCTAAGATTCCAATTCACGAGGTCAAACTTCTGCTAGAATCGAATGTTTCATATGCACTCAAAATCAACCAATCCAAAATTGAATTCATCTTTGTGCCCTCTGGCCACTTCCAAAACTGTCTCTCTGTTGCAGGGGACAGATGAGGCAAGATACCAAGTAGGAACAGGAAGCAGATTTTTATTTGGCTTTTGCCAGGCTCAGAGGACAAAGCTTTCGCTGTAATCCATCAATTCCCCTGAACCCCGAGTTCAGGTAGTTTCAGAACTTTATACTCAGCATGTAATGGGAGGTGCTGAGAAGTACACAGTGTACAGAAGTTCACCCAAAAGCAGCTTTTTCTTTCACTGTTCTGGGTAAGTTAACCCTTCAAGGACAGCGCCTGAGAAGGGGAAAGCTTCTTCTTCCCTTTCTTTCCTCCCCTTGCCAGATGTTAGCATGGAGCCCAGTTGGTAACTTTTCTTATCTTACACTTATGTAGACATCTTTGTGAAGCCCCAGCTCAATGCCAGATGCCTGGTTAAAGGATTTGTCTTTTTTTTTTTTTTAATCACATTTTGCGTTTGCAAACACACTTCTACAAGCTACTGTACTGGATAAATGTTTGTGAAAAACTAGTAAAGGGGCATTTAGCATCTAGAGTGCTGATTTCTTCTAGGCTAGTGTCCAAGTAAAATAAAGCAACAGGAAAATAGGGAGCTTACCCACATTGAACTCTTTTGTAGAGGCTGTTTTGCTGATAGTCTTAAAATCAATTATGGTGAAGATTTCTGGAGAAGCTTAGTGAAGATTCTCTGTGGAGGAAGGGGTACTACTTCATCACCTCTGCTTATTTTCCCAGCTAGTGATACCATGATCTGAAGTGCTATCCAAGCTAGGGAACTGAGATTCATTTTGACGTATCTCACCCTTATTTCCTTTACCCAATCATTCACAAAGTCCCATTGAGTCTACATTTTTATTTATTTATTTATATTTTTGGTATCAGGGATTTAACTCAGGGGTGCTTAACCACTGAACCACATCTGAGACTTTTTTTTTTTTATCTTGCTAGGTTGTTTAGGCCTCGCTAAGTTGCTGACAATAACTTTGAACTTGTGATCTTCCTGCCTCAGTCTCCAGAGCCACTGGGATTACAGGCATGTGCCACCACACTAGAGAGTCTACATTTTAAATGCCCCTTAAACCTACCCACTTTCTTCATCCCTCTGGCCTTCAATGAGGCCACCTTTGACTTACCCTCTGGTTAGAGCATCTGGTGAGGACCAGCTGAATATAATTTCTTCTATCGGAGTGAGGAATAGAGCTGCTTCTTCCCTCTCATCCTCACTTATCCTTTTACTTCATACAGAGTACCTCCAACATTTTTTACAACCTCAGTGTTCTGTTACCTCTCTTGTTCCCACTGTTTCTTGCTTCTTGCATTCTGTCCTTCTCCCTTCCCCATCCCAGCTTAACTAATTCCTGTCATCCATCATGCCTGGGTGTTACATCACCAGAAAGCTCCACATTATGGTTGTTCCGCTTCTCTGTATTCCCACAATGCACTGAATTTCTCTATCATAATACTTATCACCTTGTACTGCAATTGTTTTTACTATTAGTACGAAAAGGGAAACAGACTGCAGTGCCATTTCACTTTGTTCATTTATTCTTAATATGAGTTCATTTATCCTTGAGGCAATAGCCAATGAGGGGTCAAGCCAGCAGCTTGGTCATGCTCAGTTCCACAGTCATTCAGAAACCCAGGCTGCTGATGGCTCTGTCACCCTTAACTTGTAACTTCTCAGTCACCTTTATAATATCTGCATAATACACAAGGAAAGATCAAGAAGGATAGTTTGCAGATTTCATAGGCCAGGTCTTGAAATGACAGCCATCACTCCATCCCATTCCATTGATTAGGACTTGGCGCATGGCAACCTGTAACTGCATGGTAGGGTAGGAAATAGTTTGTGTCAACAGGAGGAGGAATAGGCTTGATGTTCAGACAGTGGTCCACTACATTCACCTTTATTCTCACTAAAATATAAACTCCATGAAGTCAGGTAAAGTTTCTCTTGCTCTTCACTTTTTCCCCAGTGCTGCTGGTACAAAATTGTCATTCAGTAAGTATTTGATGGATAAATGAAGTTATGCAAATCACTATGCATATCTTGCCTAAATTTTTTTGTCCCATCCTTATGTTGACTGGCCCATTTCAATTGCCCATGTGGCATCTTCTGAGGCAATCCCTAACACATCTCCCCATGTTTGACTGTCTTCCTGAAGCCATGGTGCAGGATCTCTCTTTGAAGTCCACTGGCAGGCTGCATTGCAGAAGTGATTATTGTGATCATCTCTGGCTATGAATTACTTTTAGATGCAAAGACTGCAATGTAAGTTTATTTATCACATATTGTTTCCAGAGGTTTCATTGCCTATGTTCTTATAAAACATATGCTTACCCAAAATTGAGGAACTTGAGAAGCTAGAATGCTAATGGCACTGTAAAGGTATTATTACAGATATTATACATGTTATGCAGTGTTTTTATAAGTACACAGGGGAAATTATTAATTACAATAGAAAGAATAATTATTTTCCTGAACAATTTACTTACTCTATGATGTCCATCAATTATATAACATACACTTTTATTTCTTAGCATTTTCTACTAGAAAATTCAGACCAAATATGAGAGTACATCAACCAAAAGTAAAGACATCAAGAATTGCAATGTGGACATTATTACCCTAGGTACATGTATGACTGCATACATGGTATGATGCTACATTGTGTACAATCAGAGAAACGAAAAGTTGTGCTGAAATTGTATGAATCAACATTCTGCTGTCATATATACCTAATTAAAATAAATAAATGTATTTTTTAAAAAAAGAATTGCTAAAGGAAGTTAGCCAATCCCAAAAAAAAACAAATCCCGAATGTTTTCTCTGATATAAGGTGACTGACCAATAATGGGGTAGGGAAGGGGAGCATGGGAGGAATAGATGAACTCTAGATAGGGCAGAGAGGTATGAGGGGAAGGGAGGGGACAGGGGATTAGCAATGATGGTGGAATGTGATAGACATCATTATCCAAAGTACATGTATGAAGACATGAATTGGTGTGAACATACTTTATATACAAACAGAGATATGAAAAATTGTTCTATATATTTAATAAGAATTGTAATGCATTTTGCTGTCATGTATTTAAAAAATAAAATCAATTAAATATTTTTAAAAAAGAATTGCAATTTGGCTGGGTGTGGTGGTGCACACCTTTATACCCAGCAACTTGGGAGGCTGAAGTGAGAGGATTGAAAGTTTGAGGCCCATCTCTGAAACTTAGACCCTCAGCAAATTAGCAAGATCCTGTCTCAAATTTTTTTTAAAAAATGAACAAGGCTGGAATGTAGCTCAGTGGTAGAGTGCCCTTGGATTCAATCCCCAGTAATCCCCCCCTGCTCGCTCCAAAGAAAGGAATCACATTTTATGTACTTTCCACAGTCAGATTTCAACAGGGATCAACATATTTTTCTAGCGATATTTCTGTTGTCTTTCCTTTTTATTTACTGTTTTATCTATTTATAATGCATATTTATGTAAACCACCTTAATGTTTTGGAACAAAAGAGAAATACATATAAAACATATTTAAAAACTTGTCTTCTAAGCAGACATAAACATGAGTTCAACAGCATGTGGTATGGAGGGTACTTTTCTTTCTCTTTAATCTACCTTGCTTCTTCATTTCCAGAGATATTTTAAAGTAAATATGAACCATTCTCATTTCTCAGGGGAAATAAGAAGGAATAGAATGAAAATGATAGATTTTAAAGATGGAGGTGAATTTTCAAATCAAAAATTGAAATAAATATGAAACCATATTTAGTATGGGAAAATATTAATATTTTCCCATACTAAATATGGTTTCATATTTATTATGAAAGTTCACCATACAGGAAGTTTCATGAGGACAGGAACCTTAGCTTCATTTTTTTGATATTTATTTTTTAGTTATAGGTGGACACAATGTCTTTATTTTACTTTATGTGGTGCTGAGGATTGAACCTAGTGCCTCATGCAGGCTAGGCAAGCACTCTCCTCTGATCCACACCCCTAGCCCCTTAGCTTCATTTTTATTGCCAGATCCCCAGGCTGAAGCAATATATTTTTGAAGTCTGAACATAATACATTTGTGCTTAGGATAACTGGGTCAATAGCAAAGAAATGATGTTAAATATTGTATATATAACCACAAGCACCCACTCTTTTGGATTCTGTTTCATCATTTATAAAATGAGGCAATTAGACTATGTATCTAATAAGATTCTTTCCCATTTCAATACTTCATACTCCTGTTAAATCTACTGGCATGGTTAAACATGTGGATGCAAATACCTGTAACAATTTGGGGATTTTGTTTTCAAAATAGGATATCCAGCTACATTTTCAGTGATCCTCGTGGATGGGAGTACATTGACACCACGTGCCACCCCTCAAAGTGAGTACAGCAAGGCTGTCTTCTACCCTCCCAGACAATACACACGATTCATTAAAGCTTCTATGGTGCTGAGTTTGTATACTTTATATTTTGTACCAGGGATTGAACCCAGGGATGATCAACCACTGAACCACATCCCCAGTCCTATTTTGTATTTTATTTAGAGACAGAGTCCCACTGAGTTACTTAGCGCCTTGCCATTGCTGAAACTGGCTTTGTACTCACAATCTTCCTGCCTCAGCCTCCCAAACTGCTGGGATTACAGGTGTGTACCACTGCACCTGGCAAAAGGCTTTTTCATTTGATGTTGATATTTTGGCTGATTTTGAGTTACTCAGCAGTGACTGTCAATTGATACGACAATTCCTGTAAATGTTAAAAAAATAAGAGTTAACAATTTGTTATTGTGTTGTGCTTTTATTCCATGAGGATTTTAAGGCAATATTAAAGTAATCTTCACAACACTCCCAGTGATCCGAGTTGGTGACAGGAACAGAAAAAGAAAGCAAATCAGTAACAAGTTGGCATTAAACATAAACTACAGTGCTTCTACTTAATAACAGCTAGTATTTCTGCATAGAGAGGCACATTCTCAATTTTATATTTCCCCAAAGTCCCATAGATTAAAAATTCAGCACATCAAAGAAAAGTTAGATTACAGCTTTATTAAAAAGTTGATTTCTGAAAATAACTTTGTCTTTCAGCCAGAAATTCCAGTGTGACTACCCAAGGCTTCAACTCCTCCTCAGCCTCCAGCGGGATAGACGCCAAAAAATGTTGAGTATAACCATGAGTCCCTTGGAATCCTCTAGACCTCTTCCATTCACCCGACACATATATTAAAAACTACTATAGGCTTTATTCATGATCATATTTGTAAATATTTACAAAGCATCTACCATATTTAAAGCATTGTTGTAGCTGCTGGGAATATACCAATGAACAAAACAGAGCTAAGCTCCAAGTTCTGTTGGGGAGAGGCAAACAGTAATAAATGATATGGAGAAGACCAAGCTGTGCAGTGATACTGGGTGAGGGGAGGCGACCCTTATGAAAGGGGAGATCTTACAGAGGAAGTTGACATCTGAGCAAAGACATGACCAGTGAGGCCAACAGAGCAAGCTCTGTGTGTTCGTGAAGAAAGAGCAAACTCTTCAAAATATGCACATCACCAATTAAAATGAAAGGAGGGAGCCCAGTCCTTGGTACCATTAACCAAGCCAACTAGCAGGAGGTCTGCAGGAGCTACTTTAGCGGGTATTGCCTGCAAAGGAAATAGACTGCCTCTTGGTGGTGTAAGACAAAGTTCATATAGTGGGGAAGTGGAAAGAAAGGTGACTGGAGCAGAGGAGATAGGACAACAGATGCCTCAGGTGCAGAATTTACTTACATGGAACGTAGGTGGGTGTGTCCTCTTGGAGAGCACTTAAGCTGTACATCTGAAACCTTCAGAAGTCTTTCAGACTCACTGGCTCAGTCATTTCACTGTTGGGAATTTGCTCTTAGGAAATAAGAAGAGCAAAGGAACATGTATAATACTGCTCTTTGTAGCTTTGTTTGTTTATCTCTTGGATGGACCCTAGGCTCATAGATTTGGTTTAATCACAATCTTTAATTCATGAAACACTTTTATCATTAGTCAGTGCAGGACCCTTTATAATTTAACATATTTATTTTTTAAAATATGTTAATAAGATAATAGATATCTATGAACTAAGTGCCCAACTACAAGAAACGACAAGGCAGCATTCAGAAGGGAGAACACAGAGATTCACAAATAAACAGAATTTAGATGTTGTGTCAAAGATGGCAAAGCAAATTAACTGTGGAAAAGAAGGCATTGTCCAGCCAAAGGACGCTAAAAGGCATTAAAATGCACACTACACAAAAATTAACTGCGTGGAGTTAAAGATATTTATGTCCAAAGAAAAACATTAAAATATGTAATAAAATAAAGACCAACTTCTTCTGTACAGAAGGGCTTAATGAAGAGACACAAAGGACTAACCACATAAAAGCCTGAAAAGTTAGAATAGCGTTAGGAAACCCAGGTTTATCAAAATGTATCTTTTTTTTTTTAGCACTAAGAATTGAAACCAGCGCCTTTCTGGTGTAGCAAGTGCTTTGCCACTGAGCTCCATACACAGACCATTTTTTAAAAATTTTGTTTTGAGACAGAATCTTATTAGTTGCCCAGGCTTGCCTCAAACTGGCCTCTAATTTGGCAATCTTCCTGCCCCTGTCTCCCAAGTAGCTAAGGTTATAAGTGTGCACCACTATGCCCAGCTTTATCAAAAGTTATCTTAAACTTTAAAAAGCAAAATTAAGCTCTAGCTGGACGAGGTAGTGGATGCCTATAATCCCAGCAGCTCAGAAGGCTGAGGCAGGAGGATCATGAGTTCAGAGCCAGCCTCAGCAACTTAGCAAGGCCCTAAGCAACTCAGCAAGACCCTTTCTAAATAAAATATTAAAAAGGGCTGGGAATGTGGCTCAGTGGTTAAGCACTCCCTTGGTTCAATCCCCAGTACAAAAAGAAAAAAAGCAAGCCTAATCTGAGAGAAAATATTTGCCACAAATCTTTATGTCAATGTTTAGAAATCAGTAATAAAAAGACAAAAGTTAATATAAAATGAACAAAAAGTTTTATCCCAAACATGAAATTCACCTAAATGCTCAACCTCTCTAGAAATTAAGAAACAAATAAAAACTGGAACAACAACAACCGAAAACATTTTACACATAATCCATTGACAAAAAAATGGAGTCTGGATTGCCAACTGCTGTTTTATAAATATGATTTTTTCATCTATTGCTGGTGGGAATAAAAATCTGTGCCATCACTTTCCACCACTTTGGCATTATGTTTTCAAACTAAGTATGTGCACGCCCTACAATCCAATAATTCTATTTCTAAACATACACCTCACTCCCTGATTAGTACATGCAAATGGGCAATATGAACACAAATGTTGGGAAAAAACACTGTTAATATAGCAAAAGCTGTAAATAATCTAAATACCATACTAGAACATAATGAATCATTTATAACACACTCACATAATAAAATATTATAGAGCAATAAAAAAATGAGTGAATGACAGCCATATATAACAACATGAGTGAATCTTTCTTTTTTCTTTTTTTCCCCTTTCCACATTATTATACTGATGTGTTATAGTTGTACGGAATGTGGGATTCATTGTTACCTATTCGTACATGCACACAATATAACAATATAATTTGGCCAATATCACTCCCCAGCACTTCCCACCACTTCCCTCCTCTTACCCCTTGGGCCCCTACTGAGCTCTCTTTGATTTTCATGAGATCCCTGGCCCTCCCCATTTCTTTTTCTTTTTATAGAATGAGTGAGTCTTAATAATAGTGTGTTGAGGCAAAAAAAGTAAAAAACAGGTAACAATATATGGTTTGGTTTTTAAAAAATAAAATGTGAAATGTAAGTATAACCAGGGACCATATGGCTTAGGCATAATATATGATAAAAATTTTAAACTGTATAAATGAATAATAAGCACAACATTCAGGACAGCATTTTGTTTTGATATAAGGAATGGGACAGGAAGAAGACATTCATGGTGTTATTTATAATAGATCCAAATCTGTGTATGTGAATAGCAGTGAGGGAATGGTAAGGGAAAATATGACCAATAATAGGAAAATATCAATAGAATGAAATCTTAGCTTGATGAAATATTATAAAGCCAGACAAAACAATAGCCATAATGTGCTTAGCTAGACAATGTATCTTGTCATATAGACAAAGGTATGAACTAAAAAGTCTTTACCAATCAGATATAAATTGACAATGAAAACATCAGGGACACTTGACAGATTTGCATATGTGCTACATGGTGCTAATATTAACTTGAGTTGTGTGTAATGAACTATACTGAAAATCCTAACTTTACTGACATTAGTTGTTTGTCATTTTTATTTTTGAGGTTATAGTATAAGAAATACCCATATTTTTTTTTTGTTTACCTACAAACTCGGTTTCTAAAGTAAAGCCTGGAACACTAACTATAGATGATCAATAAATAAATGAATCAAAATGTGTTGAGTAGATGGTAGAAATTATGGAGAGAGGGGAAAAAATTTATCAGACAATGTTATAGGAAAAAGCTGAAGTCCAGGTTAAATTTATGCTATGATCATACATAAATTATCCCATATTTCAACTATCAATATGTTATTTATCAATGTCTAATATTTTCCTTTATTTTATGCATTTGATTTTTATTGCAATTATGCTAGAATGTAGTGTACATAAGAACAGAGATTTAAATCTTTTTATCTCCTGTTCATTGCATATCCTAATATTTGTCACAATGACAGGCATTCCATCAGTGCTCAGTAGACATTTGTTGAATGATTGAAAGGATGAATATAGATGGGCAAAGACAAAGAAAACATAGGCATATTCACAGTGAAAATAAATGATCTGTTTAATTGGAAGTTTTGAACATTTTGTTTTCTTTCAATTGTTATTGTAATATGTGTGCTAGAAAAAAAATAATGAGATAACTTTGCTATTCTCTACATCAGTATGAAGAATAAGGTCATCCAAGGTACTTTCTGCCCCAGAAACTAGGAAACTGAAAAAAAATGTTGCTTCAGAGTCTTATTTTATAATTTTTACAGTATATTCTTAGTCTTTTTAATAGGTTTCATAATGAAATGAATTACCATGCTCCTTCACATTTTCTGTCCTTTCCCATTTGGAAACTTCATTTATCCTCAGACATCTCTTTATCATTCTTATCATTAAAATGACCCTGGCAATGGTGAAATTCAGAAAGGAACTCTAAAGTCCATCAAAGGATTTGTCTCCAGAGGTGTGGACTCGCAGTGTCACTTCGACAAGAAGATGAGCTTCTTAACTAGTAACCATTTTTTTATCCATAAACTTAGAGAAAAAATAATCCCCTATAGTAACTTGCTCTATTTATAATAATTCAAAAAACACATTAGGATCCAACAAGTTAAAATTGATTGCTCACTCCCAAACTTGATTTTGAAACATGTTTCTACTCGTTAGATTAGACTGTAATGTGACATCCAATATTGGATGATGCATTTGGCAAGATTCATGACAGGCATTGGCAATGGGATTTTTCCCCCTCCTGGTATGTTTATTTCAATAGATTTATGAAATGTTTAGAGGCAAAAAAAGAATGATAATGGATAGATTTATGGCGAAATAAACCCACTATTAGTGCTTCTAGGCACTTTGCTGTTTGTGAACATGCTTTCTAAGATATTTGGATCCTGCATGGATTTTGTGGTGTCCATACATATTTGAATGTCACTACACTGTTCTGAGCACATTGCATTTATCTACATTTATCAGAATATATTATAATCTATTTTTTTGCTGCCATCCTATTTATCAACCTGAAGAGGGCTACATTGGGATTCAAGAATACTGGAATCTAATCCTAGTTCAACTTCCAAGTTTCCTACAAGCAGAAAAAAAAATGCATGTTTTACGTTAACCACCAATAAAATGGGAATACTCAATCTTACCATCTTAATACCTGAAATGTACAAGGTTAAAGATACCTTAGAACACGTACTCATCTTAAGACAGATTCAGGTGATCAAGCAATGGAATAGAAATTTTAATCCTAATTACTTTTTTTCTTTTGGATTTCCCTTGCCACTCACCTGGTCCAATGGGGCTCAAAGTTACTTTGAAATCAGTCTGAATATCTAAGTTAGACAAACAAAGAAATGATGTGAGCCTCCATGGCCCCTTAAGCCTCCAACACTCCAACTCATCTCATTACCAAAATCAACAAGCTCAAGCTCACCATCAACACACACACACACACACACACACACATACACACACACACACCCCTGGACCCTTGAGATGGCCTCTTACTGGTCTCAAAATGGGATTTTATTCTGTTCTTCCACTATGAATTCCTTATGCCTCAAAATTTATATTCCCTTCATTTTAAATCTTACAAATGTATTTCTTATTCTGTCTCTGGTCCGTCTGGTTCTTTTTCAGCTCTTGGTAGTTAAGCCTCATGATTTCATAGCACATCTTGTATTTTTCTTAGGCAGAAAGATGTTGAAAGGCCAAAGTTGAAAGACTGATATCAGTGGCAGGAGCAGACCAGTAAGAGGAGCATATAGCAAAGCTGGGCCTGGCTTCTGTTTTTAGGCTGCATGATAATTCTTACAGTTCTTATGTTCCCTGTGATATTAATTCTTTACAATCATCACTTTTGTTCTCAAATTCCAAAATTTCATGTGCCTTGACTCACATTCTATTTTGCTCACTTCCAAGACTCTATTCTCCAATTCTTTCATCTAATTCCTCTTATGTCAGTCTCAAAGATTTATTTTTCTGATTTAAAATTCTATCCTCTGCTAAAATCCCATGGGGGTTCATAGATTTCTCCATTTCTGAGGCATAGCTCCACACTTTGAAGCCTGTGAGTGTCATCTTCTGTTTGTGGTTGGGAAGAGTGTGAGGGCCTTGTCTGTGGACTGGGTGGTCATGACAAGAGTAGTCACAGTGGCTAGCATCAGCATGTGTATACTGGTGGCAGGAGTACTGTTGTCTGTGTGCATATGCCCCTTGAAGAGGAAGGTGGAACAAAAGACCAGCATCCACCAAATCCCTGTACCCAGGTCCTCCATCTCTGGATGTTGTTTGCTCCCTCTTCCATTGTTCTGGAACAAAGTTAATGACTTAAGATAAAGAATGACTTAAGGAAGATTGGACAGCCAAGAAATGTCTCATCAGTAGTCCACTGCATATGTAAAAAGGATGCCAGAATTCCACAAATGTTCAGTTCACATCAAGAACCTTATGAGGGTAGCAGAAATTATCTGTTAAAGAACTGCCAAGCTTCGGCCAGGATTGGGCTTTGATAGGACTCCAAGTAGATTCTCCTACAAAGGGGAAGGATTACTAATGAGTCATAATGTTATTAACAACTGTGAACTGGTCATAAGTGGAATTCAAGAGTTATTCAATTAAAAGAAAAATACTATACTATTGAAGTTTATATGACTCTTACCATAGATTAGAAGCACCATCCTTGTTGAACAAACTTTACTGAGTGCTGAATATAAAGAAATTGAAGATTCTAACATTACATTCTAGGAAGGCTACATGAATTACTTGAGAAGCTCTAACAATATAGTAATCCTGTGTTCACATTTTGGGGTCATATTGATGATATACAAAACAAGGTTATTGATCAAGCTTGTGTTTACTATACAAAGTGTCAAAGTGATATTCAGTCATTGACTTGGAGGAAAATGAATGCTCAAAAGACTTAAAGGGTAATTAACTCATGTAGTTAACAAATATGATGGTGCCTTCGGGAACATGGAATATTTCAATCAACTAAAAGACAATCACTAACTAAAAGATGTATGAATGGCAGATAGAGTAACCAATGTTTAATACATTGTGAGAGGTATCTAAATGATGGTTGTGAATGAATTTTCAGAAAAGTATTGTTTTAGTGAGAGATGAATCATTGAAGGTAGCCAACTCTTACAGAGAATTCTATAAACAACCATTCTTTAGGAAGACCTATCTCCTGTGGGAACAATCAATACAAGAACTACTCACTTCATCTTGCTGGAAGACTGTTATTTATAATATATTTTTAGTCTTGAAGTTTCTCTTTTACATTACTTAAATACTTTCAGACATGTTGAATCCATCAAATGGAATCTCTTTTTTCTTCACGTCCCTCACCCCATACCCAGTTTCCACTAAATATTTTTTAATCAGATATAAAATAATAGCTCTTAAAACCAAAATTTCAAAAATAGCTCTTTACTTTTCCAAAGGGATTTTGTAGTTCAATGTTATTGTATATCATATTGAGGAGTCTTTTATGCTGGGAAGGTTTGCAGAAGTCTAAAAAGAAGTTTTATGAAATGATCAAATACTTTGCACAGTTTTAAGTATGGCTATTTTTATAATTGGGTTGCTTCATGCTGATGATATCAGCATCTCCTGAAATTGCACTACATTAGATTATTTTGTTCAGGGAAAATAAAGGTTGACTGGGAAAGACTGATCAGAAAAAAAATGGACTCTGTATTTGTTGAAAAACCTATGTGGTATCTACATGTTAGTAATTGTTTCAAAATGTTCTATATTGATCCAAAGATAATAAACATGAAGGGGAAGATCTTTTTTGTTTTAAATGGCTATGTCCCTCAAAGGGATGGCACTTATTTTGCTCTTTTTAACTTTAGCATAAATTAATCACATCCTTTCTTTCAAACATACTTTGAAGAGGTACTAAATAAAGACCTCAAGCTTTGAAGGTTAGTTAAAGAGACACCAAGTTGAGTCAAAGGTTATCTGTAAGGGTATCCAGAATGAACTGCCTTCTTCATTATTTTGCCTAAACCCAGGCCTGGGTATAATTGTATTTGAATTAGCTCTTGTTCTTTGTCAATTTCCTGGCTAATTGCTTCATTATTTAAAATGAACATTATAAAATTCTCATTTCACTATCATCTATAGATCTTGGAGCTCTAGCTAGAACCACAAAATAGTCAAGGGTACTTGGAGCAAGTTCAGAGAATTATATTGAAGAAAGGAGCATGTCCTTGATCTACTCAGACTCAATTTAATCGTGTATGACAGATGTCCTGTGAGCAATCCCTGAAAACATTGACATACTTTGGTCATTAGCTGCAGCTATTGTTTGACATAAAGAGAGAAACCAAGAAGTGGGGTAGGGTAAGGTTTTTCAAATGTTTTATTTTTATTTTGTTTATTTATTTTGGTCTTGACATAGAAGAACACACTTAACTGGGAACAGAATATATGTTAGTGTTTTAAATAAATGAGTATGTTACTACTGATTGCAACTGTATACTACTGTAGTTATTTTATATTACATTATATTGGAGGCCTGTTATCAAATCCAGGTATGTACCAAGAAGTAGATCTTTCTTTCCCAGGATAGAGTAATAAACAAAATGAGTTGATAGATCCATTTCAAAAGCCCTGTGTGCTGAGTTTGCTACTGTCCACTCCAGGGAAAGGTTTTCTTCTGAGGGCCTCAAAGGTACTAACCCACAGCTAAGAATCAAGGCCTGTGACCACAGGGGTCTGATCATTCACTGCTGACACAATTCAGTTTGCAGAGTTGAGCAAACATGTTAGCCAGCCCATAAGTCCAAGCTACTTCCTTCCCTCATGCATGTTCTACCAAGGCCTGAGAAGTCATATTGGCATCTTATTTTTTTTTTTTTTTAGTAAAGGCCACCATAACATTCCTGGGCTTTTATTATCTCCTATTCTTTTGTCTCATCTATGGGGTAAGCATGAGAATTTGAGAATATATCCTCTGTAGCTGGAGAAACTTCTGCTAGTATTGCTTGCATTCTTCCTGTTTTAAGTAACTACTTTGGTCTATTTGTGTGGCTATAACAGAGTACCACAGGCTAATTTGTAAAGAAGAGCAATGTATTTTCTCATAGTTCTGGAGACCAGGAAGTACAAGATCAAGGCATCAGCATCTGGTGAGGATGTTCTTGTTGTGTCCTCATGTGGCAGAAGGTGGAATGGCAAGGCTGAATGCTGCGTGAAACTTCTTTTATAAGGGCCTTAATCCCATGTGTGAAGGGAGGAACCCTCCTGGCTTAATCACCTCTTAAAGTCCCCTCCTCTTAATGCTGTCACATTGGCAACATCTGGATTTTGGAGACTTCAAAGTATAGCAGTGGCCATGATCAAAACCTTCCCAGTTAGAGACATCTGAACCACAATCAATCCCTCAACTCACTTTATTTTGGCTGAATCTAACATGCTGCAGAACTGTCCAATGATATTGCTTTAAGTAGTTTCAGTATACTTTTTCATATTTTTTTTTCAATTAATGGTTAAGAAAAGAGAATGGATTGATTACTCATATAGATTGACTCTTCCAAAATCTTCTTCCTTTAGCGGTTTCATGGATACCCAGTGAAACATACAGTTCATCCCCCTCAGGGGCAGGCTCAACTCTTCATGGTGAGTACATGGGAAAAATTTAGGAGCATGGAAGGTAGCTGGATTTATCTGAGCATAGGAGGAGAAATAAAAACTGGTAAGAAGCCAATTTCAGGTATTTAAAAGTACATGTTGGTAATGACAATGACAATGAATAGAACCAAAATTTTTCCCACTCAAAGAAGACAAAAGAGACCTAGTCTTAGATTTTTATCTGTTTTGTTTCCAAATGAAATCTATGCAATACCATTTTTGGCCACTTACATTCATAAAAAATGCTTTTCATTTTTTAATATTTCTTGGACAATGGAATGATTAGATAACATAGATTTGTCTAATATAATGTTGCAAAGGAATCTTTATTGACCTTATTAAACACATTGGGGTGGGAAGAATCAGTATTTTGATCAGCTGAATCTGTAACACTGGGAAAATTGGGATAGGACTTCATCTTTCCTTGATGCCACTTAATGCTCTGTTGCCATACCTCTTAAATTTTTTTTTGAGAATCTTTAGCAGATAGTGTTTTGTTATTTGAAGTGTGAATTTTTTTATTTTTTTTAAACCAGTAGGAATTTTACTCATTTGATATCTGTTAGATAAACCCTAGGATCCCAGCCTGGCTATAAATTGGTTCTTTAAAAACTTTACATGTAATATTTTAGGGACATTCAGGACACCCAAATTGAGATATTTCCCAATAATACATGAACCCAATCATGATTTTATACCATTTGATCAAGTTGAGGTGACTCTGAGGATCAATTCAGATATTCTCTTTATATCCCTAGATGATGTCTTCACCAGCACGAGCACAACTGGAGAATTTTCAGAAGCCCCCACATCAGCCAATGGATCTACTAACAATAGTCACATCCATATCACCAGTGAGTTATTTGCCATTTATATTTTTTAATTTTATATTTTGTTCACTAAGCAAATATGTATTGAGTAACTTGCCAGGCATTATGCCAGGTGTTGGGTATACAGTGATGGCATTGTCCTCCTAAAGCTTATAATCTATTAAAGATGATACATAGTAAATAGACACATAAGTAAACTTATTTGTGACAAGTCATGCTCCTGGAGCAGTTTGCACCCTGATGTCTCTAGCCACCTGTGAAATGTGCCACACCATTAAGCATTATAGGATTACACGAGTTTCTCAGTGCCTCCTTTGACAGGGCTTCGGTAGATAGAGTAAGCATCAGGACGACCTTGAATCCCTGCATGTATGTTATATGGAGGGGAAAAAACCTTCAACACTGATAACATGTGCTAACATGATAGCGTCCTATGACTGCAATTCAAACTGTATAAACAGAGGAAAGACTTGGTAACTGACTTCTTAAATCCAGGTCTTTGTACTATTTTTTTTGAGACTTTTCTAGATGAAAAGCAGTTATAAAAGCTAGGAAATAAAAGAAATTTTAAATCTGTCTCCACCTGCAAGAAGTTTACCATCTAGTTTAAACAGAAAGAAAAACTAATTCAGATAACTTTTTGGCCAAATGATCTATGTAATTCAAATATCTAAAGATCTATCTATAACGTATAAGAAATTTCATTTCTTGTATGTTATTGTTTTTAGAAATATAAAAGCATGAAAATAATTTGACCATCTAACATTAAGAGACTTAAATAAAATAATTAATAAATTAATAATGTATACATTTATGAGTAAATTCATATATTTATTAATTTTATTAAATTGTGCTATATTTGTGAATAATAAATTGATTAAATGTATAAATAGTGAGTAAATAATAAAATTAAATTGAATACAGCTATTGGGGAATTAACCTATCATATCATATAATAGAATCAGGTAAATCTCTCTGCACTGCTCTAAAAAGGATTCCAAGAATTTTTTTTAAGAAATAGATCAGGGAAAGAATAGTGTGTAAGTATGCCCCCATCTGTAATAAGAAGGATATGTGTTCATGATACATCTATATGCTTAGGTAGTCATAGAAAATTGCTGGCAGGATTCATAGTTAACTATTCACTCATCATCTTTGTGTGACATGGCACAGGCATGCCGCCAGAGCATAATCACAGTCAGTGAATACCCCCGTGGCCCTTAGAGGAAAACGTTTTCCAGATAGAAGAACTAGTGTAATCCTTTTTTCCCTGAATGCTGAAGTTTGGCATTACAGTTGATCTCTCTTGACACTTTTTTTCAGGCATTGTAGTTAATAAGCCCACTGGTGGAATGTCCTGGCCCGTGATTATAGCAGCTCTGCTCTTTTTCTGCATGGCACTGTTTGGTCTTGGAGTGAGAAAATGGTGTCAATACCAAAAAGAAATGTGAGTATAATGCTAAAATATATAGGAATCGGAAATTTTTTATTACAAAATATTTACACATACAAGATGTTTGTACTATGTGGCATTCTGCTCATATCATAATGAGCTAATGGGCTCACAGAAGCTCAGAGAGGCCAAGTAGCTTTGCCAGCACTGCACAGTAGGGACTAAGCACACACTCCTGACTGGGTACCCTTCTCTGAGCTGGCCTGGTCAGACTGTCACACTCATCAGATGAAGCAAGTTAGTGGGCATGAAATGAAGACTGAACCTCACCTCACCTCAAAACTAAAACTGATTTTTCTATTAATCTTCATTATTTTTTCATTTTCATGCATCTTTGAATCGCCTGGGCCCAGCTGGGCCCAGATGCTCAAGTGTGAAATTGAGTGAGAAAGGTAATTTTAAGAGATTTCCAGCTGCTTTTCATCAGAGTGGGCTTTTACTGCTCTTTTTCTTTTTCCCTAAGGAGAAAAGAAAGATGTTTGGGTTTCCCCCTCTTCATCTTATTGAAACATTTTCCAAAATTCTTCTCCACACCACACTCAGAAGTGGCATGAAAGTTTAAGCCCACTTTTCTGACTTTGCTATTTTGGATAAGTCTGGGTTAGCCCACGTCACAGGAGAGCCCCTGACATATGGCTGCTCTTCCACATGCTTGTATGTGTATCGGATAGAACATTCACGGTTGTGCAATACACTTTTCTGCTTTTCTCAGAGCAACCTTGAAGTCTATAACCAATGTAGGGAGTGTTTCACAGCAAATAAAACATGATACTAGTGGTTAGAATTTCTGGGTTCTTATCTAAGGACTGACTACATCTTGGCCACTCCATGACCTTCAGGAATCCATCATTCCTCTGAACAAAAGCAAAAGTACAAGTTTCTTAGAATTGCATCCACTTTTTAATATATTGTAAGTCTCTGTTAAAGCAGCCAAAAGGATTAGAAGATCTTTATATTAAAATGATCAAATGGGAATTTGAAAATCTAAATGATAAGCATGTCATTCTCTTTCTGTCTCTCTCTCTCTGTGTGTGTGTCTTCCCCCAAATTTAGATACTATAGATTTCCAGGGTTGGGAAGTTGTTTGAGTCATGAACATAAAATGCTCACACATGTATTTCCTTTTCCTGTCATCCTGTCATTTGGGCATTTGTACAGCTAAGTCCCACATTAACCTGGATGCTTGATGCATTTCAGACAGAGATGAATTGAAGGACAAAATAGTGATTTGTACAAAGACAATGTTAAGAATGTTCACTGATTCAAGCAAAAGGGACTTGAGCATTATCCAGCCAGTACAACAACTCAAGGATTCAGAAGAGTTTTACTTCCCACCTCTAAAGGATCTGTACAGTTCATACCAGTGTGTATACAGGATGGGGGTGGGGTCAGCAAAAGGGCTATTTGACAACTTCAGTCTCAAGTCCCTGAATTTTAAAATTTTGTTTCTGGAGGAATGTTTAACCCATGTAAGAGAAAATTTTCCCCTATTAAGAGGTAGTTTTGTGAGTAAAATGGGTTCTAGTTCTAAGACCTCAATTGAGCAAATTTCTAAAAACTGTTAAGCCTCAGTTTTATCAGTAGAGTAATGAAAAAAAAGCTTAATTCCTAATGCAAAATAAATGATGTTAAGATAAAAAACATGCCTTGCAAAGTATAAAATGCCATATAAATATTAATTAATGGTATGAACATGGTTTTCAAGTGCCTGATAGAATTCACAAGCATAGGGTTAAACCAACAAAAATTCTGAGAAAACTAAGGTGATATCTCTTTTTTAATCAAATGGTCTTCTGATTAAAAAACAAAAACAAAAAACACCTCACATTCTTAGCATTGAAAGAACAATGTTTTGTTCCTAGCATGGAAAGACCCCCGCCTTTCAAGCCACCACCACCTCCCATCAAGTACACATGCATTCAAGAGCCCATTGGAAGTGACCTGCCTTGTCATGAGATGGAGACACTCTAATCCTTTGAGACTTTGCCATACAGCAGAACTCTGCTGGGATCCTATTGAAAAAGTAGATACTCTTCTCCATTAATATAATCACCCTCCAGCCAAAACTCTGCTGCAGCTGAAATGGATGTTAGAAGCAAATATTCTGTTTTCCCAGCAACTTGCCCTGGGCGTATGCCTGAGATTTAGACAAGAGTGAAAGGATAAGGCCACATTCACACCCAGTGCAAGTTGTAGGGATTTTCTTGCTTATGTAAGAGATATGCATCAGGCTACTGTCATTAAAAAGTAAGTACAGTATTTTCATTTTTTATTTTAACTCTGAGAGGCCAACAGTCATTTCAAGCATATACCCATAGCAGATTCTCTTCTTCTGGAAATCTTCCAACATCCCAAACTCTCTGCCAAAAGCATGATGATCTCTGACTTTTGTTGCATTCCCTAAGAAAATTTCAAGAAGAAAATATGAAAGTTCCTGCACTCCAAAGGATGAAGAGGTGCAGTTATTCTTCAGACTGAAATTCCATTGTTTATTTTCACTGAAGGAAAACAAAATAGCCTGCTCAAGAATCTGTCTCACCCTTCTTCTCATCATGTTTTGCCCAGGCTCCTGCCACATGGATCAGGATAGGGCAGAGAGGTTGGAGAGAGAGGGAAGGGGCATGGGATTATAAATGATGGTGATGGTCATTATTATCCAAAGTACATATATGAAGACACAAGTTGGTGTGAATATACTTTACATACAACCAGAGATTTGAAAAATTGTGCTCTATATGTGTAATAATAATTGTAATGCATTCCGCTGTCATATATAAATTAAAAAATTTAAAAAACAAAGTGAAAACAGCTAGGGATGTAGTTCAGTGGTAAAGTGTTCCTGGGTTCAATTCCCATACCGAAAAAGGAAAAAGAAAAGATATTCATAAATAAATTGAGAGAAAGCCTAAAAAAAAAAAAAGTGGTTTCCATTGTCAGTTTGCCTTTGTGTGTGTGTGTGTGTGTTTGTATCAAACTGCCACCAAACTGTTGCACAAGTAAACAGGCAACAAGCCCTAATCTAACTCATCTAATTCCCATTATTCTCTTTTTCATCTGGGGACTTTCCTGTTCATCCAACCTTCGTATTTTGATCTGTCTTGAAATAGATAACAGCCTCAAGTCAGACCAGCACTTATCAATTAAGCCCACTTCTACCAATCTTTTACAAAATAATTCAAGCAGAAGGTAGAGGTGGTGGAAAAGAAATCTAATTAGTCAGATGTGCTCTGTGTTCAGCAACAGTTTGCAAGTGAATAAATTACTGATCCCTCTTGTCCCTCTGAAACCTCCCCCACTTCTTGCCCCAGGAGGAAAGAACAGATGTTGTTGACAGTTACAGTGATAGGCAAATTCTAGGTGGACTTTCAACCCAAAAGGAACCTTTCTTGTTCATTTGCGGTATTCTTATCCCTGACTGCACAGGAAAATAACTTATGATTTGGCTATTTTTTTTTTTTTAGAATTTGTATTTGTTTTTACTACCATGGCTATCCCACTCCTAATCAATTAATTAGTGTCTCTGAAGAGCAGGGTACAGGCATCACGCACTCTTAGATTATAAACATGTTCAGCCAAAATTGAGGACTGCTGAGCCCAGGGACATCCCTGCTCATTGATTAGAATCTTAGATACTTGGCCAACCTCCAAGATGACCTCCAGAGATTATTGCTCTTTGTTATCCATACCCTGTACAGTCCCCTGATCACTGAATACAACTGACTTGTGTAAAACAGGACCAGGATTCATATAAAGCAAGTGGGGCATCAAGGGTACACAATTGAAAGAGATATTCACACTGAAGGTCATGCACTTGTACAATCACTTGTACAGCGATTGCCCAGCCTGGCTCTGGTATAACAAATAAAGTACTGCAGGAAAGGCCAGAGCGTGACTTCCAAGGTTAGGTCGTAAAGTGTATAGTAGTTCCCACCTCGATCTCGCTTTGGATCACTGGATCTGGAGGAAGCCCTTTCCATGCTATAATGTCATGCAAGCAGCCCTATTGAGGTCCATCTGTGGAGGAACTAGGACCTCTTACCAACAACAAGCGTGGACATGCCAGCCATGGAAATGAGCCACCTTGGAAGCTGATCCTCCTCTCACATTTTCAGATAAACTGCAATTTCACATGATCTCTTGTCTGTGAACTCATGAAAGGAAGACCCATTCATCCAAGTTTTATTTTTCCACCTTAAATATCTGACTCATAGAAACTATTAAAGAATAAATTCTTATTGTTCAACATGACCAAGTCTGGATGTAATTTGTTACTTAGCAATGGATAACTAATATATCTCAATTAATGGAAAAATAAACTGATGTTTGCTTGCATTAACTATCCTCAATTCCCCATTTGTTCTCAAGTAACAAACATTTGCTTCATAAGTATAGCCATTGCTTCATGTGTATAGTTATTTTTATTTAGTACAACGTAGTCATCAATAGTTTGAGTAAATGTTCATGTAATTTTACTTTATTGTTCCATTAGGGAACAAGTAGAATGAATATAAGTAGAAGTATCAGGATAAAAAGTGGCAGAGTTGGGGATATATGAATTGTTTCACTAAAGAGAGAGTTTTATGTTACAGCATAGGTCCCTGTAATTTTTTCAGTCATATGACAAGTGTCTCAGAGTGGTTTTTTGTTTGTTTGCTTGTTTTGAGGGGGTTCCAGGGATTGAACTGAGGTGCACTCAACCATTGAGCTACATCCACAGCCCTATTTTGTATTTTGTTTAGAGACAGGATCTCACTAAGTTGCTTAATGCCTCTCTTTTGCTGAGGCTGGATTTGAACTCATGATCCTCCTGTCTCAGCCTCCCAAGCTGTTGGGATTAGTCTTCAGACTGAAATTCCATTGTTTATTTTCACTGATGGAAAATGCCAATGCACCTGGCTTCACAGTGTTTTTATATTAGATTTTTTTTTTTTTTTTTTGCACTGGGGATTGAATCCAGGGGCATTGTACCATGGAGTTACATCTCCAGTCCTTTCTTTTGATTTTTTTTTTTTAATTTTGAGATAGAGTCTCACTAAGTTCCTTAACCAGAAACTTGTGTGATCCTTCTGCCTCAGCCTCCTGAGTCACTACAGAAATGTGCCCCTACTCCTGGCCTAGATCTTCTTCAAAGTACCATATTTGGTCTCATTTGGTCTCATAAATAAGTTCTGATCAGCACTTATAAATTCATCTGCCATTCACATAAAGTAATAAATTGCTTTTCCATGGAGGGATGCTCAGTCCACAGTTCAGAGGAACTTCCATAAACCTGCAAAACAGAGGGGCTTCTGATGCTGTTTAGGTAGTACTGCAAACTTGACATCCTTCATTTGACCAAAATGACCAAATCAAGCTCTCCTTAAATTGTGTGCAAATAAATGTATATAGCCTGCCATAAACCTGCAGCTCCTCTCTTTAGAAATAGACTTAGTAATATGCCACAGGAGAAGCAATCACACTAGACTCCAATCCCTCAAATGTCTGCATGTCTTTATTACCACCTTTGTTTTCCCTGAGAAGCCATATGTAAGCTTTCCATCACTCATTTCCAAAACACATTGCTATACCACATTGTTATTTAGAAATAACAATTTTATTTTCCCCCTTGCTCCAAGAGCCTACCTTGACTTTGGGTTTGGCTGTGAAACTTATTTTGAGCAATGGAATACCATGGGCATGACTAAACCAAGTCTGAAAAGGTGCTTTATGAGTGGACTTACTCTCTAGTTCTCTGCCATTGCCATGAGAAGATTTTCAGGTGAACACACTAGTACCCCCGCAAAAGGAGAGAGACTCATAAAGTAGGGCAGACCACTCAAAAGCCAAAATCAGTCTAGATCAGCCAGCCCCAGTCTACCTACCTCAATAGGTGCATAAGTTAAATATACTATATTATGGACATTCTGTGATTGCTATAAAGCATTATTGAGGCAATGGTTAGCCTGTACACATAGATCCAGAGGAAGGCATATTTTACTCATGTGTAAACACCTATGTTAAAGGATAAAGGTGAGCTGTAGTTAAAAAAAAGAAAAAATGAAAAAGAAAGGACAAAAACAGCTTTTCTTTATTACAGCAAGAATTTTAACTGAAGAAAATATAGTTGGATTCACTAAATTAATTTTGTATTATACATCTTTAAAATTATACAACATTTGGTCAAGCTAGATCTTACAAATAAGCAGTGAAAGCCTCTATGTAATTGACTTACCCAAGGTCATGATTGGAAGTCATAAAATTACAATAATGATCCAGGTTCTGCCTCTCATCTGGGGTGTGATCAATTTGAAATTGCTTTGGTTATCTCCTTGTACCTACAGACGAGAACTTTTTTGTGTGCATTAAAGTAAATATTGATTTTTTTAAAAAAAAATCCAGGTAATAAATTCCAAAAATTGTGAAAGGAAACAAAACAAAAAAGTAGAAATAATTGATCCCTGGGGGTGGATGGCCTAGAAAATATGAAAAAAAAAATAACTAGGAAATGAAAAGAGAAAAGAAAGTAATCAAAATCAGAAGTTGAAAAGAAAGTTTAGAGAAATTTTCCAACACCAGATGTTTCCCAGAAGTCCCCAGTAAAGAAAGAGGCTCAGTAGAGAAACTGTGTTCTGAGATGAGAGCTGAAACACGCAGTGTAACTGAGTTCTTAACAATAGCAATCTTGACTGTGCCAACTAGCTAAGGATGGAAGTCCAGCACAGACAATGAAAGCAAACACCATGGGAGAAAAATACATTAACTGGCAGAAAAGAGCCATTATTCTAGCCAAAAGTACATGGTGAAATGGTGGAAGCAGTGAGGTTTATTGCCTGGCTCCTTCAAAGAAGGAGCTTTCTTCTTAGATTCTATGATCATTAACAAGGGTCCCAGCTGCATCCAGAAGAAAAGACCAGAATCCAGAAGAATGTGACCTTGGGCAAGAATGGGGTCATGGGGCAGTTTTGGAATTAATCTTTAACCCCATCTGGTGCAACTTTGATGAGTCTTGACATTAGTTGGTTACAAATTAACCTAAGAAAAAGAACAACAGAATCTAATTTTTCCCCCAAGAGGGCATCTCTGAACCCTTCAATCTCTATTACATTCTTTACCTGTTCTCACTCAGATACTTCATGTTTGTTCAAAGGCTCTGAGAGATTATGATTATGGGGAAGAACACTGAGGATAATAAACCCAATATCAAACCATAAAGAACAGGACAGGGATGGAGCCATAACCAGCCAGCCTTGCTAATGCCGGGAGCCTGTGCATATTTGTACTGAGTTATGTCAGACTACTCCTCATTTATTGTCCAAAGAAGGCATACCACCAAATAAAACTGAGTACGGCATAATACCATACAGATTTTACCAGAAAATACGTAAAAGTGCTGGGAAGGTAGGGTGAAGAGGATGGAACAATAGGTATGTGGATTCTAAAGAGCAATTTGATAGTGGACCTGATAGCCTGAGAACAATGCATGAGAGTTCACCTCTCTACTCTGTTCTCTTCCTCGCTCTCCCTCTCTCTCTCTCTTTGATTGGTTCTTCTTAGTTATAAATGACAATAGAATCAATTTTGCTGAAATTATGTAAGAGTGGAACATATTTTATATATATCTAATTAGAACCTCATTCTTATGGTGGGCACAATTGTGGAATTCACTTAGGTATTTTTATATGTGTTCATAGGGAAATTATGTTGGATTTATTCTATTGTCTTTCCTATTCCTATCCCCTCTCCCTTCCTCTCATTTCCCTTTGTCTACCCCCATGAACTTCTCTTCTTCTTTTTGCCCCCTTTATTGTGGTTTAGCTTTGACATATCAGGGGAAACATTCAACCTTTGGTTTTGGGGGGGATTGGCTTATTTCACTTAGCATGGTAGTCTTCAAATCCATCCATTTACCTGAAAAGGTCATTAAGTCATTCTTATTTATGGATGAGTAATATTCAATGTGTATATAGACCACAATTTCTTTATCCATTTATCTATTGAAGGGCATCTATGTTGGTTCCATAGCTTAGCTATTGTGAATTGTGCTACTATAACCATTGATGTGGCTGTACCACTGTAGTATGCTGACTTTAAATCCTTTGGATACATGCGGAGGAGTGGGATAATTGAATCAAATACTGGTTCCATTCCTAGTTTTTTGAGGACTCACGAGACTGCTTTCCAGAGGGGTTTCACCAATTTACAAGACTCTTAAACCACAAGAAATAAAATTAAAAAAAACAATAAATGGGATGGCATCAAACTAAAAGCCTTCTTCACAGCAAAGATCAATCAAGAGCATGAAAATAAGGGTATTTAAACAACATGTATATTACAGTATGATATAAATAAATAAAATTATACACAATGAAGAGAAATTAAAAAGAGTATTATTTCAGGGACAGAGTATGACAAATATGTTTTAGAAGACTTCAGAGAGGAAACTACCCATGGGGCAAGGACACTATAGTAGAAACCCTATTTGAAATAGTGATATGAATTCAAAACCTTACCTAAGGATTATACCAGTCATGCAAGAAGAATTTGATGATAGAAAAATCACTTATATAATAATTTATATAGGGCAGAGAGAGGAAGGGGCTGGGACAAGACATAGAGTCCCCAAGGGCACACCCCCAAGGACAAGCTCCCTCTAACTAGATTCCACCTCCTGTATTTTCCACCACCTCCCAGTAATCCATTCAGCTATGAAATCCTCAATGGATAAATCCACTGATGAGATTAGGGCACATGATCTAATGACTCTGAAGGCCCTACCTCTGAACACTACTGCATCAGGGACCAAGTCTTTAACACATGAGTCTTGGGGGATGATTCACATCCAAACCATAACAATGCAAAATAATGTGACTACTAGAGAGAGAGTTTTTTGACAATATCTAGAAAAAATAAATATATTAACTTATCCTTTGACCTAATAACTTCTCTCTAAGACTTTATCCTATAGCTCTACTGCCAAAACTATTATATTATATATGCACAAGCGTGACTTGGCATTGTGATTTGTGAATGCAATTATTGTAAACTATCTAAATGTCCAAGCAGAGTGGGTTGGTTGAATAAACCATGGTAAATACATAAAATTGAATAATGTTGTGTTACTCGGTTTCTTGTTACTACAGCAAATAACTAAGATAACCAACATACAAAGGGAAAAGTTTTCTTTTGACTCACAGTTTTGGAGGTTTCAGTCCATGATTCTTAGCACTGTCACTTTAGGATCTCTGGGGGCACAGGACATCATGGTAGGAGCTGGTGGTGAGAAAAACTGCTCACCTCATGGCCAGGGAACAAAAGACAGAAAGATGAAGGGGGCCCGGGTGGCACAATCCATGTCAAGAACACCTCTCCAGTGACCTAAAGACCCTCCCTATGCCCTACTTCTTAAAGCTTCCACCACCTCCCAATAGCAGCACCCTGAAAGGCAAGCCTTTAATACATGGGCTTCTGGGGGCCATTCAAGGTCCAAACCAGATCAGATGGGTAACTATAAAAACAGCCAAGGATAAAATTCCTATCAACTGATGAGTGATTTCCAGAAGATATTCATAGAAAAAAAGGCAAAGTGCAAAGAACATTTTGTATATTTTTTTGTGTGTAAGAAAGAAGAAAAATAAGAAAAAAATTACATACAAATGGCTTTCTACTTATGGTGGTTTAACTTAGATTTTTCACCTTTATGATGACATAAAGCAATATGTATTCAGTAGAAACCATACCTTAGATTTTGAGTTTTGATCTTTTCCTGAGCTAGTAGAATAAAGCATGATACTCTCTCCTGATACTGGTTCTAATGCTGAGGTAAAGCACTCAGTCAGCTCTGTGATCTCTCCAGGCTAAATGACAGATACTACTGGGTCTTGTGTTGTCAAGCTGAATGTTGGGTAGGTTAGATGCTGTGAATGCATTTTTGTTTGCAATATTTTCTACTTATGATGGGTTTATCAGGAGGTAGCCCCATCATAAGTTGAGAAGCATCTGTACACATGTGCCTGTTTTTATAAAAAGAAATAGGAATGACAAGCCAAGAATCAGTAGAATTGGTTATCTGTAACAGGTAGGGATGGGGTCGAAGGGATGGGGGAAGGAGTGACTTTCACTGTATATACCCCTCTGCATAGTTCCGTCTGACACAAGGGTATAATGTTCTACCTATTCAAATAATAAAATCAAATAAAGAACAGGGAAAAACTCGAAAACTGAAATATATGAGTCCACTTGCATTTCAAATAAATACCATAATCACAGTGAAAGAGAAAAAGAGAAAAATCTAATCCAGGTAGCTGTGAACACAAAATTTGAATATCCTCAGTCTGATGTAAGGTGGAGGTGGGGAGCAAATGGGAGAATTATAACAGACATGGAAAGCTGTGTAATCTGGATTTTGTTTTGTTTTGTTTTTTAGTGATATGAGCAAAGCAATCTTGAAAACATTTTGCATACATTACAGTGTTGACTAAGTGTGTTGTGGTTTTCATTGTAGGAGAAAGAGCCTACAATTCTGGAAGATGAGAAAGAACACAGGGTTCAGGGTTAGACTCCAATTAGAGGTGTCCACGTGAACTCATTACTTCCTCTGTGTGTGTGTGTATACTCATGTATACACGGATGAAAGTGTTCTTCCCAGGTATCACTTCTGGAGCCCACGATGTCCACCTGTCCCTCACTGGTGATGTTTTGATCACAATTCTGTGTGTGTGCCTGCATGTGCATGTGTGTTGTATTGTAAGTGTGCACATATGCCTATTGTTCAAAGATGTATTGTTTTAAAGAACTAAGAAGCAAGAATGTTTCAGAAGCAATGAACACATTCTGAATCTTGGTCTCTACTATAATTTCCTGCTGAAATGCCCTAGAATTTCTCAGGAAAAAATATGTAATTAAGGGCAAAGTAGATACAAATGAGCTTGGACTATCTTGTCATATCAGAAAATAAGAACATAGTCTCAAAATGTGAGGGTTATGTCAGAAAGATGCTGGAAAAACTTGAAGGAACTCCCACTGGATAGCTCTAGGATAATTTGAGAACCAATATAACTAATTATGAGAGTGAATTTGAAACCACTATGAAAGACTAGGAATAATTGAGTCCTGGCCAGTATGTATGTATGTGTGTAAATACACACACATGCATGCCCACATGTATGTATGTAGGTATATAGAGAGGAAAAAAAGACCCTCACCCATCCCAGCATACTGAGAAAAGACTGGAAACAAGGAAGATAACTTTCTAAATCTTTATAATCATCATAATAAATATTATATCATTCTAGGATCATTAAGGAAAAAAAATCAATGAAGAACAGGATATTTGCATGGTTTCTAATCATCTCTCTACAAAATTCTTACTAGTTATGGCAGGGGAGAAATACTATTATATAGTAAAGAAATTAGACACCACTTTGACCAATTGGTTAATACTAACAACACCAATTAGGGGCAGAAGGACATCATGTTTCTCTCTATTCAATATTCTGGAGAGAACACATCAGTTATGCAGTATTAGGACAGAGAATTAAAAAACGAAACCCAATGATGAGTTAACATAATAAACATAAAATAAAAATACCCTGCTAAAGATGGGGAGGGGACTGTATTTTTTAAAAATGTCAGTGTCTAAAAGACAAAGAATAAAAATATTTCAGATTGAAAGATGCTAAAGGTTCATGACAATTAACTGCAATCCCTTATTTTAAAGTGGTTCTTGTACTAGAAGGAAGGAAAATAATGTAAGACATTGGTAGATCTGCTGACAAAATTGGAATACAGGCTGAAGACTAGACAAAAGTATTGCTAACTCTGATGTAGTTGGTAAGAAAATATTCCTTGGAAAATATATTCAGTGTGAAAGGCCAATTACCCAATGTGATCAGCCAGTATATGTATGTGCACTTGTGTAATATGTCTTTACATGAACATATACATGCATGCATGCATACGTGGAGAGAGAAGGAACCAAATGATAAAATAAGGAGGGTAAATTATTAAGAGAGACAAATCTCAATAAATAAAATGTATGGGATTTCTGTTTGTGTATATGTGTGTTTACTATTTTTACTTTTGCAATCTTTTTTTAAGTCTGAAATTATTTCCAAGTAGAAAGTTTAAATAAAATTTACCCAAGCAAGAAACTAACAAAACGTGCTGAATTTGATTCAAAACCAGCCTAGTTTTTCAACCCTTAAATAACTATGACAAAATGCAAAGATCTGTTTCTTTGGGGAAAGTTTTCCTTCTCTTTTTTTCTGAGCATTGCTTAATCTGAAAGTTCAGTAGAAAATAAATGAGGTTTCATCATGCAAGTTCACTGTTTTTGTTTCATTTTTGGATCTTGTTCTGCCCTAGGTACTGGCTGGGATCCACCAAAACTTCAATCGATTTTTCTTTCTTAAGGAAATGAATAGAGTTCTTTGATTTTCGCAGAACTCCAGGGCAAACATATCCTCTCACCATTAAACCATTTCGTATCAAAGGAGTCTAAGCAGTGTCTGCCCAGACTTTACCAGAGACTTTAGTCCTCCCCCAAATCCCCGGGCAGTGTTTTCTGTTGCCCCCTTAGCAACTATGGAAACAGTTCACAGTTCACATCAGCCCTGCAGCAAGATTCCCACTAACATCAGCAGTGGGTACAGGTTCCAGGTCAGCATTCCTACTGGGAGTCCCCAAACAGGGCAGCAGACTCAGGGAAAACTTTCCATTTTACTTCTAGAAACTGTATCTATCACTCCATACAGATCTTTTTTTTTTTTTTTTTTTTTTTTTGGTCAATAAATAATTTGCAGATATATTTTACTGAGATGACAGTTTTTAGTTTGCTGCTATTGCTTTGGTATAACATTTAAATCAAGAGTTGCAAAGTCACTGACAGTTGAAGAAATGCAGTCCTAAACTCCTCTCTTGGACTCAAATGTTCTCTAAAGCAGGAAGCTGTTTTGTATACCTCTGCATCCCCAGAATGAGGGTAAGCCTTGGAGAAGTTAGTGCTCAACCAAGTACTGTGTGAATGAATGACAGGTGATAGAGAATGATCAAACAGGAGAAACCAAATGCCTTGTGAAACAGAATTAGCTAAAGGTGGGTGGTATCTCTTACTCAGATATGGTGGGCTGAGATTTTTCATTCGTTTGTTTGTTTTGTTTTTTGACTCATTCATGTCACTGATATAATCCACTATAAATCTATATTTTTCTTCTAGTTGTTGTTATTATGGCAGGACAGTCAGGCAAGGAAGGATCAGGGCCTAAATCTGGGTAGCTTGGTAGATGTGTTAGATTGAAAAGGTCACTAGATGAGGTTTCAGTTAGCTCCGATTGGTAGAATCAGGCAGGTATCACAGGTGCAGAGAAAAAATTAAACCCAAGGAAACTGCAATAAGTAGACAAAGACTAGTCCAGTCAAATGAGAAACCATGACCTAAACCTCTAGGAGCAAAAACAGATTACATCAGGCCACAGAGGAACCATGAAATCATAAACCTAGGTCAGACACCTTTTTTCTTCTACCTGAGTTGAGTGAATTGATTTGGCTCTGCTACTCTACATCTGGTGCTAAAAGGACAGGCTGAGCCCTACAGGTGACACTTCCTCCTGATCAAGCCAAGGGCAGAGAGTTAAGTCCTGGGCAGATAGTCTCTAGTCATCTACTCTCTTCTAAGACATGGTCATGCCTAGGATGTCAAGAGAAATTTGGCCCATATTTCTGATTCTCTACCTTCTGTTGACCCACGTTGTCTAAGGTTTGTACAAATGGACATTAGTTCAAGCTTTGGTCTCAAATCTACCTTCTACCTTGAACCAAGAATACTTTCTTATGCCTAACAGACTTCTTGGTTCCTTTCTCCCAGCACTGGCATTTTCATATTGAAGGGTATAATAAATACAGGTCTGTTATGTTTCACAAGGGACTAAAAAGCTATAGGACAAACATAGTACCTGTGAAGCATCAATTGTATTCAAGTGATATACATGTGTGTATGCAACAGAATTTGAGTGGATTTGCAAAAACAAAACAAAAAAAAAAAACTATGCAACTAGAAATAAATGCCATGATCAGTGCTCACGTTCCAATCACTCTGCATTTACTCTTCTCCAGGGCTAGGGCAGCTGTGGTGGAGGAGATGAGCAGCTCTGCCTAGAACTGCACACACCAGTCCTCTCACTGTGAAGAAGCTAGAAGCACCTAGTCAGGCTCCTCGATTTTCACTAAGTGCTTTCTGACACGGTCTTCCTAAGGTCTGACCATCTCATCCTGGGTGCCAAATACAGGAGAAGATCGAAAAAATTGTAAGCTGTCACCAGAGGTTAGAATCTGCGACCAACATGAAGACTTTATTGGAAAGATACCCCTAAAACCACAATCTCTAGCTTTGGCTGCTAGCAGCATGATTTTAGAATCTCAGCTCCATATTTATGTCTAAGAAGCTTTTAAATAGCACCAGTTCTAATAAAAGAGGTAAAGATTTGTGTGAGGAAAGGTAATAAACAGGAGTGGAAGAAAAGGCTTAATTAACCTTATAAAGGCAAAAGATATCTATAGCTAGCAGAAGGAAAAAATAGAACATGGTTGGGGAGCCCAGAAAGCTCAAGCCACTCCGACTTCCATTTATCGCATTACTGGCTTGTTCTTGCCAAACTTGCCCAGTATCCTTTCAAACTTAGGGACTCACCTCCTCCTCTGCCTAACTGGTATTAACAGTACCACAAAGACTCCTAATAATTGATATAATTATCATATTCCAGGAACCTTGTGGTAGGGTGTGCCAGGGGCAAGATAACATTAGAAAGGTAAGGGAGGCATGAGCAGTTGGCCTTCCTGCCCATGAAGTTGAGATCAACTATATCAGCCAAATATATTCTTCTCAAATGGCATACATCCACATATAACACGGATAAGAGTCGCTTACTCTGTCATTCTACCTATTTTAACTTTTTTTTTTTTTAAATGGGAAATTGTTTGACATTTCCAAGCCTTGATCTCAAGTATTTGGGACATAATAATCCCCTGGGGAGCCTATTTAAAAGACAGGGGAAAAGGATGTCACGCTCAGAAGATCTGATTCAGAAGTTGGCACTTGACCCCAGGAATCTCTACTTTGCATAAGCTCCCCATTGTTGCTGGTGCTGGTGATTTTGACATCTTTGGGGTAATTGAAACTGAAGGAAAATCTTCAGTGTCTGAAGTGTGCCCTTAGTACCAGCAGGTGGCTCCATAACATCTTAAATCAGGGACTTTGCTGCTCAATGATCTTTTCTAGGGGTGGGAAGTAGGGTAGGAAGAGCTGCAGCGTGCAGTGGGAGAAGGAATAAATGGACATTAAAGCAAACTCTATAATCATCACTTGTTAGTAGCTCAAAAATGTTATACCAATGTGGTGGTATTGCTAAAGGAAATTTTCTTTAAAGTATAGCAGAAAAACTTCATGTACAAATCATTTAAAAGACACAATCGTTTTTAGGGTCTTCCTGAGCACTGAGCTTTCAAATATGGTAGAAATGATCTTCTGACCAGCCTCTGCACCATTCACCCTTGCATCATTAGGCAATCTCAGTTATGAGCCATAAACACCAGGTGGGCATGAGGTAATATCCACATCACTACTTCCTGTTAAGCTACTACTGCACTTACCCAGATTCTCAGGGACACACCACCTGGATAAAATCAGGGAATGTGTCACAGTAACAATAACAAAACAATAGTCTCTGGCTCTAGCCCTGAGCAACAAAATTACTGGATCCCAGCATCCTGAGTGCTTGTTGGATGGGAATGTGTGCATGGTCTCCAGTGTATCATGTGTTCACAAGACAGTGTGCCTTAGTACCGCCTTTACCTTGGAGGTTCCTGAAGGTCCCCTGGTGATGCAATGATGTCACTCTTCCTGGGGGTAATTCTACTGCTGTCATGTCCCCAAGCACCACCCATGTTGGAGCCATTTCTTCATTCTACCCTATCACCATTTTTTTAATTTCAACTAGGAGAAGGAAACTGGGGTTAACTAAGAATAGACTCTGATGAGATGAAGCCACAAAACAAATCAGTTAAAATTCCATCTCATCTTTCATAACCTGGCACCTCATTTCAATCCCTTATCCTCACCCCACCCCACAACCAGGAATAAAATAGTGTGAATGAGACATCACTGTGGAATTGAAAGCCTCACTCATAAAGCCTCACTCAGTTCCAGCCAATATCCCTGGACCGAATGTGTCTGGGTCCTGATTCTGTTTGGGGTCTGTTCCTGCCCATCTAGAACACAATCAGGAGATAAGACTTATATAGGGTCTCAGCTCTAGGGTCAAAGACAGCCCCAACCTCAGCATCACTAACTTAATATACTTCCTTTGAGGACCTTTGGGACCTTCAATCAAGTAAAATCCAGGCCAGCTTATCCTGCCAACCAGACTTGCCTGAATGGTAAGCTGTTTGGGTACTTGCTTTAGGACCCTCATTATTCATTTATGGCATGAATTCAAACAAAACAAGCCAGTTTTAAAACATAGACTCCTCAATGAATAATGTAGCCCCTAAGGAGTTGGTAAATGCTCCAATCAACTCTTTGGGAATCCAGTAAGGTTCATCAACCAATAGAGGTAACAAATCAGAAAACAAAATATTTGAATGCATTTATAGAAATGAATTTGATTGTATATAATACAAGTGGATGAGTGACAAATATATGAAAAAATGTTCACCTTCTCTAGCAATTAGAGAAATGCAAATAAAAACTACTCTAAGATTTCATCTCACTCCAGTCAGAATGGCAGCTATTAAGTATACAAACAACAAAAAGTGTTGGCAAGGATGTGGGAGAAAAGGTACACTCATACATTACTGGTGGGACTGCAAATTGGTGCAGTCAATATGGAAAGCAGTATGGAGAATCTTTGGAAAACTGGGAATAGAACCACCATTTGACCCAGCTATCCCTCTCCTCGATCTATACCTAAAGGACTTAAAAACAGCATACTACAGGGACACAGCCACACTGATGTTTATAGCAGCACAATTCACAATAGCTAAACTGTGGAACCAACCTAGATGCTCTTCAGTAGATGAATGGATAAAGAAAATGTGGTATATATACATAATGGAATATTACTTAGCATTAAAAGAGAATAAAATCATGGCATCAAGTAAATAGATGGAGCTGGAGAATATAATGCTAAGTGAAATGAGCCAATCCCCTAAAACCAAATGCCAAACGATTTCTCTGATTTAAGGATGCCGATTCATAATATGCTGGGAGTGGGGGGATTAAATGAACTATAGATAGGGCAAAGGGGAAAAAGGGAGGGAGAGGAAGAGAGGAGCCATAGGGTTAGGAAAGACGGTGGAATGCGATGGCCATCATTACCCTAAATACATGTAAGAAGACATGAAGAATGTGACTCTATTTTGTGTACAACCAGAGATATGAAAAATTGTACTCTATATGTATAATATGAATTGTAATGCATTCTGCTGTCATATATAACAAATTAAACATTTTAAAAATTAATTTTAAAAAGTGGATGAACAGTTTGATGAGGGTTTCAAATGATGAAACTTCATTTCAGGCTGCATTCAGGTCCTAGAATTGTGGGCCCTTGGAAGTGATGCGAGAGGGAAGTACCAGAGTGAAGGAAGACCACTCAGCTGGTGCCAGGCCCTTCACATGCTTTTTCACATTTCTTTCACAGATAATTGATTTCAAGGATTTACCTGAAAGACTCTTGTCTCCTTGACCATTTCCCATTCTATAGGACAATCCCACCAAAGTAAAATATGAATCCTTTTACTCCCCTTTACAATGGTCCCTTTTGTCATAGAAAAGGAAAAAGGCCAAACTCTTTAATCAATTTGGTCATAAACACCCTCTGTGTGGTTTATAGTAATAACAGGTAACATGCACTTACAAGTCCTTGGCACAGCAGGGGAGACACTTGGAGTCATGGCTCTTCCACGAACTAGCTGTGAGATCTTGGGCAGGGTTATGTGGCCTGTAAGCCCTGGAATAGCAACAGTGCTTACTTAACTCCCAGGGCTCTTGTGAAGGGGAAATGAGAGTAGAAGTGTTATCCCATGTGCCGCTCTAGCATGCTCTCTGTTTCTTGCATCTGCTGCTGATTGTCCTAGCTTTGCCTTGGTTTTCTCAGCTGCACCTCCCTTTCCCACAGCATAGTGCACCACCTGTTTTTCCATGAACAGAAGCTTTTCTCAGAATTCAAGACCTAGCTTGAATGCCTTCTCCTCTAGCTCTTCCCCCATCAAAATGTACACCTCTACATTATCTTCATATGTCTTGTTCTCTATTTATTTTGTTGTACATTACAATTGGAAATTCACATATTTGACTCCCATTTCTATTGGCTTATAAATCTGAGGATAATTTAACTCTCCTTCCATTCTTAGCACCAACCAGCATAATATGTACATGCCAAACACTCCATTTTGTTGCAATTATTCATTAACATCAAATTGCTTTAAAATTTCACTCCTCTTATTAATATATTTCTTCTCTCATTGGCAATGTTTATGGTATAGTATACAAAAATATTAACTATTCAAATTCTAAATATTAATTTTATTTTAAAATATTTTCTTGAACATCTGTGGTACAATAGTAAAATCCCATTAATATGTTAATTTTCATTATATAATGTGACAGAGAAATTATTCTCTTAGAGATTGTTAGTCTGGATTTTTTAATATATATTTTTTGTTGTTGGTAGACATTTATTTACTTATTTATTTGCATGCAGTGCTGAGAATTGAACCCAGTGCCTCACACATGCCAGGCAAGTGCCTACTGCTGAGCCCCAGCCTCTGCTCATTAGTCTCAATTTTTAATGTACATTTATTTTTTGAAACCTTGGAAAAGGGAGAAGAAGCTGTGCATACCCTCATCTACCAAATTGAGCTCATTCTCAAAGTATAGTCTGATCCAGCCGCATCAGCATCAGCTGGAATCTTGTTAGAAATGCAGACTATCCAGGGCATTTCATGCCTATTTAAGAAAAATGTGATTAATTTGGACCTTTAATTTTGAAAAACTCTGCTTTTAGGTAATATCTAAAGCCCAGCAGAGCATGTCTCAAGAGCACCTCTCTCCTTACAATAAATATTTTTTGAGCACCTCTATATGCCAACTATTATACTAGATGCTCTTTTCATCTTCAAGATTCTTTGCAGGACTGACTCAGGAAGAGTGTTGGCCTCCTTTTGAACTGTTTCTTGGTCATTCTTGGTCAAATCAAATAGGTTAGCTCCTAATTTCAGAGAGGTGCAAACCAGCTCATTCTGAGGGAGTTCCACTTCTCTTCGTTTCTAGTTTTCACTCAGTAATGCCTTTTAAGTCTCCAAAGTTTGATGCTATCTTATATGCTCCCTCCTTCCATTAACAGCTGAAAAATGCAAGGGAAAAAAGGCTTTAAGATGAGCATTTCACAGTTGAGGTTAAATAACACATTTGTCTGCCTTATGCGGCTTCCATATATTTTGTGTTTGGGAATTTTGTATCTATATAAAAATACATATTTACATATAATTTATCAGAAATTATACACACACACACACACACACACACACACATATATATATATATATATATATATAGAGAGAGAGAGAGAGAGAGAGAGAGTGTCAGATATAATATATCTAAAGATCTGTACAAGAGCCTGCAGTCTTCCCTTTGGGTGATTTCAGGCCTTTGTTTTCTCTTCCCTCAAGGTTCTCCTGAGTCACTGAGAGTCTGCCTGACCAAGGCTCTCCAAAGCCCTACTATCAAGACCAGGATGCTTTTCTTAATTTGCTTGTTTGCCAAAATGTCTCTGTGACTTTCGGTATGCAGAGTTCTCATAGCGGTAGAGACTCTAAAGACCCCATCATAACGAAGCTTGAAGTAATAGGGACACTGCAGAAAGCAGGGGAACGCATTTGTATGTCTACAGACCTCCCGGCTACAGGGCCCCATTCCAAAATGAAATTTGCAAATACTTCTAGTGCATGACCTGCTCCCGGGGACTATTTAATCTGTTAAGGGAAGCATACCAGCAATCCTCCTTGCCATGGGGTACTGTGAGGAGAAAATGGGACAAATAATTTAAAAGAAGGTTCAAACAACCGAGCAATACAAATGTGAAATATCACTTATTTCCTCATCCATAAAGTGGGAATCCTAGTGCAGATTGGCTGCTAAGTATTGTGTAGGAGAATCTTATAATGTAATGCTTGAAACACAAATCATCCTTGATATTTTCATCTAAATATGAGATACAGCATCTTTCTCGGCTTCTTGGGCCTCTGAGCCTCTCCTATTTCTGCTGCTACTGTGATTTACAGAAATGTAATACTCTGTCACCAACTCGAATGTGTGCGGGGGGTGGGGGATAGGATGTAGAGAAACATTTGTGGTCTCGCTGAACACCTGAGTGCTGGCGGTGTGAAAGGCTGAAGAAGACCTGAGGACCCACTGCCCAAAGCCTGCAAATCTCCAAGTCCGCAGTAGCTGCGGAGGCAGCGGTCTACCCTCAGAAAAGCAGGAGTAGCGGAGGGCGGAGACCTGGGAGCAAGGGAGGTGTGGAAGCCGGAGGGAGGGGCAGCCCAGAGGGCGCCGACCAATCGGAGCGCGCTGCGCCAGCGGCCAATCACGGGCCGCGTAGCTTGGCAAATCTGCCCGGCAGTGCGGGCGGGGCTGCCGGGAGTCGGGGTGCTGCCGGTTACTCTTGTGAGTGCCTTTCAGGAAGCCACAGGGCGGGCGGCGTCCGCGCTGAAGACCCGGGAGCGAGTAGCAGGCAGGCCCCGCTTATGCACAGCCCAGTGACATACACAGAAGCATAACTCCGGCTAGAGATGGAGCGCCCGGGGGTGCACATGTGTGCAGACCCCTCGGCATGTCACCATGCTGTGTGGGCACCTGTCGTGTGAGTAGCTCCGGGCGTGGCTGCTCCAGGGACCTTCCTTTTCTATAAGATTTATTTCTAGGGCCCTACCGCCCCTCTCTCCAGAGGGGAACGTAAGAAGTTTAACGGAGCTGGGACTGAGAAGATTAAGGGAGTGGAAGAGAGAAAGGGCCGAAAGGGTGGGGACTGTGGGCGCTGGGGGTAGAGAACCGGTTCTTTGACCCTCTCCCAGCCAGAAAGGCATTTTGGAAAGACTGGCGTGACAAAAGTGGCCCTGAAATGTCTAGAGAGCTGGAACAGTGAGTAAGTGTCACTGGGCTGAACCTGGCCAATTTGTGATCCAAAGGGATGCTAGCAGTTAGAAAGGCAAGGAGGAAACTCAGGATGGGGACCATCTGTTCCCCCAACCCCAGCGGGACAAAGACCGCTTCAGACGTCTGCAATGCCGACTGGATGGCCTCGCTCCCCCCTCACCTCCACAACGTCCCCCTTTCCAATCTGGCAATCCCAGGTATTCTTCTATTCCTACTTGTTCACACTGTGTTGAATTCTGCCATTTTAGTGTTAATGGGTTGGGTTGCTTTTCCATTGTGCTGAGAAAATAATTGTCAGTGACCCCTTTTATTCCAAACCCAAAACTTAACACTGAAGCAGCTGCTGTAAAGAGATTTAAGAACACTGCATCATTGGCAAAGAGGACTCATGAGAAAGGAGGCACTGTTGTTTTTTTGTTGGTTTTGTTTTTGATAGCCTCATTCTATGAATATTAACCTTAATGTTGGGGCCAGGGGATGTGTGGGGTGCACTTACTTGAATCACTAAAAGAAAAAAGGAGAAATCAAGGGTAACGATTAAAAAGTCATCAACAATTTTAGATCTGGATCAAAATTAAAACTGAAAAATATTTCCTTTCTCATATTAGAGAAGCAAATAACAACAACTACAACAACAACAAAAAAACAGATAAACATTACAGAATAGGTTTAGAATCAGGGCTGAGTATAAAGACACATATTTGTGTTCTTGTTGTTTTGGGAAAGGCCAGAAATAGGGACTGCAAGCTATCATCACAGGCAGTCATTAGGTGTGATGAGGTGGTGGTGTTTGAAGCTTTGTCTATATATACACAGGTGTCTGCCTGACTGATCAAGAACTGCAGTCTTGAAAAGCACTTCTGCTCCAGCCACTGTGTCTCTGCTGGGGGTTTTATACCTTGACATCAGTCTCATTAGACTTGTTAAATGTGTTCTTTTCCTTCCACTAAAGGGGATATTTAACATGGCTTCTAGGGACAGATGTTTAGACCACAGTGAACTTGGCCTAGTGTGCTGAGCAAAGTCCAACAGTGCTGATAACTTAGAAAACATTCAAGGAGCAAAGGATGGACTACTGCCATTTTTTTTCTCCCACTTGGAGTCATAACAATTAAAGTTCACCTCTAGACTACCAGGCAGACTATCAAGCATTCTCTGGAGCAGTCTGCCTTTTTGGTGGCTGAAAACATGACCTCATGCAACCCCAATTTGTGCTTTCTATGCATGAGGAAGAACAGTGCTAACTTCACATCCAGGCTCTTTGCACACCTCGTTTTCTGAAGGTCTTCCAGGTTCGATGTCTTCATGGGTCCTTCCTGCTTTTGAGCATGGAGAGGGCTGCTGTCTTTCTTTATACTTAGGATCACCTCTGATTTACTAACATTTGACTACACACAGCTCGTTAGAAAATGTCAGATGGTCATGCCTCAGAACACGTCTTTTCCATGTTTAATTGACGCCTGTGGAGTCATCACTGAAATGATGCATGGGCCACTTTTAACATTAGTCATTTGCCTTCAGGCTTTCCAGTGCAATTATTTTGTCAAATGATATGGAGGGTAGTGTGTGTTTGCAAGCAGAATGGCATCTGAGGCAGGTCATAAATGGCCCTGTCATTCTAGGCATGTCCGGGTTAGGTAGAAGCTTCCTCCTTTCTTATTGTACTTTGGATAGCTTAAACTGTAGCAGCAGCTCTGCTAGTGGATTAGCTGTGAATTCTGACTCCAGAACTCCAGAAAGGAGTTGGGCGTCTTTTTTCTGTGATCTATAGGATATCTTGCAGTTACTAGAATTGCTGGGGAAGCAAACAGCTGGGGTCTGTTGCGGTACCTGGAAATTCTATGATTAGCTGCTATATGGGGCTCAGGAATTTTTTCACCCTGTTTTGTGAAGTCCAGTCCTGCTAAGCAAAAAACAAGAGGGGGTGGGCAGGAGGATCTGTTTTTGAAAAACATGCTGAATCCACTACTGTGAAATGTCTTTTTCACCCAAGAATGGATGGAACATAAGTGTATGTATATGTAAGCTCAGATAGATGATGGCACTCAAGTTCTGCCAAGCCTTGCTGAGAAATTCTGAAATATGGAAGACTTTCGGAAAGTGGAGTCATCATTTCTTCTTCCTCTCTTGCTCTTCCCCCTGTTGTCACCTTCTTCACAATAACTATTCCTTACTGAACTCTGCCATGCAGCAACTTTAGGCAGACATAACCTAAAGTCCTTATACCTCCATGAAGTAGGTATTAACATCATCAGTTTGGAAATGATTGTCCAGAAATTTTAAGTAATTTTCTCAAGATCACACAACTGCTAAGTGGCAGAGCTAGTATTTAAGCCTGTATGTAACTGCAAAACCAATACACTGTCCCTTTGCCCTTGAGGGGGCTTCGGGAAGTGCAGAGTAATGTAGCTAGTCTCTAACTGAAAACCAGTGTTCACAGACCACACTCTGCAGGGAGTAAAAGACTTTTTAAAACCAGGTGGTCTTTATCTGAGTGATTATGCATCACTGTGAAGATTAGGCAGATTGATAGAGCTAACTAGGTAGATGTATTCATTTTATATATCTGATGAACGGTAGATAGATCTTTATTTAGAGCTGGAGCCCAGTCAATTTCAAATACAAATTTAGGGCTTTGACTTTTTTTTTGGTGTGTGTGTGTGTGTGTGTGTGTGTGCGCGCGCGCACGTGCTCCAGGGCATCTGTAAGACTGGGTCAGCTCTGTCAGGAGAGGGAGAGGGTAGCAGTGACATAGAAAAGGTCAGGGATAAGGCAGGGGTTCTGGCAATAATAGCAGAACTGGAATGGAGTGAACTGTGTCAGATCTGAGTGCACCTGCTGTGTTTTCCTAAGTCATGATGGGAGAGAACATGTGTGAATGTGCACCTCTCAACTGAGCCTCATGTACTATTTTACTTCTGCAACTGTTAAGAACACCTGTTAATCACCAGTGCCACTCAAACATATTGAAATATCTTAGAGAAGAACCTCAGAAGACTTCTTATTGCCAAATTCATAGAACCATTTGATGTCCAAATGGTTGAAGGATCTGGAAATTGCAAAAGTTGGGTTTTAAAATTAAAACTCTAAACTCTACAAGTGTATTCATAATGTATTTATTGATATTATTGAAAACATGATATTTTCTGCGGATAGGTAGACTGAGAGGGGAAATATTTTTCTATAATGTGTACTGCCTTTCAATGAATTATTTTTCTTTGTGTATTTTAGTGCTATTTCTTTTTCTTTTCCTTTTAAGCATGCTCTTTCTCTGTTATTAAAGGTAAACTATTTTATCTGTTGGGAAATCTTGTTGATTCTGGTTGTGTGATATTGAAGAAGTATCTGAATTTCTCAGGACTTAGTTTCTTCATTCATAGTTAAGATATGGTATCAAATGAAAGACAGAGTCCTTTCCAGATTAAAAATCACTTGATTAATTTGAGGGTTTTGTTTTGTTACCTATTTCTTGTCCAAATTTAGAAAGAGATGGAAAGAATGGTTTGGTCTTTTTTAGGTCTGAAGGCCATTTCTTTTATGCCTCCTTTAAAACAAAAACAAGGATTCACAACTTCCCAAAATTAAGCAGGATCCAGTCCATTCAGCATCCTAAAAGGGGATGTGTAGGTTCATTGATTGAAATGAACTTCCATCTGAGTATATTTTATGAAACTTCTATGCTCAGGCCTGTGGGAGACCAAAAGATGAACCAAACCCTATAGTCAAAAAAACCTTACAATGTAATGAAATCAGTAAATCTGTCTATCCATACATCTATCCATCCCCCCCACCAAACATAGTTTTAAAGAAAGAAACAAATTGGGGTAAATGTCAGAACAGATATAAATAATGTGTTACATAAGAACACAGAAGAGAAAGATTAATTACAGCTTTTAAGATGACGAACTACTTTGTTGAGAAAATGGCATTTGACCCAGATTTGAAGAATGTCCAGGATTTCAAAAGATGTGGCTTGGAGGGTGTTCAGGGTTAGGAAGAGGACTTTCCAAGTAAAATAAAGTTAAATATTGAGGATCAATCAGGAACTGGCTGGAAGACCCCTCTCCTGCCCCTCCATATCCCTTGCTGGTACCTTTATCATAACACTTCCTGACACAGTGTTATTTTTAGGTGTCTGTCTTTTCCATGGTCTGTGAACAACTTGCAGATAAAGAATATGGCTTACTTCTGTTTTTAACCCTAAATTCTTGTAGAAGGCAGCAGTTCAATCACTGGTGACTGTTATGCAAATAATTCAATGCATAGACCTGCTGAGTAAATAAGGCTGCAGGAGTGTCTTGTAGCCAACCTCATTTTCCACTGGGATCAGAACTAAATGGGCAGATTAGTTAGGCTCACCTTTCATAAATAGCCACCTGAAGCCACAGGAAGATTTTTCCAATCTGTTCCTTGCTGTATCTCATTCTAAAGCCCTACTATAGAAGGCCCCCTTTAAAAACAAAAAGAATTGAGACAGAAAATATGGCCAGAAGAGTCAGAGGCAGAACGTGGTGTAACTTCTGTTCTAGAAACAATTCTTTCACCTAGCATGCTTTCTGCCTTATTTCTTTCCTTACAGCGTCTCATTTTCCTGCCTGGCTGCTGCCTCTCCCTGCTCCTATTTCTTCTTCCCGGCTTCACCCTCCCTTTCCATGCCTGCCCTTCCTCAGTTGCTCCTCATGTTCTCGAGTTCCCAGATGGCTCTGTCTTCTCAAGTTGCTGGTGTTCACCTCCTTCTCTTCTTTCCTACTTTTCTGGAATCCTACCTTTCAGGGTTGCAGTCATGCTGATGACCACTTGGTAATTTCTATTGCTCTTCTCCCTGTGGGCTCCTGCTCTCTCCCCACATGGAGACATCATCACTAAGGGGACAAGAATGATGGAGCCATAACTCAAGTCCCACAAGAAGACTTCTCACAGTGGGACTTGAGTTATGGCTTAAAGAGAGTTGGGAACTATCCCCAAAGACTGTAGAATAGCTTGTCTAACACAAAGATTTGGTTGTCCCTACTTGAAGGATAGCATAAGCTGTGATTTGGGCCTAGAACAAATCCATTCTTTCACAGATGTGAGATTGGAAAACCAAGGACCAAGCTGAAGCTACCATTTCTGACTCAGTCAAGAAAATAAAAATTAGAGGAGACCAAAATGGTTTCTTAAATGGAGATAGTGTTTTGTTTTGTTTCTCATTTTTCCTTTGGGTGATCATTGTGAAAAATAAAAAGAGGTTATAACTTTGATGTTCCCATTAATAGGTTCTTCTTCTGAGACAATTCATCACTACCCGAGCACCTTCCCTACAAATCACACAAAAGCCACCAAGAATTCAGAAATCACACATATCTATAAGAAGCAAGATCATGGATTGGTTAATAGTATGAATGCTAGAGCCAGACTGGTTGGATTTACCCACCCTCAAGTTGTGTGATCTGAAGCAGATTACTTAACCTCTCTGTACCTTAGTGTCCTTCTCTTTGAAACAGATGATCATGGTACCACCTCATTTGCCTGAGTGTAAGAATTTAATTCAGTGTGCTTTCTTGATACAAAATAAGCATCATATAATAATAATTACTGTTGTTATCACATCATAATATTCATTTATTGAAAGCCTGTGCCTAGACTAGATAACAAAGAAGAGGTGTAAGATGCAGTCCATACCCTCAGGTAATTCACAATCTCATTAAGGAGGTGACTATCCAGTTAAGCCATGGCACTCTATTTGATCAGATTAGGGCAACTTGACAGGCCACCCCTTCAGGGGGCTTTAGAGTTAAGGGAAGGATACTCAGAGGGCTGCCCAAGGAGTCTTAAATGCAGTGTGAGGGTGACTGATGAAGAGAGCCAAAAAATGTCAGACTTTGTCATCTACGAACATGGGAAGCCTTTGGGAAAAATTCAGTTCTCTGTGACGTGACGGGACCATATTGTTCATTCTGCTTCTATTCCCATCTCCTCATCATTTACCTGAGTCCTAGCCCAGTCCTGTGTCTCCAGCTCTAGAGTGAGAGTACTGCAGAATGCTTTCCTATAAATGAACCTGTGTACTTGTTCTATCACTGATCTCCCAGCATGAGCGTCCTCCCTCGTCTTCACACATACACACACCCATACACATACTTGGCTGTGAGCTTGACTTTGCCCTCAGAGGCCTGGGTTATTATGCCTGTTATTTTCACCCTTCATAAATGCCCTGGACCACGCTTGCTGTCAGTTCATATGGTGGAAGCCTGCTGCTTGGTCTCTAACACGCGATCTGACTTGACCTCCCCTAGATGTGACAGGTGGCAACATCTGGCATATCTCTCTAGGGATAGCAGGAGCTTATGGGTACAGCACACTTAAAGTAATGTCAGCAAATGTTTCAGCATCCTGTAACTGCCTTTGGAAAAATTGCAAACCGCTTTGCAAATGCTGACTAACCCCAATTAGAGTTTTGAACCAGGCCTGCCTGCAGAGGAAGGATTACGTATAGATATTGTAATAGGTGGGTGTGTTTGTGTGTGTGAAAAGACTTTGAGCACACATCAAGAAACAAATCTAGGTGGGGAAAACCTGTGATCAAATTTCTGTACTTCATGTGTTTGGTTAAGCAGGAATCTTGCTACTTTCTCACTTGTTTACTTAAATATTGGAAGAGCTTTAGATTGTACTGCCAGACCATTAGAATCAAACATTATACAGGAGAATGGCATTTCTAAGAGAAAGTGGGTTGGGCTGTGGAGCCCTGTGTTGCTGTTAAGGGGGACATCTAGGCTGTGTTTTCTGGGAGACACAGGTAGTCTTTTCATGAATTCATTGTCTACTAGGCAGACTAAGAGAATAACAGTTTTTTTTTTCAGTTACTCTATAACTGTTGGCTATAACATATCCTTTCTTCTCAAAGGATATTTTATCAGTATTTTTTTTCTGTACCAATCTAACAGTATCAAAATAAAGGAGAAAATAGGACTCATTTGTGCCCAGTAATTGAAATGTTTTGGAATGCAGCAATAGTCTGCAGTAATGATAGAACTGAAAAATTCCTAGACTCTGTCAGACTGGGATGAATATTTTATGAACATGTATGATTTGAAGGCTATGTACTGAAAGCAGTATTCTTAAAAGTGCAATTGAAACTAGATTTAAAAAAAAAAAGCCAAACAGCAAAAGGTGAAAACAGGGTTTGTACCCATCCTCCCTAGGTTTGAGTTCAGATCCTGACAGGAAGTGAGTGCCCATATGGATCCTCATGAAAATTTTGTGAGCATGTTGTATTAATTTGACTAAAAAAAAATTAGTGCCTGTGTACTCCTTTTGCTTTTTCCAGTTTCCATTACCCATGTAGAAAACTGCATTTGTTTAAAAGAAAATTAAGTCACAAAATATTTATTGAGTATCCTTTTGTGCCAGCATTTGTGTTAGATAAAATGATTATAGAGATGAATAAGACTCTTCTTTCTGATTTTCATGAGATTATGATCTTAGAAGAAAGCTAAAATTCAAACATGAAAGAAAAGAATGCATAGTATAACACTCAGGAAACCAATGCCCAATTTTATTACTAGTAGTAAGAGAAAAACTTGATAAACTGGGCTTCGAAGAACAGGTGGCCTTTGCATTGAGCTTGGAAAAGTGACAGGAACTCGATCTTAATGTACCTCGTATGCCATACTAAGATTGAACATTATCCTGAAAGCAAAAAGCAGCCACTGAAAGACTTGGTCAGGTGGAAGCCTGTAAGATAACTGTATAAAAGTGAAATGAAATATAATGACCCATCAGTTATTAGACAGAGTGAGGGTTAAGGTGAGAAAATCATTGTTTCTTTCACTCTATACAACATGAGTGTGTTAATTTCCTTCCATATGCCAGGCTCACTACCAAGTACTGGTAATTCGATGATGATTGATACTGACATAGTCCTTACCTTCAAAGAGCTTACGGTCTAGTTGGAGAAATGGATATTTCATCAATTAGTTATAACATGCCATGTAGGAGAACTGTGGGAGTATAGGTTACAGCTGGAAGAAGATATAGGCTCCTTAGTAAGTCTTTGGAGGCTTCCTGGAGGAAGTCATGAGAAGCCAAACTCTGGAAGATACACAGGAACTAGTCCTCCAGATAACAGTATTCTGGGTTGGGCAGCAGATTACAATATAGGTGATGACCTTCAAGAGAGACGGTGGCCATTAATGAACCAAAATAATTTATCATAGTTGTACCAAAGTTTATAAGGAAGAGAGTGGCTGGAAATAAAGGTACTTAGAGGTCCAATAAAACATGTTAAAGGGATTTAGTTTTATCTTCACAGGAATGTAAGGAGATTTAAGCAGGTGAATAACAAGGTCAACTTTGTGTTTTAGAAAGATCTCTCTGGCTGCAGCACAGAATGTGTGGAACCAGGAAGAACTGTGGCCAAGGGGACAAATTGGGCTGCTGTTTAGGTCATTCAAGTGGGAGGTGACCTGAAAAAGAGAGTAAAACCATAGGCTAAGAAAAGGGACAGACTCTGGAGACATTTAGAAGGAAGTATCAACAGGCCATGGTGATTACTTGGAGTGTTAACACTTGGATAAGTGGTTAAGTGGGAGGAAGTGGCATTCCCAAGGACACTAGCACAGGAGAAGCAGCAGGTTTGGAGTGGTGGAAGAAACAGATACACTTAGCCTGGGCCATGCTGAGTTTGAGGTACCTGTGGGACATTTCAGAATGAGAGGACACAGGTAGAGCCCAGGGGGGGTGATTCAGAACTGAATCTTACATTTCACAGTTTGTATGTTCCCTGCCCTCACCTATCACTACTATTACATTTAAGATCAGAGGGGTTGAGTTTAAAGCTTGTACCCTTATTTATTTTATTTCATTTTAGATTTCAACTAAAATTTTACTTCTTTCAGAAAATCTATCCTGAATTTTAAGTCCCAGAGAGGAGAATTTCCAGTTTGTCTCTTCTGCATGAGTTCTGTTATTTCTTGTTTATTTCTCCAGTCATATTGGAAGCTTGGAGGTGAGCATGGGAGTTAGCTATGTGTGCCAGTCAGTTCTGAAATGGGAACCTTTTGTTACTTTTACCTCAGTCATCAATACTGTTGATTTCACACATTGATGTACAGAATTGTACCAAAAGACTCAATAAAAGCAAGAGAATTTTGTAGTAGAACATTTAATTTAATTTTTTCTCTCACCCTAAACCTCAGCATCATTTTTATAGGTTAAACAATGAAATGTGGTTAAATAGATATTGTCATCTAGAACTGAGACATTTCCTCAGGGAATGCCCAAGTGTCCCTCCTGAGGGGCTACTTGACAAAAGACGATGCCATCTGTTTTGGAGATGGCAGAATGAACATTAGCAGAATAGAGGAAGAATTTCTTATTAATGAATCATCTCCACAATATCTTTTGGGGTATGGGGTTCGGGGTCTATAGAACACTTGAGGAAGAAGTGAATCTTTTGAAAAGAGAATAGAGACCACCCATATGTGGAGGGATTTCAAGTACCTCCCATTACCGGCATTGAAAACCCTTGACTTGAATGAATCATAGGCTGTGGGGTTTGATTTGGGGGCTGCCTATGGTGACTGAATAATTCTTGTACCCTTCAGAATCCTGGAGAGGTTTGCTGCCCTCTTGGTACCTCCCAGGACACCTCAGGGCAGGAGTGAGGGCTTCGGAGAGAGGCCTTTAACCAGAGAAGCTCTGCTTGCATTTGTTTCATGCATAAATATTTCATTTGAAAATATCATCAGTCTGAAAGCACCTGGAAACTTCCCATGTACTCCACTTAACCTGTCCAGCCAGGTGGGGGTAAAAGCAGGACCCAAGACTGATATCTATCCTCAGGCAGTGGATTGCTCACTAGCTTCTCCACACATAAAAATGAACAAGTTGATCAATATCCTCTGCTTCTAGGAGTCCTGCCTTCCACATTGCTTTGTTGTATTGTGGGTAATTACAAATTCAATGGGCAACTGATTAAAAATTAAATTGGCCACATGGCTCTCTTAGATTTTGCTGGCAGTTTGGTGGTTATTATTAACACTCTCCCACATGCCTCATGGAAAAGAAGGCTGAGAGGTGAAGTTTGTCCCTATGGATTGACAAGAAGGTTTAAAGATGTTGTTCTTCGGATGGAAGACTACTAAATGGTCCCTCAGTCTGGTTCTGGGACTCCAGGCTGGCTCATTTTGAATATGCTAAATAGGCCTCAGCCTTTCTGCACTTGTTAATAGGGAGTCAAAACCCCTACAAATGCTGCGGTTTTTTTCCAAGGACCTAATTCAAATGTGTGAGATGAGAGGTCCCAAGGAGAGGTTATTAGAAAATAAATTACGCAGGTATAAATTTCAGGGAATCTACTCTCTGGGATTTTTTAAATTGTTCAGTGCAATATTTTATTATAGCCCTCTTTTTAGTCATCCCTTCTGATTTATTTTTGTACTCTGTGTTTTCTGACACTTTTCCTCTTCATTGACCCAGATAACTCAAGCTAGAAGGATAAATGGAGATAAATGGATCTGGGAGTGAAAAGGTAGGGAGAGTAAACTCTACCTGTGTAAAGGAGATGAATGGAACAGAGAAGTTTGGAAAATGATCAGGACATCTATACTTACCAGCTTTAGGCAGCCCCCTGTGCGTCGGTTCATTCAGATATTCGTGACTTTATTTATTCGATATTTATGTATTAAATACCTTCTATATGCCAGAAACTTACCAAACCTGGAGATATGGGCATGAATTAGACATTATCCTGCCCTTAAAGACTTACAGTCAGGTGGTCCAAAGTTCATCAGGTAGGAACTAAATGCCCTGGAAGCACAAAGCAAAGAGCAGTTAAATTGGCATGCTGGAGTCAGGTGACTCAAACTAATGATTGTGAGCTGGTCACATATAGGTAATTAAAATGTGAAGAAGCCTAGGAACAATAGGATAGTTCCCAAGGATAGTAAGGCTTCTTTGTTTTTAAACAAATCTGACAAGAAGAACCTAGAGGAGAAAAAGCTTATTTGGTTATCATGGTTTTAGAGCTTTCAGTTCAAAAATGGCCAACTTCACTGCTCTGGGCCTGAAATGAGGCAGCAAATCATGGTGGAAGGCTTGGCAGAGGATAACAGGACAGAGCAATCCAGAGGCAGAGAGAGAGCTCTGTTCACCAGAGACAAAGTATATGCCCCAAAGGAACCCCCAGAGAATAACTCTTCCAGTGACACCCTACCTGCCTACAGTTCCCACCCAGTTCAACCACTCTAGTGGATTAAGGCACTGAGGGAACACCTTATGTTTGAAACCATAACAGCCTCCATAGCTAACTGTAGAAATGATAGGTGAAAGAAATGGAAAAGACCTGGCAAAACACACCTATACTGGATTGTTTCCAACATTGCACCGAGTACTTGATCTTTGTTTTGTAACCTCTAGGGAGCCAGAGGCAATGCAGGACCCAAAGAAAACCCCAGAAGGAAATATAATGTCCTTTTTATGACTTCAGTCTTTGAACTTCTCTTTTCTCTACCATAATGCCCTCTTTTCTAATACCCACCCCCACTTCACTTGGCCACTTATAATTCATCCTGTAAGAAGCAGCTCAGAATGGACTTCTATGCATGTCTCCTTTACAGGTGGGATAGTGTCACCCACGGGGACTGTTCTCTGTCTCTCTGCTAGGCACAGCAGTGTTTTGTCTTCTCTGTACAATTGGTGTCTGGCTCAGAGTGAGAACCTTATGGAAAAAATGGAGGTAGTCTGAGAGGCAAGGAAGAGAGAGATATGGAATCTTGAAATGTCTACAAAGGACTTATGCATAAAGAACAGATATTTTCAGGTAAGTTAAGAAAGCAAGTAATAATGCCTAGGATGAGACACAATCTTGTAACAGCATTGAAAAATCTTAAGGTGTCCTAAGGCTTTTAAAATAAGAAAACTACAATGATAGTAATAACAAAAGTAAAAGAATAGTCTTCTTAATCACACTTGTATAGGTGTCCAATATTGCTTTACTTGATGTATGTAAACCCTGTTAATCCTATAATAACCCAGTGATGTAGGTATTCTTGTTAACCCCATTTTACAGATGAAGAAATTGAGGCACAGAGAAGTTAAACAGATTGAAAAAGTCCTGATAGTAATGCTAGAATTGTGAAGATTAGCCTTACCAAATTTATTTAATTGCATTAAGTAAAGGACATTTTTTGAGTTGGAAATTGACCTAGTATTCAGCTATAACTTCAGCACTTTTAGTTGGTTGTAATAAAAGGCAGTATTCTTTTCATCTGAGGGCTTTGTTTCCATGCCAGGGCTCTTCTGCTGGAGCACCCATGAGGATGGTTATGTTTGAAGGACTTCCTACTGACCTGGTCTGGCTGAACAAGTGCCCTCTTTTTTTTTTTTTTTTTTTTAAGACCAGACATCTAGGAGGCTTTTTATTGACTTGCAACAAAAGCAGCCTACTGGTTTAAGTGGTCTGTGTAGTAATCACCCAGCAAGGCTCTAGCAGAGGAAAAATCTTTTGCCTCTGTACAAAAAAATCAGCATGAGGCATTAGCAGGTGGGCAAGCTCCTCAGAACACTGGTCTTTGAGAGTGGGTGTGTTTCTACTCACTGTCCCTGCTGAGTGTAATGTACAAATTTCCTTTAAACCTATCATTCCATGTAATTTAGACTGTGACTTATTGTATTTTCCCTTTCCTCTGTCAGAGCACTGGGCTTAGCCGTTCATTTATAGGAAGGAAGAAAGACCCTTCTTGTCCTTAAGGGGATCTGCTGAAAAGCATCTTTCTATCTTGGTTATTCTTCAGTTTGTCAAATGAATCTTAAAATAACCCTGCACTGTGAAATATTTCAGCCAATCTTCATGATAACAAAGGTGGATTATCTTCTCAAAGCCCCCATGATAAATCTTATTAAAAATGCCCACAAAGTAGCGAGCCCCAGCCTTTAGAGTAAAGGAAATTGTGACATAGAAACTAAACAAGCAACGAGCTTCCAGCCAATACATTGGTAGGGTAGACCCAGCGTCAGTGGACAGGAAAATGTCACTGTGAATCTGGAGGAGAGGAAAGAATTTCTCCAGCAATTTGATGAAATTCTGGATGATCAAAAAAGAAATAACAACCTGTTTTGGAAATGATTTGAGGGCTTTGTTTTTTTTTGTATATACGATGAGTTAAATCTAAAGCACATTTTCAGTTTAAGTGTGGTAAGTATGAAAGAAACATTTCTTTGCAATCGTTAATAGTCCTTGTTAAATAGGGTCATAAATCCCTTTAATGAGTAGTTAATAAACTGGAAGCATCCAATTCAGGATAGAAGAGACCCTAAGGCTCATTTTATCTACCTTCCTAAGTTTAGAAATGGAGAAACTGAGCTCTGAGTATGAATTTGCAAACCCAAGTTTAAATAAGTACCAAAGCAGAACCAGCACTGGGACCAAGGTTCTGAGCAGTGGAATTACAAAGGAAATGTTTACTCAACTGAAAGAAGGTTAGAGTGCCCTCGTGTGTCCCTATATAGAAATTCTTCCAGTCTTTACAAAATTTAAATAGCTTTAGTCAATTTTCTCTGTATTGGGATGAAGGCCAGGCATTTAGCTCTAAAGAAAAACCTTGGGATGTTATCAAAAGTAGATGAGCATGTATTTGACTTACTTAATCAGCAAGGATATAGAAGAAATTATGTCATCCCTAGAGAATCTTTATGTGGATTTGAGTCTGACAGACCCAGATATCTATCCTAGGTGGCCACTTGGAATCTTTGCAACCCTGAGCTAATCCCAGACTCTGTTTCCTCATCTATAAAATGCAGGCATGTAACCACTGCCTTGCAGGATTGTGGGAGAGATCAGATGAGATGATGTAAATAAAATGCCCAGTCTGGCATGTGTTAAAAACATTCAATAAACTGAAGTCGTTTTAGTTAGTTTCAGACAAGAGCCCCTGCCAGGGGTCACCAGCAAGATAATGTAGAAATCTGGGGTACAAACATTGGGGAGGGAAACCGAGTGTCTTTTAGTTCTTAGGTGGAAAAGCTTCCATGGGCACTGGAGGCAAGGAAAAGAAGAGACCATTTTTGAAGAAATGCATGCTGAATATGTGGTTCCTCCAAAACAATTTCTCTTTCAAACAGGGAAGTTTCAGTGGTACTTGGCCATATGGTATTCCCACAGATAGAAACTCTTTCAGAGGTAACACCTGATCTCTAGCACAAAAGGTCTAGCAGTTAAAAAAAGAAAAAAACACCATATATGAAGGAAAATTTTTGAAAACTAGGTCCTATTTATGTCATTGTTCCAGTTCTTTTAGGAATCTTAATTTATTGTGAAGCAAACCGTATTATAATCGATAAAAATAGAGGTACAAAACAATAGCTGGATGGATTCATCCTTTAATTTTCTTCAACTCTTTATGACATAAGCTATCACAGGTAAAGCATTCGGCAAAATTGCAGTAAATCAAATCTTTTTAGCCCAGTGAACTTTCAAAGGTTTCCCCACCACCACCCCGGCCCCAGTAGCTCTCAGAGCTATCCCTTTCGTACATGTGGGAGGAAAATATCATTATTTATGATACAAGGAGACTTGACCTTTAAATGTCAGTGCAAGTGTAGAGTCTGGCCATTCCATCTGTATCTTCCACCCCCTTATTGGAGAATTGCAGGAAATAGTCTGATGGTGTATAAATGGTAGGGAGGGAGGGGTAAGATAAACACAACAAGGGGGCCACCATCTTTTTGTTACACAACCGGGAAAAGTAAAGAAAGAAATGGGCTGGCTTCTGTTATCCAAATACATGTTCAGGTACAGCAGTCCCAGAGAGGTTTGTGTAGATTATTGTCCTTCCAGAGCAGATTTTAAAAGACTGCTCAGAGTTTGCAGGCCTCACTTCTGAGTCCCAGTAGCTCGCTCTCCCTTTCTGGTAATCTGTTACCTTGAAATAAGGCACACACAGTACATGAGATGAGGCATGCATTATTTATAAAAAGCTCCTCATCAGAGTCATCTATAGCTGTGGAGCCACAGAGCTGGAGCCCCTGGTCTTGGTGGTGCAGATCTGCCTCATTCTAGCCACCAGAGTGCTCCTCTGGGCAGAGTAAAGCTCCAGCTGGGCTCCTTTTGTGGTCGTGAATGGTGAGTCAACTAATGAAAAGACATTCCCTGCCTCATTTTTGAAGATCTCCTATATGTGCAGATTAACTGAACAATGCATTTTCTGGCCATGGCTGTATTATTCGTGAAATGCCATTCCTGTTGTTCATCTCATTTTCTACTGTGCTCTTTTGTTCCTTTATTTTGTACATCTGATTTCTCCTTAGAATGCCCCTAACTCTGTACATCTTGCTTACCTGTGTTTATACTCTGGACCCTGTGAGAGGGTTCTAATACCAGTACACCCAAATAAGTAAACAAATAAGGGCTTTCCCTTATACTTTCCTACCTTCTTCTCCCCTTTGGGTAGCACAACCCTCTTCCCCAGCTAGATTGGCCTCTGCCTGTGGACTTTTGTCCAGGTACCAGGTGAGACAATGCCAGGAGGGAAGATCTGAGAAAGCAGAGCTCCTGGTGGGATGGGGCCTCAAAACAGAGTTGGATTGAGACACCTGCGTTCTTCAGACAGCTTAATAACAGGGCACCCTTTTAAATTGTCACTTTAAAAATATTCATCCATCTTTTAGTGAGAAACACAGAAGTGAAATTGCACTGCATCTGTGAGAACTCTGCATTCGGTTTGTCTCCTCTTGGGACTCTGTTTCCTTAGTCCTACATCCCCCTATCAGACCCCCTTTCTTTGCCCCACTTCCAGTCTCAGTTTCCGCAGCCTTTACTCCTAGTGGGTGGGCTTCTCTCCCCTTCCTCCCCAGAGCTGCTTAGGTGTTTCCAAGCTTCTGTCTCCAAACTTGTGTGCACTACCCAGTTATTAATACTGGTTCAAGTGTGTCAAAAGCTCTTAATGCCAGAGATGAATATTTCGCTTGTGCTTAGCAAACAGAAGATACTACAGTTACCAGGATTCACTCTGCTTAGAGGAGAATGGGGATTAGAAATGGCTTGTTTTCTCTTATCACATGTTCTTGTTCCAGATAAGGCATTTACTATGCACATTCAAGAGAGCATTTTTGTTTTTTAACATGCCCATTTTGTAAGAAGTCATGGGTAAAAATCTTCATTAACTGGCCCCAGATTTGTGGTTTGTTCCAGCAGTTTTTTTACATCCCTGCTACACTGATTCCCTCTGTCCCTGCTCTGCTTGTGTGCCCCTTCACAAGGACATATGAAAGCCCCCAGTCCAACAGAGCTGGCCCCTGTCCTGAGTCAGGAAAACCCTGGAAGGGAGGCCCTCCACTGGGGGTCAGGGCCTGACCACCAGCAACCTGGCGCCCAGCTGGACCAGTGCTCTCTGAAGGGCCTCAGATGTGGCCCCACATAGTTCTTGTCACCACCTAATCTGAGTGCACACTCATGCAGAGAGAGTGAGCTGTGCCCAAATGAGTGAGAAATGCCTGAATTGCACTTCTTCCAGAAACCTTGCCTTGCTGACTGACACATATTGAGACATTTGGAGTCATTTGTAAATTTAGTCATTTTTCAACAATGATCTCTCCAAACCTTGGGAAAATTGCCAGATTTTTTAATCACATGATTTTGAGTGGGAAGGTTTGACTGCTTTCATTTTAGTACATTTGGTTTTTGTTTTTCAACTTCTAAAAAAAATTATACATCACTAAAATGCAAGCACTTTTAGTGAGATAACGTTGAAGACTAAATCTCATTTTGCAGTCCATTTTCTAAAAAATAATGTTGAGAGATTATTTTAATAGAAAGTCTATGAAGACAGAATCTTCTGTTCTCTGTATAAATCAAAGCATAAATTCCTTTTATTCTCTCAGGAAAAAAAAAAAAAAACTTTAAAATTGCTTAATAAGCAACCAGGCCATCATCTCTGAAACTCAAAAGTTGGACTGACAATATGAGGTAGAGCCATTATCCTACCTAGCCTCTCAGTTTCTGATTCCAATTCCATTTGGGGTGTGTTCTCCTTTCTTTACCTCCTTAAGAGATAGGAGCAAATTACTCTCTTTCTTGGACTTACACACTTAATATCTTTTCTTTCTATAGCACAGTGTAGCCTTCTCTTCTGCTGTCTGCACTGATCATCTTCCAGGCCACTTGAGCTTTTGCTATTGCCCAGACACCTCCTGGTAGCCAGCATCATATGAAAGACCCAGCTTTACTAAAGCGTGAGCAAGTTTTCAGTCTTTGGCCTGTTTTTGTTGTTGTTGTTGTTGTTGTTTTTGCACTGGACAGGGTCTTTGCAACTAAAATCTTAATTTGCCCACAATATAGAATTTGTACTTACTGTGTGTATTTTACATTAATTTAGAAGAAATAAATTTAACATTCAGTGCAGTTTTGTGCAGCATCAGCTTCAGTGGGTAACTGAAAAATCTACTGTACCAGGTGATTTTTTTTTCCCCCAAACTGCCTGTATTACTCTGGCCTCCCATAACACATATGGTGTAGGCTAACAGCCAGGGAAAGAATATGCAAATTATAAATTAGGAAACCTAAAATTCAGACTGATAAAATAGAGAAACCCTAATGGAACTCTCTATTTCTAATAGAAAATATATACATATCAAGTACATGTTTTTAGCCCAAACTTGTAATGGAACATACCATCTTAATTTCTACAAAAATAATATGATTAAATCCTGATAAAAATATGGGGTTTATGTGGTGCTTATGGGACCCTATCAAAAATGGTCCTAGAATAATATTTGCCTCTAAAATGTTTTTAGAGAAAAATTAATAATATCTATTAGAAGTTCTATCAAATATTTTAGAGAACTAGATTTGTTCATTTCTCTTAAAGATACTTTTTCAAATAAATAAAAAGTGGTATTTTTCCCTTAAATAATAGGGTTTTTTGGGGGTATTTCATTTCAGATGGCCCAGTTTTATACATATACATATAGACACGCACATAAATACTTTAATTGAGAGAACATTAGTTCTAACAGCTCTATAGATATCCCTGACTATCCATACTCTACCTATCTAAACATTTGCTATAACACTTATGTTTTACTGGGAATTCACTGTCTGAATTTTTTTTAAAAAATCTCATTGCAGTCAGTTCACATGCATGAGCTAACTAAAACATTTAAGTTGCAGGTGCATCCAGGCCAGAAGGTGGAATAAAAAATGTATTGCATCCTTATTCTGCTGTTTTCCCAGTAGGCTAGAGTTCTGCATTAGTGCTCTCAACTTGTCACATTATTAAGTGAAAATGTCTTCCAAAAAAAGCAAAAAGACTGTAAATAAAATGGGCAAAGTCAAGAAGCCTCAAAAACCCATACTTGCAAAGAAAAACAGGAAGTGATAAAGCATGTTGAGAAAATACAGAAAAGTTGTTCAAAATAAATCCAGAAGAGATGTTTGAGTGTTTTAATGATATTTGTGAAAACTGTTAGGGTGCTTTTTTCCTCCCATAAGCTGGAAAGACATTACTGGGTTTTTTTGTTTGTTTCCATTTTAAATAATGGATTATGTAGACTTTTACTCTCCAAAAGTCTTCTATCCAACATGTTTTTTTCAATAGGTTAGATTTGTTTTTCTATTTTTTAAAATATTTAAATCCCTTGCAGATGTCTGATTCTATCGTTTAAAAAAAAAAAAGGTTCAAGAACATTCTTGGAACTCTTTTTCCTACACTCTCAAATCATGATTATTTCCAATTATGGACCTAGGAACAGACTGGACATCATTTATAAGTTTTGTTTTAGTGCTAATAGAAACTTTAATTGTATAATACTGTGATCTGAAGTTGCTTCCTTTGATATTGATTTTAACCTAAAATAAATCACTTAAACTTCAGACTTCTTTTTCCCAGCTGTAAATGTTAATTGTCATGGCAGTATCTAAATATAAATATTTACTGAAGTTTCAATTATTTATTTCTCTGATAGTATCATCCAGGTAGAAGATGACAAATTCTTTAATAATAGGTTATGTTTGAGCCCATTCTGTTGGCCAGGGAATCTTCCAAGTGCTTTCCTGACTTGATTCATTTAGTCTTCACAATAAACCAATGAAGTTAGTACTGATGTTATCCCTATTTTGCAGATGAGGAAACAAAACACAGTATTTCAGTTATGTAGCTAGTCAATAGGTTAGGAATTCAAGCAGCCTGGTACCAGACCCTATGCTCTTAACCACTGTGAGAACTCTCCACTTAGCTTCTTCTGAGCTGAGGTAGTTCACTAAATTAGTCTCAGGGCTCATCATTTGTAAATTTCTGCTTCCTAAGCTGATATATATAGACTGCTAGTCTGGGTCCTTTGGGGCTGAGAAATGACTTCTTGGTCCCAGAGATGACAACTGGGAATACCTTAGAGATAACTAGAAAAGGGAAGAACTGAAAGGTTCCCAGCCTACTAGTGTTCTGGGGCAGGAAATGAGAATAGAACTTCTTGGTAATTGGTCACCTATGGATGGAGGTCCAGTGGGAAACAGTTGCTGGAGGGATTTGAGAAACATGCCAATAAGGACAAAAAGAGGCACAGTCTCAGAGGTGAGGCCAGACAAGCCAGGGGCTCAGTCTAGGGCACTGTTTCTCAGCCTTTTGTTTATTATCACTCTGCTCAGCAGTCTTTTTAAACATCCCTATCCTGATGGCAACCCCCATGTGAAATTTTAATACTGCAGATGTACTATGTATCTATTTATGTACCTTATGCATATCTGGGCATCAGAGTAAGATATTTTTTCTCCCCACAAGAACTAATTTTTGTGATGTCAATGTTAATAGGCCAGATACCCTGAATGGTGAGAGGTACCCAGTCAAGGAAGGGGTCAGTGAGCCAGCCTGGAAAGGTGAATGGACTTCAAAGTTGAAGGCTCAGCAAAGCAGAGCAGTACTAGAGGAAGATGGAGACAGAGAGATTCTTAAACATGTCATGTGATGAGTTCTTTGACATGGGATCACCACCCCCACCTCCCTGGATGCCTCCCAAAGATGTGGTAAAGAAGTTTCCCTGAACTCCCGCCCCAGTCCTCCCTTCATGGCTTTGAGTATGATTACCACATGTTCTGATGTGCCACTGTGTTGTAATGCAGTGGATCATTTTAGGTACAGAGTGTGTGATTTGAATTCTTTTCATTTTATTTAGAAATCAGGTTCCCAAGAAGCGTACTTTAAGTTCTTTCTAATTGCATTCAGAAAATGGCTACTCTTCCAATTTGTGAGAAATGGGTAATGAAAGTGTTTTAACTAAAAACTGCTATATGCTCAATTGAGATTTCTAATCCCCAAATAACAAACCTGAGAAATAATTAAGCAGCAATGTGCGCTCCAGATAAAGAGCAAACTGATTGTCCCTGCAACTCACAGGGCCACCTTCTTTCTTGCTGTTGACCTCTTAGATTTTCTTGTGCCCCAGTGGTGTCCAGGAAGAAATAATTGTAGCTCCAAACAAAGATCCTGGAGCCTCTTTCCACAATAACTCTCTTTCCTCAGGGCTTTGCTGCCCCAGTGACTTTCTTCTGAACTCTCCAACCAAACACACATCCCAAAGGCCCCTATTAATCTCAAGCAACCTCTTCTAATCACTGCCTAGAAGATACAGTAAGGAAAGCCAGGTCTCCCAATATCTTTTTTCTGCATTTAAAAGCTGTGATTATTCATTGAATGTGGCATTCCTAGGCAAAGGGATGGCGAAGAGAGCATCTATCTCAATATAGGAAAAGCAATCTTGTTATTTGGAGAATTGAAATCACTAGATAAGCAACCTAAGAAAGCCATATACAGAAGCCAATGAACTTGTTAGGAAAGATAAGCTTGTATTATGGCCATGGATGTCAAGCCTGGGAATGCAAGAGAATCATCTGGGGAGCTCCCACTCCAGAGAGATTCCAGATGGGATCGTGGTGGGGTTGTGTTTTTTGAAAACTCCCTCTGGATGATTCTAACATCTAAGGTTATGGATCACTGCTTTCTTTTACAAAGTGTCTTTACATACATTATCCAGAGGTTGGTATGCATAGAGAGGAAGAAGAAAATTTATTAATGGCTATTGATGGTCCAAGAAAATAGGAAGGAAAAAGAATAATAACTGTGTAAATAAAAAGACAGAAAACTAAATTTCCAGAAAATGGAGGGGAGAAAAAGAAACCTTTACTTTTCTATAGCTAAAAGTGGTCCTAGGATTATAGAGTATTAAGGAAGGACTTATGTCCATATATCTTACTACTTATACAATTAGTCTTCAGATGACAGCAAAAATCCCTGAGGAGAAAAGTCTGAATGAAAATAGTGATCTAATAATATCTGATGCTTATTGTTTCCTAAAACTTACAGAAGAGGAGAAAAACATTTGCTGTTAATCAAAAAATTTGTTAGGGGCTGGGGCTGTAGCTCAGTGGTAGAGCGCTTGCCTTGCACGCGTGAGGCACTGGGTTCGATCCTCAGCACCACATAAAAATAAGCAAACAAAAATAAAGTTTCTTAAAAAAAGACCCTTCTCCTTTCCCTTCCTTCTGTAAAAAAAAATGTTGTTAGAAAATGTCATGTTAATATTTCCATGTGCATCTTAGGGCTGTGCACATGATTTATGTGAAGATAATAACGTGATTTAGCAGTGATCCTAACGGCTTTCAGATAGTTATAATTACTAACCCTGCAGGTGACAATGGCAACTGAATGGCCTCAGAAAAAGCTGAAGGATGAAGAAAATCCAGTACTGGGCTCTGGGATTGGTGGGAAATGTAAAATTGCAGTTGCAATGAGGCAGAGGAAAAGTAATTGTGATCAGAAAGTAGAAAAATCGAATGATAAGATTTTAGAAGTGGGTGGTGACTAGAGCTTAGTCTGTGACTAGAGAATGCTAGCTGTGTTCAATAAAATGCAGGCTAATCTGTCCTCTGCATATCAACCAATAAGACGGTGAGGAACAATGAGTCAAGCACAGAAAAAAAGACCACCTTCCAGAACTTCAGTATTGAGGATAAGGAGCTTCAGTTTATAAGTCCTTTGCCCTCTAGTTTCTAACAAATAAAGACTGGTTGATAATGCACATCATGATAGTCCAGCACTTCCTGCGTGTCAGCGTGTACCTAAGAACTTGGCATGTATTAGAATATTCACAATTCTATGACAACAGGTACTGTTGTGCCCATTTTACAGATCAGAAAAGAGATATGGAGTAAGCAATTTAATATGGGCTGTAAATTCTGGGGAGGAGATATGGACAGATTTGGGATGAGAGAATATTTTACAAAGGGTGGCAGCAAATGAGAGTAAACAGAGTCCAGAAAGAGATCTGTCTTTCTAGGTATACTGCACTCCAAGGATGCCAGGCTACATAGCGAGGTCTGGGGAAGGATGAGGCCATGAGGCACTGGAGCCATATTGGAGAAAGTCCTAACTCCCAGTTTCAGATTTTTGAACCTGATTTGGGAGACAGGAAGAAAGTGTCATAATCATAGCTGTGCCTTAAAATCACTACCTTATGATATGAACAAATTAAGAGAGCTGCTGGAGTAAAAGGATTAGGGTCCTTTTAGTCCTGATTATTCGACAGGGAATGAGTCTATTAATGAGGAGCAGCAGTCAAAGGTCGCGGGAAGAGACACGTTTGATATTTGTTGCAAAGGTCAAGTGTAAAATTTCGATAACTAGTTGGAAGAAGAGAGCTGGGGTGTGAGAAGAATTCAAATAGAATCCAAGATCTCAAGTGTGACTGGGTGATTTATTGGCCAAAATTCAGGAAAGGCACTTTGCGGGGGTGACAAGAACAGTGTGAATTGCTGACTTAAGAAATATGTAATTTGTCTTGTGTGCAAGCTGCCAGGTGGAGGACCACACTTACAGGAGTCTGAGCTAGAAAGGAAGCTTCTGGTGTCACGTACTTACAGGTGCTGTGGTCAACTGGGAGGTGTGTAATCTCTGAAGTGGGAAAAGGGAGAAAATAGAGAACATATCCTTGGAAAACATTTAAATTTGGAAATAAGAGAGAGGAAGAGGAGCAAGCAAAAGATATAGGACAGAGATGAAGGAAGAATAAGAAGCCCAGAAATATTCAGCCCTATCACCGAGTTCAAGGCAATGGAAGGCTCCAGAAAAGAGCTAGGTTGGCAAGACCTCAAAGAAGCCAAGAAGAATAAAACTATTTGGTTGATTAGAAGTTGTCAGGATCAACAATAAAAGGGTGGAAGGAAGACTTAGATGGTGAGGAGTGAATAATAGGTCAGAGCAGGAAAAGGCAGCAAGCCTGGTTGGCAGGGTTAATAAGATTTTTGACCACAAGAGGGAAAGGGAAGACAGCAGTGTTGAGGGCAAGCCAGAAGAGGGAAAGTGCTTTGTGTTAATTAAAAGAGCACCATTTAAGTCTATTTTAGACAAAGATAAGCAGACATAGAGGGTCGAGTAAAGATGACAGTCAGTGTGCTGGGTAGTAGCAGTGGAAAAGCTTTCATCGGCAGGAATTCACAGAGGATGATCCCCTAAACTGTTTTCTGGCCTTGTCATTAAACAAACCAGAATGCATGGAACTGCTGTCCGTAGCAATGCCCATGCAGCCATTCTCTTAAAGAAGAAGTCAAGGACTAATGAGCAGAGTCATATTTCTCCTTTTCTGGGGAGTACATGAATTTGATTCATGTATCCCAGGGCAAGTGGGGGAATCGCTCTTGTTGTAGACTGTTTTTAAAGAGTAAAATAATTTCCTTGGAAAGAGAAGAAGGGAAGAAATTTTGATAATGAATTTGGAATGTAATGAATTTACACTGTAAAATGTAAGGATTTTTATAAGTACTGTTTGCAGATTGCTTTACATTGTAAATACTGTCTGCACAACACGGAGGAGGTCATTTTGAGCCTGTTTTTTCACAAAGTAGTTAAGTGCATGACATTGCTGGAATGTTATGTAACTCACTCTGTAATAGGCAAAAGCTGTCTAGAAAAAAAATAAATAGAAAGACAAAAATATTGATGGTAGCTATTGAGTGATGGTTGCTTTTGACTGCTGTCAGCCTAGGTAGGGCAGCCACTATAAAACATTCAGCAAACAACCTGTCCATCATCTTATCCTATCAGGGTGGGGAGTAGGTACCAAGCACAGGATGTCAGAAAGTATGAGATGAACCAGAGAAATGATAAAGGAACAGTTAAGAGAGACTCAGTGTTCAAGGGGACTGTGCCTGTTCTCTCTTCTGTGGGATGAGCTGGGTACCCTGCATCTTCAGAAACGGCCCCTAGGGTCCCTTCGTTGTCACATTTCTGCACAGTCCTCAGACATGGAGAAGAGTGTTGGAGGTTGTTAGCACATCTCCCTCTGGAGTTGAAACTGGGCTCAGCATCAACAAACGAACCCCAGCGGGGATGTGTCTCTCCTCCGTGCTTGGATAATGGCTATTCCCAGATGCCCAGGGAAGAATTAAGTTCAATATGTGCCTTGTGCTGTATTACACACTGCATCCTGAACAGCTGGGCTTTTAATACAATTTAGAAAGAAGAGAACTGGCTGTTCACCACCCATATATAAGGTATTTGTAATAAATCTCTCAATGAGGAGATATAAAAATTTCTTGTTTCTGTATAGCCAAAGGAAGCAGAGCATTAGGCAAGTATCCAGTGAGTCTTATTAACAGTGATAACCAATGCGGAAGATCCAAAGGGACTTGCTCCACATTTCTATCAGTAATGGTAATTTTTTTTATCTGAAATATGCTGGTAATTTTCTCACTTGCAAAATTCAATTTGCTTAAGGATTAATAAATATGATTTTTCTTAATATTTATTGAATCCCCTCCATGTTCTAGATGCTGCATAAAAATAGAGCATCTTCTGTCACCTGATTTTCTTTTGTTCACTTTATCTCTGAGATGATAAAATAGTAAAGCCAATGCGAAATGATTTCTATTCAAGAGAATGCAAATAATATAAAACAGTGGAATTTTATTAAAAAAAATCATATTATATATGAAGTTCCTACTCTAAAATTTAGTAAAATGGAAAGCATATGACAATGAACAAGAATTTTGGTTCTCATGTGAGTGGTTTTGGTAGGGACATGGTTAGTAATGTCAGAACAAGGACGTTTTCCTCCTAGATTTGCACACAGCTACTTCTGTGTTGTCCCCAGCCTCAAAGCCAGGAACAGCCCTAAACAAATTAGCCTGCCACATGAGTTAATAGATAATAAACAGCATCAAGACTGACAATGGATAAAAAGGAATGACAAATTAAAAATAATTGTTAAAGAAAATTTCACCTGAAATATTTACTAGTAAAATAATTTCTCACCATAGTCAAAAGTACACAGATCACAGTCACTTATACTTTATACCAAAATAATTTCAGTGTTCAAGAGGATTCCTACCCTCTTGTTCTTAAGGCAGAGGGATATAATATGTAGTGGAACCATTGAATAGCAATTTCAGCTATCAAGATATCAGTTTTTAAAAAAGAGTACAAGATCACTAATTTGTGTTCAGTGCATCAGATTATTTGATCTGTCAAGAAATCATCCCTACTGACTCAGATTTTTATGGCACATATACATAAAATTAAAATTTATTTTTTATATTCTAAAAGCACAAAAAGGGGACCAATTCTTTAAATTCTACATTTCCTAAAATTAAAATGCCTGTCCCAGCGTTATTTAGAGACAGTGTTTTCCTGCCGTTGGTTTCAGTGACAGTGTAAATAAAGTGTATGTGCCACCATGAAGCATTTTTCTCTGAGGGGCACTTAAGCAACCTCCAGTTTCTGTGTTTGGATATTCTTCAGCAACCATCTTTGTATTTCCTAATATTTGAGTTTCTTCCCTCCACACAGCTTTCCTGAAATGAAATTACTGGATTAGGGAAATGAATATTTTAAAGCTACTGTTTCTCAACATATTTCTAAATGGCTTTCCAGTAGAGTATTTATTAATTTACCTCACACTAGCAATATGTGAGAATTATAGTGTTACCCTGGGCTTAACAAGCTGCTAATAAGACTGCATTGCTTTTATTTGCGTTTATTTCATCCTCAGCAAGCTTGGAGAATCTTGCAAGTATCCATTCACAATGTTTCCATACACTGCGTTCTTCATTTTTGTTGCGGTCGTTTTCTTATCGGTCGGCTCCATGCTCCCAGCTCCCACCTCATGTCTTCTTCCCTTTTATTGCCTTGTCCAGGTTCCCATGATTCATTCAGCTACTGGGTGGATGAAAAGTCCCCTGTGGGGCCTGACCAAACTCAGGCTATCAAACGCCTCGCCAGGATCTCCTTGGTGAAGAAGCTCATGAAGAAGTGGTCTGTGACTCAGAACCTGACCTTCCGGGAACAGCTGGAAGCTGGGATCCGCTACTTTGACCTGCGTGTGTCTTCCAAGCCAGGGGACACTGACCAGGAGATCTACTTCATCCATGGGCTTTTTGGCATCAAGGTCTGGGATGGGCTGATGGAGATTGACTCCTTCCTTACACAACACCCCCAAGAGATTGTCTTCCTCGATTTTAACCACTTCTATGCCATGGATGAGGCGCATCACAAATGCCTGGTTCTCCGGATCCAGGAGGCCTTTGAAAACAAGTTGTGTCCAGCCTGCAGTGTGGAAAGCATGACGCTGCAAACCCTGTGGGAGAAGAAGCGCCAGGTAGGAGGGAAGGAGGGACAGGAGGGACGAGCAGTCAAGGGCACGAAGGCAGCTCTTTCTGCTTTTCCTGTGTATTCATCTGTAAAACAGCTCAACCCTGGGCTCAAAGGCTGGAAAGTATGGGATTGTTTGGTACACTGATTCCTGAGCTCTAGGATAATTGCAAAGCTTCCCTGAGCTCTATTTCACTGGGTTAACCCCTGCCAAATATTTAAAGTTTGGCAATCTGCTTGGCATGTAAATTGACAGAAAGGCCTGCTCAGAGCTAGCCCGAGGCAAAATTGTGAAATGGGCCACTAGGTCCTTACCATTCTATCTTCCCAGAGGTCTGCTTTAAACCCACACTCTCAGGTCTCTGCAGATCACCCTTGCCAAGGTATTGAGTGAAAAGGAACAGTATTAGCTGACAAAGGTGTATGAAGTCATTCATCACAGGAATATGACTATTTTACAGGCCCTCCTCATAGAATTTGGGTCACAGACAGAGTTAAGAAAGGAAGACCTGTTGAACACACCTGCTGAGAGTGTGTTTCCAGAAGAGCCTCCAAACCTAGACCATGAGGGACACGATCAGGCAAAGGAAGTGGGACTCAGATACATTCCACTCTGGTTTCATGGATGGTAGCAGCAGGGAAGAGCTTCAGGGAAAGAACAATGTTTTAATGAGCTTTTTCATCACTGTGACCAAGGCCTGATAGTTAAAGAGAAGGAAAAGTTTATTTGGGGCTCCCAGTTTCAGAGATTCCGGTGCACTCTATACCTCTGGGGCCAAGGTGAAACAGAGCATCATGGGAAAAAGGAGTGATAGGGGAAAAGCAGCTTAGAATATGGCAATGGGAAGCAGAGAGAGCTCCATTCACTAGGGACAAAAACTCCAAAGGTACATCCCCAGAAACCTGCCTTCAGCCCACACCCTACCTGTCTACAGTTACCACCCAGGTAATCCCTGTCAATGTTTTTATCCATTGTTTAGGTTACAACTCTCACCATACAACCATTCCACCTTAAAATGGAATGGTCTCAAATAGTCTCACACATGAATTTTGGGGGGAGCACCTCATATCTAAGTCACATCAAGCAACCAATAATATAGTCTCTTAAAAAAAAAAAAGCAAGTACCTTAAAGCAAAGTTGCTTATTTGCCTAATAGATGCAAAAAGCAAAACATCCTTAAGAGAGGCAGATGTTTTTGAATTCAGGGAGAGACTTAGTTAAAAATAAGTTAAAGATTATGTATTTGTAAATTTTTTTTAGAGAGAGAGAGAGAGAGAGAATTTTTAATATTTTTATTTTTTAGTTTTCGGTGGACACAACATCTTTATTTTACTTTTATGTGGTGCTGAGGATCAAACCCAGCGCCCCGCACATGCCAGGCAAGCACACTACCACTTGAGCCACATCCCCAGCCCCTGTATTTGTAAATATTTATTGAATACCAGTATGTACCAGGTACCATTCTTATCAGTGAGTAAGCAGACAGTGATCCTTGCCCTAGTGGAGCTTTCATTCAAGTGGGTAGAGATAGGTCGTAGAATAAAGGTAATAAATATGTGTTGGTGAAAAGTGGTAAGAACTGTGGAAAAGGAGAAGCTCAGCATGGTATCCGGGAACCAGGACTGTGTGGTGGGTTGGTTGAGTTTTGCATAGGATGAGCAGGGCAATCTATGTGAAGATTTATGGAAAAGGTTGCATTCAAAGGAGTAAAACATGAGGGTCTTTGGAGGCAGAGGAAGCAGCCAGCACAGAGGCCTCGAAGCAGGAGTGTCCCTGATATCTTTGAGGAAAAACAGGGACAGAAGCTAATAAGCAGGTAATGAAGAGCAGGAAGAGGTCAGAGAGATAGTCGGTGGTCCCACAGGGGAGAGTTCTGAGCACAGCTTTGCCCTGATGCAGGTCTTAATGGGATCCCTCCGATTCTTGTGCTAGGACAACATCTGGGGCAGGGGGGAGAAGGCAGAAGTGGGGAAACCAATGAGAAGACTTGACGGCAAGTGCCAAATGTTTTGACTCCACAGAGGCTGATTGAGGTAAATTTTAGTATTTGTTAAAATATGTCTAAGTCATTTTTCCTCACTAAAACTTTTGTGATATTTTGCCAAATATTTATCACATCTCTCCCCCAAACCCAAGTTTATATATATTCAAAGTCACAGATCCAACCAACCTGGAGAGATTTTGATCGCCGGAGAGTTTCTCTTTCACATCACTAGATAATAGTAATAATAGCAGTAACACCTAAGCCTTTATTATGTGCTAGGCAGATGGATTAACTCACATGATCCTCCTAACAACACTATGAGATAGGTATTTTATTAGTATTCTATTTTACAGATGAGGAAACTGAGGCATAGGGATATTGAGCAACTTGCTGGAGGAAACATTGTGGGTGAGTGAAGAGCCAGGATTCCATCACAGGTTCTTTCTGCTCCAGACTTCCCATGGCTTCTGCTGCTCTCTGAGGGCTGTTCATGCTCCCTGATCATTTCACAACTGCTCTCATCTGTTTTGCTAATAAAATGCTTTTTCTTTATCAATAAGCCCCTAATTTCAGAGGGTCCCAGAGTAGAATAGAAAAAAGGAAAGGTTTTGATATGGGGTTTCAGGTAAGGTTAATTTGAGTTCAAATAAAAGTTCATGATTTTGTACCCTGCTCATATTCTGAATGGCTGATGTATTGCAAACTAAATTGACTACAAACCTGCAGGAGTTAGAAGTATCTTCAGGAATAACAAATAGTGTGAACAGTGAATTTCTAGCAGCAGAAGGAAAGTCCATCGTGGTTTTTAAGAATGGGATAAATTAACTGTGTCATCCAACCTCAAATACCCCTAAAGTTATGCAGAGTCTATGATGACATATCAGAAAGGGGGAGAGTGTCACCAGTCTAAATCCCAGGATCCCCCTATGCTCCTTCCTTCCCCATGTGACTGGTGCCGAGTCTTTAAAAGTTAAAACAATAAGTCTCAAGGAGGATTACCAGTCTTTTCCCTGTGCTGGGTTGGGCTCCCACTTTAAATATGGTCAGACTCTAAATATTCATTATGTAATGACCTACCTTGTGTTTAACCCTGAGTATTTTATTATGCAATTTAATATCAAAAAGTGTACTACGATCTAGTCAAATTTCATACATTCAACATGCAGGTATGTCGCAGCTCACAGGCATGCATATGGGGTCGGAGGGTACAATGAATCAGGAGATTGAATGTACATCTCCAAAGTATTTATGATCTCATGGAGAAGGTAGGAATAGACAACTCTAGTAAATACAAAACAATTAATATGCAAACACAAGATAAGACTACCTTGAATGCTCTGTAGCATAGGAAGGGATTTTTTTTAAAAAAAATAAATCAGATGAAAAGTAGAACATAGCATAAATCTGCCTCCCAAGGCCCCCAGTAAAGAAATGCTCAGAGTAAGAGGCGGTCAATCAAGGAATAGTTCTTAAAGGAAATGAGGTTTTTAAAACTGTCTCAAGAGGAAAACCGAACATGAGCTGCTGAGCTGTAGGGTAAAGCGTTTCAGAGAAAACTGCAGCAGAATGAGGTGGGGAAGAGGATGCAAAGTACAGGCGAGAGACTCCACCCCTGAAATCTTGTAGAATGAGAGTTGATTTGCTAGGCTGGCCTCCACTGTGGGCAGAAATTCCCCTGAAACCTTCAGGGTCAGATTGTTCAACAGGGCACTTGAGGAAAAGCATGAAGCCCCCTTGCAAAATTTGTACTGTTTGTACCTTTTCAAGGCAGAACAAAGGATAGCACTGTCCTTTTGGGATGCTTAGCTCAGGGGCCAGGTGTCAAGGGGAGACCCTGTGGCAGGCCTGACACAAGCCTGCACAGCTTCCTCCCCCTCCTACAGTCCACTGCCCAGGGCAGCTCTTCTGGGAGTCCCCAGCCTTCCAAACTTGCCAATTATACCACTGCCAGGAGGAAATCCTCCAAGATCTCTCAGGCAATCTGCTTACCGTGAGCCTGTGATTAACCTCATTAATGCGTGTTTACCACAGACATCATTTACAGCCAGTCAGCATTATTCAAAACCATTAAAAACAGCAAGCCATGACCCTGCTTAGTGCATGCAGCCTGGCACTCGCTGGCTCTGGGCCTCTGGGACAGTCAGTCAACACCTTAGTCACCAGCTGAATGTACACTGGAAACATGATGGACTGCAAAGCCCTTGTTCTTGGGTGCCTGGAGGATTGGGCTCCAGGCCAGCTATCTGAGGACTGCAGTCCAGGGACCCTGCATGCCCAGAACTTTCCTTTAGCAGATCATGGGAGCTCAAAATGGGAAGAAATATATTACTTCTAGAAACCTACACAGAGATCCGAATTGGGACAATTGAAATAGCAATTCCCTGTCCCACAGCTGCCTCCCAGAAACTAATTAATGCTGTGGATGTAGCTGGCTAATTATTTTCAAAATTACCACCATCGTGAGCGGTCCCACTGGAGGCCCATTGCCTCTGGGAAGTCATCCCTGTCTCGAGTGGCACATTCCCTTCCTCCACTGGGAGGCATGATTTCATTCAGAGTCAGGGCACACAGTTAAAAATCTACAGACTCACAAATCAGTTCAATGTGTTTATCGAAACTCCAAGAGCTCAGTGTCAATTTCATGAACACAGGAAACATAACTTCTAGACCACATGAGCTAACCCAACCTGAGAGTTTTCAAGCTTGAAGTCCATAGATTTCCCAAGGGGATGTGGGTGGATATAATTTAACAAGACTGAATTTGGATGGTAAAATATTACACATTTGTTTTTACTAAACTTTAACTGAAAATTCATTTATAAGTACAGGCAGTGGCCCACAATGGTGTTGGCTTTATTATTTTATCCCCATAGAAGTCCATCTCACATTTCAGTTATTACAGCTATCTTAAAACCTCACTTGTGCTCATCACTAACTCAAATTGTGAGACTTACTAGACTCACAATAAAATATTTTATTCAATGAATTTATCAGGAGGGGTATGCATTTATTTATTACAAATGTATTTAATGTATTCATAGGTCTATTTTCTTATCATTGGTTTCCTTTGTCATCTTGTCTATTTTATTTTCCTTTGTGATCTTGTTTATTTTGTTTTATATTCATTTATAATTCTGAGAAGGTGGCAGTGATTTTTACCAGACTTCCAAAGTTGTTCATGACAAAAAAATAAAAGAATCTTTGAATCAGTCATATAGAAGTGCTCAGTAAATCTTTGCTCATTGATTTTTTAAAGTATGTACATAACAATTTTTTCATTCCCACATATATTTGTCTTTCCTCCCAGTAAATCCCAGGGGTTAGTTAGCATTCGGCTTTTTCATGAGTTGCCTCTCTTGGTTTTGAACATTTCAGGTTCTTATCTTCTACCACTGTCCCTTCTACAAGCAGTACTCCTTCTTGTGGCCAGGAAAGAAGATTCCAGCACCTTGGGCAAATACCACAAGTGTGAGAAAACTAATCCTCTTCTTGGAGACCACCCTGAGTGAGCGCGCCCCCCAGGGCTCCTTCCATGTCTCCCAGGCAATTCTTACCCCCAGAGTGAAGACCATTGCCCGAGGCCTTGTGGGGGGCCTCAAGAACACCCTGGTTCATAGGTAAGAGTTTGCTTCTACCCCGTGTGTTAGGTTTTTAAAGAATATTTACCTTGATTCTCTTCTGAATACATCGAAGTAAAACTTCAGAGATTAAAAAAAAATTTTAAAAACACCAAGTGTTGGAAATAAGGTGTGAATTTGAAGGGGATTGCATTAATAGTGCCCAAAAGAACCCTAAACATTTCATTAAAATGTACACATTATTCCACAAATACTCTCTACATTTTGATACTAAGGCAACCCACTTTGAGTCAACGCCACTGTCTGATCACTTCTGACATCTGGCCTCATCATGTCCCTGCCCCTGCCCTGTTAGCCCAGGTACTCACTCATTTAAGTGGTATGAATCACAAACCACTCTGCTGAGTGCTAGGAATTCAGGTGTGGCCCATCAAGAATTTGTTCTTCTCCCTTCCATGGGGACCATGAGTCCTAAGTTCTATGACATAGCTTCAAATACTTCCTCAAGGAAGAATTAAGCCTGACTGTACAATTAAGCAGGAAGCACTCAATCATTTCATAGGAGATGATGTTCTTTATCCTGGACACCAATGAACACAATGAATGACAGGTGTTGCAAGAAAAGGATGGTTTAGATGGATGTATTTTATATATATATATATATATATATATATATATATATATATATAGCCTCTGGGAAGTCATAAATATATAATATATAAATGTATTATATATATAATACATTTATATTTATAATAATATTATTTATAATAATATTATTTATAATATATATATATATATATATAAATAATACATTTGAACAATAGGGTATCCCTCACAATTCCAGCTAATATGTTTGGGTAACAAAAGATATTCACAAGAATCAGTTTGGTTCCTGAGTTCCGTATGGTGAGTTCAGATTTCAAATAGAGAAATATTCATTCAACACTTGTCCCTATTTGTTTGTTTCTGAGCTTGGAGAGCATGAGTTCAGATAACAGTAAATCAGGAATTTAGAGAGTAAGAAGTACCTGCAGTTTTCTTTCTTGGTGAAAGCTCCTGATTTTGTGGACTATGGACAGAACCAGAAACCCCTTTCGGTGTGACCGTTAACTCTTAACCTAGAATTTATGTACTTGGCTCGAACCAAACCATCCAGTGTGATATCTCTTTGGAGGATTCAGAATTATAAATTTTAAAAAATAACATATATCATGAACTTGCACCATTTTCCTCATATCTTTAGTAAACTTGTAGATTAACATTATTTACTTATTCATACAACAAACTGAGTACCTAAGAGGAAGTAGGTGTGAATGTACAAGATGAATAACAGTCTCTGCCTTGTGGAATTAATTCTCAGTCTCACAGAAAACACTAGTATGAACATTTCTACTTAGAAATGTGAAAAATCAGTATAATAAAAATCTGTACAGAAAGCTGTACTAGTAAGAGAGGAAGGACTATTTAAAAATCAGCGTAAGTTAGATCTTTTTACTGTTTCCTGAGTATGAAATGCCTTTTTTGCATGTGACTTCATTTGGTTTTTAAACCTAAGCCAGGCTCCAGAGGACACATTCTCTAAAGCACTTCATCATCCCCACTTAAGGTGGAATCCAGTGGCTCTAGGTGACCCACACATCTTGTACTCTGGTCATTGCACCACCACCCTCTCCAGTGTGCCACACTGCCATGGATATAGCACATTTTATTGCCCTGTTCTTTTCTGCTCCACAGGCTTTTTGTCTTCTTAGTACCTGAATCTGGTCAGATCTCCTTGTTTACAACCGTTAACCCTCAATTTCACCATGATTTTTATATTTGTTAATTCTTAGCACTTTGGTATGCCTGCAAATGAATCCCAAGCTCCTTGTTTGGTGGTAATGATAGTGGCATGTGCCCAAGGCCAAGATCTTTCAGTGTGCCAGAGCTCTTGTCCAACTGGTAGCAGGCTGAGATCCCTGATCTTGGAAAGATACTTTGGCATCTTAATCCCTGTTCATCACAAGAATATCATGGGTGTGATCATGCATTCCTATGCCTGCTCATCAACCAAAGGAAGAAATGCAGGTCTGGTCAGGAATGTGTTCCCAGATGCCAGCACAGCATGTGGTTGTCATCTCCTCTAAATTACTGAGCAAACATCTGTCCCTCCCCTGAGCATCAGCACTCAGAGTGTCTGTCCTAAGGTATAAAAGAATAGGGGTGCTTCAGCTGACCCTAGGCACGGGTTATCATCTCAAACCAGGGGGAAGAAGACAAGCTGCATTATTCTACACATGCAGAGGTGGTTTTCTTGGCAGGGAGATAACCCCCACCCATGGGACCCCAATAAAGCCTTCAGCAAGCTTTGGACATGAGATCTTATACACCTTGGTTCATCACCCTAGAAGGAATCCACAAAAACTGAATTTTTATGGTACTTTCCACCAGACTCATAGAAATCTAAAATTCAGATTCCTAGCACTCCCCCTAAAATCAGAAAAAAAAATGAGTTTTGCCTAAGCTTGAAGATAGAGCAACCATGGAACTCAAGAAGGTGACATGGACTGAAATCAGAGGGCCTGAGACTGGAGCCTACATTGGTCCCTGTTGTGGGCTGAATTATGCCCTTAACCCCCAAATTTATATATTGAAGCTGTCACCATGCTTCCTTAGAATGTGACTATATTGGGAGAAGGGCCTTTTATAGAGATAATTAGGACAGGCCCTAATCCAATCTCACTGTTGTCATTAAAGGAAGAGAAAATGTAGACACCAGGGATGTGTTCAGGCATAGGAAATGTGAAAAGGTGGTCATCTACAAACCAAGCAGAGAGGCCTCAGAAGAGACCAGACCTGCTGGCTCCTTGATCTTGGACTTCCAACTTCTGGAATAAAAGAAAATATGCTCTAGTTGTTGAAGCCACCTAGCATAGATTTTATTAGGGAAACCTTAGCAAACTCATGCCGTCCCTTGGCAATAATAGTGTGGCCTTGTACAAGTTCTCTGGGCTGTGGTTTATCTCACCATTTAAAAGGGATTAATAGAACCCCACAAGATTATTATCCTAACCTGGAAATGCCTACCACAGTGCCTGGCATAGAATAGGTATGCCATCCCTGGTTGTAAAGAAACCCAGGAAGGCAGTGTGAACCAGCCTTGTCCTAGAGTGAGCCCCAAAGCCAAGGGCAAGTTTTAAGCTTACTGTTTTGCACCGTGAGGGGATTGTAGCCTGAGGGGCTGTCAGCAATATCTGTCAGCCTTGTTCATGGCCCTCTCATCCTGGGAAGTGCCAGGAGTTAAGAAAATAAAGTGGCTCCTCTTTCCAGTGGATTCTACATGTCCTTTTCTCTACACATAATCCCAATTATTTTATCGGTGCCTTAGGGAAGACTGACCCGCAATGGACACAGAGCTCTTTTTTCCTGGAGACCAGATTCACACCCTCCCCACATTTCTCTGCTCAGACTAACAGGGATCCCTCAAGGTTTGGCTCTGGCTGCTATTGGCTGGGGTTGCATCCAGGCCTTCAATTCTGTTCATTCCCAAGACAGCCAGCAGATGGCACTTGCACCTCATACTTTAACAGACTAGGGGTTTTTGTTTTGTTTTGTTTTGTTTTGTTCTTTTGTTTTGAAAAGAAGTCTGTTGTGAAGGTGGGAGTTCATAACCCACTTGAATCAAAGTGTGGAATATGATATGTCAAGAAATTTGTAATGTTTTGAACAACCAACAATAAAAAATTAAAAAAAAAAAAAAAAAAGAAAAGAAGTCTGAATGCCTCTTACCATGAGTACTAGCAGGTTTTTCACGTGGGCCACTAGATATTTGTGAACTCTGTTTCCAAAAGAGGTCAGTATTTGCAGCCCCTGACACTCAGATCATAACATTTTGTTGCCTAAACAACAAAAGATGACTTTTTGAAGGCTTTTTTTTTTTTATTTCCAGCTCCCAAATATCTCTACCTTATACTCTTATTCATGATTCTTTTTCTTTTGCCAGTTGCTTACATGCTACTTAATGTATCCCAGGTACTGCACTAAACACTTTATATGTATTATTTTACTTAATCTCTACCCCCAAATCTGTCTGAGAGCATTATTACCACTGCTTTACAAGGAAGAGGCTGAGGGACAGCAAAATTCAACAAGTTAAGGTCATATTGAGATTATGAAGTTCTCAAGAATCCCAGCTAAAACTGGGAGCATTCTTGGGAGGGTAGTCTATTAAGTCATAATCTGCTACAAAATATAAAATGTAAATTGATTTGAGTTGATAGTAGAGTCCACTGATTAAGAGAAGAGATCCAGGACTGATTATAGGCATTATGGTAAGAGGAAAAGCAAGAGGGGAAGGGGAAAAAAAAAATCTACCAAGGCTGTAATAACATTGTCTTTCTAGAAGACTGAGAAGTTAGATGTATTCCTAAAGGAGGGAGGGTGGCTTTAGATGTATTCTGAAAGAAATGGAAGGGAAAAATTGACAACCAAAGAGTGTGACCAAAAGAAGAGAAAGAGATGAGTTAATATAATACTTCACTTATTCTCAATTTTTGACCTAAAGCAAATCTTCCTAAAAAATTTCTGGTCCCTTCACCAAAGGTACGCACCAGTTTCTATCTCCCTCTAGTCATTTTCAACCCATTGAGGATTTAGTGGAGCTGTTTTTATCATGATGAAAAATTACGAGTGCACTCTACGGCTTTCTCCTCTATAGTGCCCATGGTAGTTCACATTTACTACTAATGTAGAAACCATCACACTGAATTTTGTTTTAAATGTCACTAAACTGAGCTCTGGGCAAAACTTCAGGGTGTAATATAGGAAGCCTTCGGTCTCGAAAATGACACCAGCAGACTGTTCATGAGGCAACTGATTAGATATCAGTCTATCAGGAAGCCACATGTAGTGACAGGATAACTGTCTATCTGTGTGGAAAAAGTGAACTTTGACTCCTACTTTATGCTATACACAAAAATTAACCTGAGATGGACCTTAGACCTGAACTCATAAAGCTTTTAGAAGAAAACATAGGATATCTTTTTGAATGAGGAGTAAGTGAAGATTTCTTAGATCTCAGAAATTATAAAAGAACAAATTGGTAAGTTTGATTCTATCAAAATTAAGGAATTCCACTCATCCGAATGTGTCATTGAGACAAAAGCAAGCTACAGGATGGGAGAAAATAAACAAATATATGAAATAATGTTTATCATCTCTAGCAATTAGAGAAATGCAAATAAAAACTACTCTAAGATTTCATCTCACTCCAGTCAGAATGGCAGTTATTATGAAGACAAGCAACATTTTTTTATTATCAACATTTTTTATTATGTTGGTGAGGATGTAGGGAAAAAGGTACACTCATACGTTGCTGGTAAGACTGAAAACTGGTGCAGCCAATATGGAAAGCATGGAGATTTCTTGGAAAATTGGGAATGGAATCACCATTTGACCCAGCTATCCCTCTCCTCAGTCTATACCCAAAAGGCTTAAAAACAGCATACTACAGAGACACAGTCACATCCTCTCTTCTCACAGCACTTTCCTCTGAAAACTGGAAACACATGGAGACTCCTATTTATAGCAGCACAATTCACAATAGCTAAACTGTGGAACCAACCTAGATGCCCTTCAATAGATGAATGGATAAAAAAAAAAAAGTGGCAATGGAATATTACTCAACAATAAAAGAGAATAAAGTCATGGCATGTGCAGGCAAATGGATGGAGTTAGAGAAGATAATGCTAAGTGAAATTAGCCAATCCCCCCAAAACAAATGCCGAATGTTTTCTTTGATACAAGGAGGCTGATTCATAGTGGGATAGGGAGAGGGAGCATGGGAGGAATAGACAAACTCTAGATAGGGCAGAGGGGTTGGAGGAGAAGGCGGTGGGGCATGGGGTTATAAATGATGGTGGAATGTGATTTACATTATTATCCAAAGTACATGTATGAAGACACGAATTGGTGTGAATATACTGTGTATACAACTAGAGATATGAAAAGTTGTGCTCTATATGTGTAATAAGAATTATAATGCATTCCGCTGTCATATATAAATTTTTAAAAAAAGCAAAAAAAAAAAAGAATGAAATATAATAGAGATTGGTTGAAAGCATTTTAAGATACTTTGTTGATAATAAAAAAAAAATCTAACAGACTAGAACCTAGGACATATAAGTAATTTCAGTAGCTGAACATGTTCAAAAAGTGAAAAATGTTAGTAAAAGAATCGAATAGCTACTTCATGAATGGTCAATAAGCACGTGACAAACTGCTCAATACCATTATTCATCAGAAAGATGCAAATTATAACACTGTGAGATGTCACTACATATTCACTAGAATGACTAAAATTAAAAGATAGCACCAAATTTGAGGAAGGATATGAGGCAGCATCCACATGCACAATCTCTTAGGAACAAGTCTTATAGTTTCTCATAATGCTAAATGTAAACAAGCCTTATAATACAGTAATCCCATGCCTTGGTATTTAACTGAGAGAAATGAAAACAAATGTCCATAAAAAGCCTTATAGAAGAATTCCCATAACAGTTTTATTCATAACAACTAAAAATTGGAAACAGCTCGTGTATTCATCAATAGAAAAATGGACAAACTGTGTTATGTTCATTATGTGAAATAATATGCAGTATTTAAGAAATAAAAAATACAGATCCCTCCACGCATGGTGGCCCATGCCTGTAATCCCAGCAGCTCAGGAGGCTGAGGCAGGAGGATCGTGGGTTCAAAGTCAGCCTCAGCAACAGTGAGGTGCTAAGCAACTTAGTGAGACCCTGTCTCTGAATCAAATACAGAATAGGGCTTGGGTTGTGGATGTGGCTCAGTGGTTGAGTGCCCTGAGTTCAATCCCTGGTGAAAAAAAAAAAAACCCACAAAATAAAAAAAAATAAATAAAGATCCATGCAATGCCATGGATGAGTTTGAATACCATTATGCTGAATAAAAGAAGCTCATACAAAAGAATACACATTGTATGGTTAACATGAAGTTTAGAATAGGTAAATATCATCTATCATGGAAAAAAATCAATACAAGTTGTTGCCTCTTAGGGAATGAAGCAGGAATTGACTGGGAAAGGGCATGTGAGAACTTTCTGGAGTGTTGGTAATGCTCTATAGAGTTATGAGTTTGGGTCATTTATATATGGTTGTCAAAACTCAGCAAGTGCACACTTAAGATGTGCACATTTTATTGGATGTAATCTTTATTTCAAGAAAACTAGAAACACATGGAGACTCCTATTTAATCATATTTTTGCTGAAACATTTAGGGGATGTGTATAAATGTTTGCATTCAATTATGTGAAAAACAGCTGGATTGATGGAAGGATAGTGTTGGTTGATGAATAGATAGGTGGCAGGCAAGTATAGAAAAATTTTAGTGGTAAATTATGGGTGGTGGATATATTTACTTACTGTAAAATTCTTTCAATGTTGCATATGTTTGAAATTTTTGTTATAATAAAAAATCAAAGAACCCAGCAATAATTAGACTCTTGAGCTTAATGTTTCAAGGTCCTATTGACATGGGTATCCCTTTGATGCTTGGGACAAATAATCTCCTCTTCTATCAAAGAAACCCTGGAAAATTTAATTTTCTGATGGATTAGAGACAGCTTCATCCTTGCTGGAGATATAAGCTTAAATGGACTTAGCCCTGGGGGCATGTGCTTTATTAACATACTTTTGTTATATTGATGGAAATGTTGTGTTTCCTTTTCTAGAGAAGTCCTTCTAAACTCTCGGGTCTTTCCTCTCTTCTCCCAACACTTTCCTCTATGTAGGAATCTTCCTGCCATCCTGGACTGGGTGAAAACTCAGAAGCCTGGTGCCATGGGTGTCAACATCATCACGTCTGACTTCGTGGACCTGGTGGACTTTGCCACAACCGTCATTGAGTTGAATGACCTTCTGCAGGAGGACAGAGCTTTGGCTAAATGCTGATTTGTTTATTTAACCTAGGGTTGAAGTTGTTGATCCAGGGTAGAATTCTTTGAAGAATTTCCTGTTGGGATGGCCCCTGGGCAGTGGTAGTGAAGAGAGTAAGAGGAGGAGGGCTTCTTTTTTTCTTTTCCTTCCTCACAGGGCCATTGGGATAACATTACAGGGCCTTCAGTTGCATTTTTCCCAAATGAGACTTTTAAAAAGCTTAAGTCCAAGGGAAGAAAGCATGTTTCATGTGCTCAAGGTCAGAATCTCCCCAGTGACTTGTGGTAGTGAATGGAATATGGAAATAGGGTCTCCAGTCCATTGGAATATGGAGTATCCCTCAATTGATCCAGTTCTCTATTGGTTTCCAGGGTCTTGTGTTTGAGCCAGTGAGAAGGCTAAGCCAGAAAGGTATTCCTGGTCCAAAGGATGACTCATTGCAGGTTTGGACTGCCCTGTGGCTGGCTCTAACTTCAACTTGAGGTTCTGTTCTGGGAGGACAGGAAGCCAAGCATCAGTTCTCTCCAGGGTTGTTGAATGTCTCTACTACTTCCCTGGGGGAATAAGACCTGTTTGTCACCAAGGTGTCTCATCTACATGCTGTTTATGCATACCTTGTGTTGGTAACTGGTCACCTGAATTCTTCAGTTAAACAGTGCATACTGCCCTTGATATCAGAAATGTTTTCTAGTTTTAAAGCATTGATTCCTTTCTATTAGGTGGGGGGGGGCCTTCTTAAAAGGGAAGGAACAACAATGGGAGATCTTTTCGGTACAGGGCCCACCAAGAGATAGACATGCATGTTTGCTGCATGCCATCTTTCTTTGATTTAATTCTCTAGTAGTTTTCTAAAATAACTGCCGAGTGAACACCTGCATCATTTTGGCAAAGTCCTCTTTGGATTGGGGTCTTCAAGCCAGACCTTGGAATTGCATTTCATTGTTGTCTGCTTATGACTGAGACCTGCACAGTGGCATACAGTGCCAAGTAGAAGGCACTTTGTCCATGACACCATGGAGGCTGACGCAGGATGCATGGGAGAGTGCAATGGCATTAAAGGAGGAAGCTCCAAGTGGGTTTGGAGCCATTCTAAAACTCCTGGAAAACAAGACTACCTCGGGGACCTTTAGGATGACTTGTGTGTCATCAAGTGAGAAATACCCAGTGTTGGGACTTTTCCAGTGCTTGTCTGGATTGCTCTACTTTCTGCAGGTTGTTCTGAGCCTACTTATCACTACTGCATGAGGGCTTTGAAACTCAAGAGGGGATTTTTTTTTAACTGATAAGAGGTGCTTATCTCTAAAGAGCCCTCTTGTGTTTTGGTTTGTTTATTTATTTATTTATTTATTCATTATTTATTTATAGAGTAAGTATCTGCAGTGCTTCTGACCTCAAGAGCACTCACACAGGAGATAACTGACCTTTCCTTGCCCAGAACAGACGCTGCCACAGCCTTCCTCCCCTTACCAGGACTGTGCATCTCAGGTCTGTGAGTGAACTTGGATTCTGCGGCAGGTGTCCTGGCTCCTCCAAACCTGCTGAGGACAATGTGGATGTGTAGATGTGATCCAGATCCAGGAACCACTGTGGAACCACACACAGGGATAGAAGATGGAATGGGTCATGAAGAACTCTCAGTCCTTGAGTAGACCCTCCAGCAGAAAGCTGGAAAGAAAGAAGCCAGAAATAAAACTGGGCCTCAGGATGCACTCACTTTGATGTCCCTCAGCCCTGTTATATTGATGAGATCCCTAAGGAAGTGTCAGTTTTTGGATTTTTAAAGAGAAAATATAAACCTGGAATCCCGAATGGATGTGGGCATTTATAAAGATTGCTGGACTCTTCTTCCAGCAGTTTCCCATTTCTGTCCTTTGATTTCACAGACAGATTTTTTGCACATTGCCTGTATTGGGGGATAGCTTAGGTGAGCTACCAACAGCACCTACGTCCCCCCATCTATTGGTCTTCCAGCCTTCACTTTCTGTAAAGCAGCTTAAGCCCTGACCTTTTGCATCCTCAGCTCAAGAAGATCACAACAGGAATGCCTATGGGAAAATCTGGTTTAACTTTCCCTGTTCTTGTATTTGAACTCTTCCCTGAAGAGGTTTCTGGGATAGTATTGTCAAATTCTGTAGGGCCTAAGAAGGTGGGTGTCCTCACTTTCTAAATTTTCCCTCAGTTCTGCTGTTGAAGTCTAATGACTGGCTCTGAAATCCCTAGCTTAACCTCAGGGTTTTATTTTTGTTTTTATTGCTCCATTTTGGTTTGGTTTTTAATTCTTGGTCATTTGCTAAGGACCCGATCATTTTTCCTCTCTTAACCCTGTGGTACTTGACAAAGAGATAAGGAGGCAAGAGGAGAATTATTCTGCTCTGTTTTATTTGAGCCTCAGCTTTGTCCAGGTGCTTGGTGCTATGAGGCCAGGTGTTTTGACAGGTATCTGCACAGGAGGTGAGCAACACCCAATGGCTGCTGACTGTCCAGTAAAATGTTTACTTGATGTTCTTTCTTCATTTTTAAATATATAGTTGCACTTCTCTTGAATTGTGACATTTAAATGCATCTTGGTGTTTGCATGCTAAGAGAAAAATCATGGAGCATGACACAGAAGAACAGAAAAATCCTAAGGTTTCATGTACAAAGCCTAGCTCTGCATGAGTCCCTGCTGGCTTTTGCTCCTCCATGCTGCTCTGGGTTGCCAGCCTTGCTTGAATTTTGCAACTCTGCACTAGAGTTCTGGGAGGAAGGAGGATTTTTTATTAGTAAATACTCGAATCTCTGCCCCAAGAAAAAGGCACACTTTATTGCAAAAAAAAAAAAAATGTGTGCATTCTGTTCCTTGATCATGAGGTTACGCAGGAGAACTCCGGCACATGGCACAGAGAGAAAGTAGACTTTAGGTCAATGACTTATTCTGCAACCATAAAAATGGTGATCCATCCCCATCACTTGTTCTCACAAGTTCTGAGTGATCAAAACAAGATCAAACAAAGACTCTCACACTTGCTCAGACTTAACTTCAAGATCAGCTAAACAGCTACTTGATTAAGCCAATGAGGAATTAATCTCACAAAATTTGGGGTCCTGTTTACTCAGAAATATAACTGTTTTTTTCATGAGCTCCATCAACCATTCCAACACCATCACATTTCCATGATTTTGTGGCAAAGGGACCATCACAGATTTCAAATCAGTGAAAATAGTGTTTTAAAGGCTTGGACTTTCAGCTTATTAGAGGTACCATGTGGTGTCATGGAAAGAGAAGATATTCTGAAGACTGGAGAGAGAGGTCAAGATAGGATTGATGGAATAAAATGATAAGTTATTGAGGATTAAAGTTTTTTGTTAATGGCGATGAAAGAGGGTCATGCAAGATTTTTTTATATCTGCTGCATTTGACTCAATAATAACTGTTTAGTCATTTTCCTTAGTGCTGAGTCCAGAGCCCTGAATTTTTGAGGTTAAGCCACAGTTCAAATCCAAGTTTTAAATAAATGCAAAGAAAAGCACAAGATCTGAGCCCAGGTGATGATATATCTTAACTATTTTATAGTTTCTTCTTGCATGACCTCATATTCACATAAAAAAAATTACGTTTCTGTCCAAGAGGACAATGTACTAGAGCACCTTTCTTAGGAAGAAAAAGGGCTTACACAAAATCAGGCTATTGCAGATTGCATTCCTGCCAGAGAGGAAGTTTTGTAGTGTTCTTCATTGTCTGTTAGGTTCTGGGAAACAGAATTGGCTAATGAATGGGACACTGCCATAAGACTCCACTCCCTTAGCTGAGCAAGCAACCCTGTGCAAAATTGTCCCTAGTTCTTTCATCTGTAATAAAGATGCAGTCTGCTACCTAGTGATGAGTGTTTGGAAAACCTTGGTTACTGGTTCTTGAAAATATAAGATCCCTATGTTTAGATCAAATGCCTTATACTCAGGGGATGTACAGTTGTGGTAATTCTTTTTTTCTATGCATGTGTATAAAGAATCCAACGTGGGCTCACTTCCTAAAAAAAAGTGTGGTGTAGGTTGACAGAACTTGATCAGGAATGGCACCTTCTGTATTATGTGTAATGAAATATGTAGGGCTCAAAAAACCTTCCAACATGCTTATGGGTTTCCGAGAGGTGGGCTTTCTCAATATATTTCTATTTCTCTAAATAGTCTTGTTAGGCCAAGAGGAAATTTGATATGGCAGAGAAGAATACGGTTACCCATTGAAATTCCACTCACTTTCCAGTATATTTTGATTCTCTGTTGCAGGCTGGATCCTATTTGCCACCATAGGTTTGTCACTCAAAAATGTTGCCCTGGGAAACACAGGAGTGAAGTGATTAAATGATAAGAGGTTTACCTGGAAACTTTACCCTTAATTCCAGAGGATTCTGATCAGCTCTTTACTGCCCCCAAGAGACACCTTACCTCCTTAACCTTTGGATTCCCAGCTTCCTGCTAGAAACAGCACACCAACAGCACTGTATTTCTGAACTAGCCCTAGCTTGGAAGTACACACTACAAAATGCTATTGATTTTCTTAAAATAGCACAGTCTTAGATATTGTAAAAAATACTCTGAGATAATGCTATCCTGTTTTAGATATAGTGTTTTAGCATCTTCAACAAAACTTGTTCTACTTAGGACTTTTCAAACTCATTTCTAAATCAAATGATTTAGATAAAATATTTCCCTTCCCTTTTCTGGTAGTTCAATTCCACAGTCTGTTGAGGCAATTTCATCAGCAGGCTGGAGGCACTTTTCTGTGTGATACCTTCCTCTCTTCTTCATAGAATACCACTTTGTCCTCTTGTCTTCTGGGCATCCTCCATCACCTGCCAATCACTCTTCATTACAGGATGCTGGCAGAAGGCACATACATATATACAGTGATGACCAGCACACTCTATCACAGTGGGGTTTTTCTTCTTAATTATTTTCAGCGCATAATTTTGTCCCCCAGCCCTAGCCAGTCATTAGAATGATACTTGATTTCAGTCCAGAACTTGGGACCAACACTTAGTTCAAATAGCACAGGCTTGCTCACAAGCTTTAAGCTTAATAAAAAGCACAGCACTTTGAAAAGGCAAATATAGATCTTTGGTAGTTCTGTACATTTGAAATTTTACATTGTTATTAGTTTATAGCACTAATAACACTTCAGTTATGAATCTGTAGTACCAACATGACAAATCTTAGAACCTATTCTAGAAAGATTCCTTGCTGCTATTATACTTACTAATTTACACCCCAATATTAGTAAGTGTTAAACACAGATTGTGTATGCATTATTTGTATTGTGTATATGCCAACTATAATACTTAACCTCACTGAATCAGCAATTAAAAAATACAGAAATTGTCAAGGTGAAAATAAGTCTTGATCAATTCAGATAATTTATGGATCTGATAAATGCTCTAATAGATATTATATTTTCTCCTCTATTGTTTTACACTACAGTGCATGTTAAGTTAAAAATAATAATAAATTGTACCAATTTTAAGGCTTTAGGATTAAAAATTTTGCATATATGCTCCTTGATACTCTGAAATGTGTTTTATGGCTTAATTATCTTATTCGTACACATTCACTTGGCTTTTTTCCCTCTAGGAAATAATTGTTCAAATATATCTCTTCTTGTTACCTTGATTAAACTGTGTAATTCAACCTAGAACATTGTAAAGCCAAAATACCTCATTTTAACTGTGAAAAAAAAATGTCAAGGCGTATTATGACATGATGTGTTTCCTTGTACTTGGTTTGAATGACATAAATAGGCTTATAACTAATAATAAATATTAAAACATCAAAACTTTGACAGTCACGTTTCCTTTGTTTTAATGAACATTGTATTATTGGATCCACTCCTAATTTTGTTTTAAAGAACTACAGACTCAGTGTCAGTAAAATAGCTTATTATGCAAATATTAGATGAACATCCTTTCAGCTCTGCCTAGAATTTATTGGGATTAGCTAAATATGCCCACAATTCCCAAGATGAGCAGTATGTGAAATATGTACATAACCACATCATCCATGCTTTTCCAAGCTTTGTCCTTAAAGCACTTCAGTTACTTGTACTAGTTTAGACCAGTTCTTATTGACATCCATATTCTCATGCTACTGCCTTCTCTGTTGCACATTAAACTGAGTGATTCCTGGATGCCCAGAAGTAGAGCAATTCAGAGATGATTTGTGCACACGATGAGTAAATAAAAGTGGACCTTCAATTTATGTTGCAATGTCCCACAGTTTTCTCATTCCTAATTATTTTTTACAGAATATCTAAATGCACTAAATTTCAGTGATTTTTTTTTATTTTGCCTTATCTCTTACAAAAAATAATGGATTATTGTGAATGTCCTTTCTATGGATTTAACAGAGATTCAATTAATTCTAAGTAATCATTTATTTGATATGGTTGAATGATGGAACAGGTAATTAGGAGTAATGATACATGTGTTTAAGTTCATAGCAATTTAGAACATAGTCACAGTCAGAATTTTCTGCCTGTATTTATTGTTTAGTAACTCTACCTCAATGTCCTCTGGTTGGTTTTAATAAGCACCACATTCAGTGATTCCAATTTAGTTTTTAGTAGTAAGCCACTAAAATAGTATATATTTTGATGTAGATATGGTTGGGTCCAAACATAAGCAAAGTAGGTATAACCTGTGTGGTGTAATTGCAGAGATATTGCTGTCCTACCTCAATTTCTCAACATACACTGTGATTGATACATTGCTGCTATGATAATGGAGCTCTTGCATTATGTAGGAAGTCTTCAATATCTAATCACAGATTGATTTATCAGATTACTACAAAGTTATAAACATGCACCAGACCCAGATTCCTATTCCAACTGTATCACATTCTAACCGTTGTGTTCATTGAATGATTTAGCAGGAACTAATCAATGAGAGATAAAGTAGCTAGATTTGGATGGTGGAAAAGAAATGTATTGAAAATTCTTTGTGTGGCATATTTACAGGGGCTGTGTAGCAGAAGGTCAAGGCAACTAGAGGATGCTAGGTGCTTAGACTGGGTCATATTCTCTCTCTCTCTCTCTCTCTCTCTCTCTCTCTCTCTCTCTATCTCTCAATAGGTGAGAAAGGGTGGTAGTCAGGGGCAAAAAGCTGGACCTTATATAAGGAAGTCTCTGGAGACAATGTCTTATGATGTATCTATTGGGGGTTCCCACTTCTGGAAGCTTCCTAATCTGAAATGCTCATAATAGACAAGTCTAGACCCAATCCCTAGAGTTCTAATTTCTTAGGATATTATCTCAGGAGGAGTCAATGAAAAAAAATATACTTTGGTTTTCAGTTAGGCAGGACATTTCTGGACTAAATATGCATTGCTCAGAAAGTGGAATTCATGCCACTGGTGATATTTATGATATTTATGAGGTGGAAATGGCCACATCTTTAACATTAGGCATCAAGATCACTAATCATTTAATCAATCCTGATTAGTTAGGAAGGAAGTCTTAATTTAGTGATGAAACTTGTCTATCCTATTTATCATTCCACAGAGAAAGGTAATAATATCTAACATTTAGTATTATTTGTTTATATTGTATTTATTTTGTGGTTATCTTCTCTTTGTAGCAAGTGGTCCTGGGTTTTCAGTAGTGATATAAAATTCCCTTTCAAAATGAATTTAAGATTTTTAATGAGTGCACTATGAAGAAGCTATAGGAATGGCCTAAATTTGTGATCCTTCTCATTTTGCGGGGAGGGGTACCCTTGGTTCAGCCACATATTTTTGCCTTCAACTGGGTTTGGTTGTTGTCTTTCTAAACATCCGTACTCACTAAATATACAAATAGGCTACTACTTGAGATAGAAAGTCATCTCTCTCTTTCATAAGGGAACTTTCTTCATGTTTTTGGCAGAAGTCCATGCTCAGATAATCTCCATGTCCTATGGAGGAATTTAAACTAGAGAAATCAAGTTCTTGGAGACTATCCACAGACGGCTATTCTGGGTAAACATGGAATACCAGAGAGCAAACTCCAGTTCTTCAGCTTAGAAAGTGATTCCTTTTCTGTGAATCCCTGATGTTAGGATGCCTGAATGTCCTAGATTTTGTTGTGGTTTTTTTTTCCTCCAAAGGAATTCTTCCTGATCAGCAGTATGTTTTTGTTTACCCCTCTGCAAATCTGCTCACTATGACCAAAGGAGTGTTATTATTTTTAAGACATGAAGCCTTTCATTTTCAGAGAGGGTGGGAGGTTGCAAGGGAGGGACAGTGGACAAAGCTCATGTGCCTCAAACCTCACCCAGGAAGGCTTGGACAAGTGTCAAAAAACAAAAGCACAAGTCAGACCAGGGTGTTTTCACAGCTGGGCAGTGTTTGGGGATAGCATGGGGTGGTTGGGAGGACACAGAAGTGTCAGCCTCTGTCCAGTAGCATCATGTGATTGAGAGAAGTCTTAGGCAGTCAGACGGCTTTAATCTAAGGGGCCAAGCATCTAAAGAACAGGATTTATCCTGCAGAGAAAGGTCCTAAGAAGCAAAGCTCTTAGTGTAGAAGGAGGCCACTGAAAGCTGTTCTTTGTTTAACCTAAGAACTTAGCTGCTTTTTGGCCTAAAGACGTTCCTGCCCTGATTCTTACTGGGAGTTCATTCAATCCAGGCCCAGTGAGTCTCGTTTTTAGGACCTCCATGAAGTGTAAGAAGAAAGTGTTAGACTGATTTTTGAAAAGCTTCCACTAAGCAACGACCTTGTGAGTGTAGAATGCACAGAGTAGTGCTTCAGGTCAGCTAGCATGCCTTGAAATGACGCAGAAAATCTTATATAGTGTACACTCAAAAAACGTGTGTATAGCTTTCTGTAGTTTTCATTGAATTTCTTAGAGAAATTTGTGATCCTAAATTGTTTTAAACCACTCTCTTTCATGTGTCTATGAATTATCATTTAAGCAAGAAACAATGGTTAATTTAAGGTATGCTGGATAGACTTGGTCCTTCCGACTTAAAAAAAAAAATTAAGACATATGGATTTGTTCACTATAGGTGCTCTCTTTTAAGAGGTAAGGCCAGGGGCTGGGGCATGTGGCTCAGGCGGTAGCGCGCTCGCCTGGCATGCGTGCGGCCCGGGTTCGATCCTCAGCACCACATACAAACAAAGATGTTGTGTCAGCCGAGAACTAAAAAAAAAAAATAAATATTAAAAAATTCTCTCTCTCTCTCTCTCTCTCTCTCTCTCTCTCTCCCCCCCCCACTCTTTCTTTAAAAAAAAAAAAAGAGGTAAGGCCAGGCAAGACAAGATAAGAAGAAAAGACTAAGCCAAATCCAAACACTCCCAAGGAATAGTCAGGTGGAATCTTATAAGAGAGTATGTGCAAAGAGCAAGGGAAGCAAGAATGGCTCAGGAATGACATCAAAAGCAGATCTGAGCACCAAATTTCGGAGTGAAATGGAGCTTTCCCAGAGGAGAGCAACTGAGGGAGGTAAGGGTCCAGAGGTCATGTTACATGAGAAATGGGGGGTGTTGGAACAGGAAAATGTGGGAGAAAAGTGACAAGAATATCTTCAAATATATTCAAATTGTTACATGACTACAATTTTAAAGTTTTATGACTTTAGATGTAGAGAGGATCAAAGAACATTTGTGCTAGGCACTACCATTAAAGGAGAAAAATCTGAAAGCCCATAAAGAACTGACTGGCTAAGTGTCGTGATGGGCAAAAGGTGCCACTTACGCAGTTGAGGGGGGAGAAATAAAAATGTCCACACGCTTCTGCCCTTTTCAATGCTTTATTCACTCAAATCACTCAATACAATTTCACTCTATAGGTTCTTAATCAATAAAATGACAATTCTTAATGCTAGGCACTGCAATAGACATAATCAATTCACAGCAAACGATTCTAGATTAATTCTAAACACGGTAAACACACTTAATCACGACAGGTTCATGACAGACATTTCCTCTGCATGATAAGCTCAAAGGTCAGATCAAAATTCTCAAGCCTTAGGCTCTAAATCTAGCAGATGCACACTCACTCAGACCATGGGGATCAGGTCAGGAACCAAGGCAGGCTTCTCCTGGGGTGGAGCTGACAGCTGACTGAGAACAGGGTCATAGGGAGAAGTCCTTTTCTCACCAGAGTCAAGAGGCTGCTGTAGAGTTTGAGAGCCTGAGAACAACACAGAGGATTGGGCAGATGAGAAGAGTTGGGATGTCATTCTGGGTCCTCATCAGGCTCTCAGGCTTCTGTGCATCAGTGTCGGCTGGCTGAATATCTGTTCATTTGCTCTAACATTTATACTAACTTTTGGGGCTTCTGACCACCCTTTCAATCACTATCAGCTGCCACTGGATTTCTCAGTGATGTCATTTGCCCTGGGGTTAAAACATAAGGTCTGATGGTCCCTAATCTGATTTCCTTGCCTTTCCCCCTTATTGGGCAAGGACAACATGACAGAGACTTTACTGTGAGCTTGTCAGGATGGGGAGAAGTGACTTGTTTGTGCCTAAGGGCCATACTGGAGGGCTCTGTAGGTGTGCCTGGTGAGACTTCAGGTTTCAAACTAGAGTTTTAAAATGGAGTTGCTTAGGCTAAGGCATAAGGCCATCCTACACTAAGGCAGAGCTGAGACTAGAATCTAGACTCTGAGTTCCTGTTCAGTGTCATTCCCCACCATTTCCAACTGCCTCCCTAAGTGCATTATGTGCAGTGAAGAAGTAGGGCAACAAGTTGCCATTTCAGTAATGTGGAGCTTGGCTTAATATGAGCGTCTTTATGTGGAACGAATACTAAGTGAGATAGTGTGTTCACCACCATGAAGACTATTTCTGAGAGAGTGTGTATTAGTTACCTATTGTTGCTGTAACAAACCACTACAAACTTGATAACTCACAACAGCAGAAATCAATTACCTTGCAGTCTGGAGTCAGAAATCTAAAATGAGTCATCAGAGCTTGCTCCTTCTGAAAGTCCTAGACAATCCATTTCCTTGATTTTTCAGCGTCTAGAGTCTATTGGTATTCTTTGTCTTGTGGTCTTGTGGTCCCTTCTTCCATCTTCCAAGCTATCACTGAAGCATTTTCAATCTCTGACTCAGCTTTTGTCACCACATTGTCTCTGATTCTTACCCTCTTATAAGGACAAAACTGAATAATCCAGGATAATCTCCCATCTCAAGATCCTTAACTTAATCACATCTACAAAGTCACTTCTACCATGTAAAGTAACATTCACAGGTTCTGGAAGTCATCTTGATCATGCTCATCTTTGGGTAGCTATTATTCAACCTACCACTGAACATGCTCGAAAGTTCACTGTTGCAGGCACTGGTGTTAAAGCAGCCCTGAGTTCTAGCCCAGTGTCAGTATCTAGTAGTTGTATGACCATCACCCCTTTGAGTCCCTGTTCCCTCAATCAAAAAATAAGAATAAAAGCCCAAGGTTATCCTGAGGATTTGTGGTCCTATATATGAAATATGTAATATATAATCTACTCAATAAATGCAACCGTATTTAGTCAAAGAACTGCTAAGTGGTTCTCATCAGATATGAATTAAACCAAAGAAACTTTATTATTAAATGGGAGATTTGATAAAGTGACCTCCAAATTCCCTTCTGAGACTGCTAAAATATAAGGGAATAAAATTTTCATCTCTTGTGTAAATTATTGTTAGGGCCTCTTGTCCAGTTGACAGATCCAGTTTCAAGGCAACCACTTTGCTGGATAGTCAGTCAGTAGCTATCAGTCTCTGCTTCCTGCCCTGATTAGTCCTGCTCTCTGATTGTGACTCTCAGCTTTCTGGTCAGATTTGAGCAGGACTAGGAACTTGGCTGGTGTGTAATGATTGGCTGGGCCGGCAGCTGAAACCAGCGCAGACTCCCTCCTTCACATCTGTCAACATACCTGACTGCAAGCAAGCTGCTGCCTGTGGCCACTGCCTGCAGGAGCCAGACAGAGCGAGAAGTAAGTGGTGGTGAGCGCCTTGCTTGGGGAAGAGTCCAAGGCTGTGTTGACGTTTCTTCCTAAGGTCCCATACTCTCCAGGTTGGAATAGCTGTGGATCACCACTGCTGAGTCAAGAGGAAAGCTAGAGGAGAATCTGGATTGAAAAGCAGCAACCAAGGTAGGTGATTTGTCTGCTCATTTACAAAAGAAGTACCTTGTTTAGCCTTGTAACTGGAGAGTCTCTGGCAATGATCTACTGAAGGAGATAGGCTGGCTGAGCTTGTGTATCAGGAGAATTTAATCATCTGTCTGTCAGCAGATTCTGGAAATTAGGCTATATTTCTTTCCATCTTCTCTCTCCCCTGAATGTGGTTGGTGTTCTACAAATTTCAAAAAGTTGGGAGGTTACTTTTTATCTTTCGATATACAAAATCATATTTAGGATATATTGAAATTTTTCCATGGATGGTGGATCCACAGAAATGGCTCTCTTCCAGAATTCTGATTGCATGAATTCTTTCTACCTACAAGATATACCAGTGAGGACAGTGTGCATGTATTTCTGAGGAACATACTGTCTGTTCAGAAGTCTGTTGGACTCAAGTGATAGAATCTCCAGGAAAGCCATGTGCATTTTTCTGCTTTGGAACCTAGGGAGTTAAAAGTCCTGAAATTACTGGAGCAGAATCAAGCCTGTTTACCTAAGCTTATCACATGCAGGCAGCCACGTCAATGATTTACTGACACAAAGCTATTTCCTACCTTTAGTGGAGGACCACTGAGGTCCTTGTCCAAGTCCCTAAACAGACTAGACATATGTAGCAGAAGACAGCTTTCTTCAAACATGTGATCCATATTCTCTTCTGACCAGGTAAGTTTTTATCCTACCTAGAGTAGTAAGCACCGCAAAGACCCTCCCAGCTCAATGATTAATAAACATGAGCAAGGTTCATGCACAAATCTGATACCTGATATTACCTCAAGCACAAGAGCTTGTGGCTTTGGAGAGAGCATCCCCCCATTACTGGAGGTCTGTACTACATGGAACAAGGTAGTAAGTGATTCTTGAGGGAGAAGAAGGTTATGAAGTAATCATAAAAAATGGAAATTTCCCTTTCAACCCTATACATTCTGGAAATAGTGTTTTTAAAGAACACAAAAATAATATTCTTCAGGTCTGAATATAACTCCTCTAATTGCAGAAATGTGGTCATATTGTCACCACATTGACTTGTCAGGTCCATGGAATGGTTTTCTGGTTCTTATTACTTAGGAGCCCAGTGATAGGAGGCCCTATTTTTCTAAACTCCTTTTAGGGAATGGGATGGGCCATGAATGAGACAAGGTATCGTTTGACAGCAGTTTGGTCAATCATTTGTGGAACTGAAGTGAATTCACTTGGGAGAGGTTCCTAGAAATTTTAGTGGTTGTAGCAGTTACATTAGATTCAGGAACTGAAGCCATTGCAGACACAAACCTCACATGCGATCTGGGGTACATCCGGACTATCTCCCAGGAATGTTGTAGAGAATTTTGGAAAACTGTGAATTCCATGAAAATATTAAGCCCTGTAAAATGTTAAATGTGTGTGTGTGTGGGGGGTGTTACCTAGCACGTGCTCCACGATAACAGAATTGATGGAGGCAGATTTAAAGAAGGTGAAGGGTCTCAGAACATTTGAATGCTTTGGGCAGATTTTCTCCTGGTGCTGTAGGTTGCCTCAGGGACAGACACACAGTACTGACCTCTCCTTTCTATGCAGCATCTGGCTCATAGCCAAAAATACCTTGGAAGACCCTGAGAATATATCCAACTTTTCTTTCCACTTAATATGTGTTGGATATTAGAAAGAGGGAGATTATTCTTGAGACTGACTGGATCTGATAGACATTGTTATTCCTTTTATATGTTGGGAAGTTAGAACACAGAAGTCAATTAATTTGCTCAAGATCGTGCAGTTAGCTGGGCACGGTGGTGCACACCTGTAATCCAAGCAGCTTGGGAGGCTGAGGCAGATGGATCAAATGTTTGACATCAGCCTCAGCTACTTAGCCAGGCTGTAAAGCAACCCATTGAGACCCGGTCTCAAAATAAAAAATAAAAAAGTCTGGGGAGGTGGTTCAGTGGTTAAGCGCCCTTAGGTTCAATCACTGGTACAACAAAAAATAAATAAATAAATAAACATTGTGCAGTTAGAGGCTTAACCAGAATTCTACTCAGCTCTGCCTTGTTTCCAACAGATTGCCTGTCCTATAGGGTCATAGAATTTAACACATGGAGGAGCAAAAATGGGAGGGTCACTAAGGTAAACAAAGCTGATTAACAGGTTCTGCACTGGGCCTTGCCTGAGGATACCATGCCTGAGGCCAGTTTGCTGCCACTATAACCAAAAGGCCAGGGTTAAACTAGACTGGACCTTCCATGAGGGGAGGTACCAGGAGGTACAGGTGGAGAGAAAAAGGAAGTGTTTCTAACAGCTGCAGTCACTATAGTCTTCCCGATCCTGGATATTTCCTAAATAAATCGAGCTAATATTCAGGCTAGACCTCTGTTCCTTTCTATTGCATGGACTCAAACCCATAAGCCCCAAGTGAAGTACAACACCAGAAACATTTCCAGAGAAATAAATGAACCCATCCCAGTCCTTCTCTGGTAACTCAAGAATTTACTATCTCATGCACCTCAACTAAGATCCACTAATCTAAATACAACAGATTTGACTTAAAAGCAAGAGGAACCATCAATAGTCCATCATATCAAGTCTCTAGGTATCTGCAACACAAACAGACCCACAATGTTTGGGAGTTCAATGTGTCGGTATCATTTAAGCTGTAAATGGGTAATCTGTGGCAACAGGCCCTTCCCACCCCCATCCTCAGGCTCCTTTGTGTTCAGATATAGCCTAAAAATTTCAATAGCCACCTGGTAGAAATTCCAAAGTAGCTACAATCCCTAGGCATTTACAAGAGCAAGATAAAGAAATGCCACAGTGAGATATGGTTGGCTGAACATCTTTGAACAGAGTTTTTTTCTTTTTACTGACTTGCTTCACACATACCTCAGCAATGTGATAGCAAAGGCCTTCCAAATGGGAATTGCATCACCACATTCACCAGTACCCTTCCTAATCAACTGACCCTACATGAACTGTACTCATGTGCCGTCATTCTATCACTAAACCCCCAGGAGAAGAGAAAGTGCTGAAGCTGGAACTTAAGGACCCATATCAACATTCCGCCTTGATCATGGGCTTATTATAACCTGGAACTGATCTGCTGCCTGTGTATCTACACATTTTTATTTGAGTCCCATTTTTTAAAAACTATATAATTTATCCAGGTCACAGAGTTAGTAAGGTAAGGTGAAATCTGAGTTGGTATCTGGCTGATGAGACAGCCCACGTTCTTTAGTGCTCTGCTCTGGAAAATATGCTCAATCCAGTGTTTACACTGTCTGCATTCTGAGTATAAAACATAAGGAGTCCTTCCTAAAGTATTTGCTTAGATACTCAGAGTATACGTTTCCTTCTCCTTTCCATCTCCACCAGATGTTCCTGACCCTGTACAGTTATAAAACTTAGTACCATGGTGTTTTCCTCTCCTCTAGGAAAGTAACCACAAAACACCCACACATGTGCACACCCCCGCACCCCATAACAATTGCCCATGGGTCCACGTTTTCATCCCTTTCTGAAGCTCTAGAGATAATTGTTCTTATCTCCTGGTTCATAAACATTGTTGGATTGATTGTAATATAAAGGAAACATTTTTTTTCATTTATTTCACAATATTTTTAAAAGTTGATTTCAGTAGTGAAATTTGCCTGGGAGAAAGCCAAATCTTTCGAAACTTTCTAGTACATACATTGCTTTATTTAATCTTCTTGACAGCGCTGTGAGATGAGTACATTTCTAAGTGATATCCTTTCAGATAAGAAACCTGAGACAACAGCTCTGAGAGCCTCTCTGTTTCACTCAGCTTACAAATTCTGTAGGTCTAGGGCACTTGTAATTCTTTGCTCTTTTTTTCTAATACACAAGAAGTTCTCTGGATTCTTAAGGCCTACAAATGGCAAAAATGGAGCCCAGAAGCTGTTTGCATAAATTAAAAATACCAAATGACTACACAGCCTGTTCTCAGGCTTTAGAGACCTACTCAAACAGCAATTTCTTTGCTTTTGGCTAGAATTCTATCAGGTCAGGGTGGTAATGCTGTTACTCTCAATTAGATTTTCTCAGAGTAATAAAAATGAAGACGTTAATTGTTACTTAATAAAATCTGCCTTAAAGGCCAAAATCCTTGAAGCCCATGTGCCCATGGGCAAAATATCAAAGGAGTTCATGTTAGGAGAAAGGTAAGAAGCCACTGTCCTCTGATCTGTTGTGTGCATATAGGATAGTATTCATGGGAAGGGGTCAGAGCCTCCCCGTGCACATACATGCTCTGTTTGGTTAACACAATAATCAGATGAATGTCTCATGGGTCAAACAGTTGGGAACCTAAGAAAGTCTTGCACCAAGTAAGAATCTGTTATGAGGTGGAGAACCAGCTATAGTTAAGGAGGGATTCCTGTGCCCTATAAATTCTATTTAGGTCCTAAGATGTTCTGAGGCTCTTGGGAGTCCTGTGTCACCTGTGCATCTGGAGATCAAGTGTTTTCTTATTCCTAAAACTTCATGAGGAATTGTTCCTGACCGTCTGCCTGAGTCTCCATCCCGTGTTTTCTTGTCCATGCCCTTGCTTGGGATTAACGTGTATCTTTATTATATATTTTGCCCTCATTTCTGGGACCTTGGTGATTCTATAGATTGTGGTATAGGAGAACCCAGATTTGGGGGGAATGAACAAACAGAGAATGAAACTTCTGCCCTACATCCACTTGAACAGGGTTTCCTCCTCTCCACAGTCCCAAGGTCAATTTTCCTATGGGAGCAGTAAAGGGGACTGGAGGTCACAGAAAGCTGGCAATTCACCATGCTTTGGAGGGGTTCCCAGAAAGGAAAATGAAAATGAGATTGTTTTCACATTAGACCTCTGTATTTGGAGAATAGGACTCAAATCTTTTGAATTACAGTTTCACTATGCACTGAGGTAACCCCCACATAGTCCATTTTTTTCCCCTTGCAAAGCCAAAACATTATCAAATATATTTCCTGCAGAGAACTCTAACGAGGCAGAATTCTTTTTTGTCATCACCAGGCTGATGTTTTCAAGGATGCATTTCTCTAAAATAAACCTTGTAGTGTGCATTTGGCCAGGGCTCATGTGTACTTCTGTGGGTGACAGCCCATTTTTATGGTGATCTCATTAGGATTCCCAAGGTAAGCTGCTGAAAACTTGTGATCAGTACATAAGCAGGCTTTAAGAGGAGAGAAAACCCAGAGGCCAATGAGAAAATTTTGCAATAAATAAGTACATGGCAGGTTTCTTTATGGCCCAAAGACAACCAGCACCCCAATCTGATTATACCAATTCCAAGGAGAAGCATCCTCAATTTCAAATATGTATTTTACAAAATTTAACTCTACTTCCTAGCTAGGAATTCTGAACATAGGCAGACCAGTCCCCACACTTTCCAGAATCTAACCTTTCTCTACCAAAATTCATCTTATCTTGCTTCTCCATGAGAGTCTATTGTTATAGAATATGCTTGTGTTGGTAACTTGCTGTCCAACCAAAAGAATATAAAGCAGCTCAACAGAGGCATCTTCATGCCAACTCTTTACAATTGTCTTTCTCTGTGGGTTTGTGCCAATGTTTAGGCTTTATGCCAACGGCTGACTTTCAGTTGTGTACTCATCTGCATCCTCAAAGTGAATAATCACACTTTATGGAAGGGTCATTCTCAATTTGGTAACAATATCCTATACACATTCTACAGATGTGTGAGAGACACTGTGAAAACAGTGCTAAATAATATATCCACTCATCAGAGATAACATTTTTCACTTACAAAACAGGCCAAACCCCAATCTTCTTAAGTCTTATGTGTGTGCAAGAGGGTATGTGTGTGAGCTTATAACCATGAATACAGTACCCTGGATATTATGGAGTCCCGCTAAATATTTATAGGTAGTAATGGATTGATAATCAACTGTGAATTTAGCAGAGAAAATGATTTTTATAAAATACTTTGGACTGGATGTATTAGCCAGAGGTGTGGAGGGAACATTAAGAGTCTGTCTGCTCTTCTGCTGTCCTGCAACAGAATAGCTCCATAGTTGGAGACCTTGGGGTTTTTGTTGTTGTTGTTTGTTTGTTTTTGTTTTTGTTTGATTCTGCCACTACTACAGGTTAATCACAAAACAACAAGCAAGTCAATTCCATTCTATCAACCTCTATTTTTCTCATTTTCAATACTGAGGCAAGGAGTTGGGAGTATACCATCTATAAGGTCTCCTCCAGTTTTGATATTTGGTATTCCATGAAAAACTAGGGAAACGGAGGTCAGAAAGTGCTTTTTAATATGCTTAGACAATTAACCCTATCTTCTAGTTAAGGGCAGAGGGAAATGAAAAATTACTCAAGAAATCCCAGGTATTTAACCTTGAGATATCCTACATTGGAGAGGCTAGGAAACATCTATCTTTGTAGAGAAGGAGCCACTCAGCCAGGAGAATGCAGGACCACATCTGGCTTCCTTTGTCCAGCTGCAACCTGGCATCGGTACTCAGCTTTGCCACACGTGTGTGCCACTAACAAGAGCTCCAGCAAGCAGGCAGTCATGAGTGTTATCCTGCTTTTATAAATAAACAGAAGCTCTTAGAGGTGATGTGGCTTGCCCAAGGTTATAGAAACATGGCAGTGAGTCAGATGGAACTGTGTGTGTTTGGGGAAGGGAGAGCAGATGACATTATAAGCAGAAGGCAGAAGAATGAGAGACAGATCCATGCTTTCCCTAAGTACAAAACAGTGGACAAGCACTGTGGAAGAGCTTTAAGTCAGCTCTGGATCCTGAGGCTATCCCTGCCTACCTGCCCCTCCCTGAGCCAGCTGCCCTGCCCAGGGTTACTCACTGGGCTGTTGTTAACTGGGTGCCTGTGCTCTTGCCTTTTCTTGTAAGCTCCTTGAAAGACTATTTATAATGACACAAAGACACATCAAGGAAGTGAGACCGCATCAAAGATCTTCCCTGAGGCCCTGAACTGAAAGGGCAGTTTTCTTTGGAAAGACTGAATTCTCTCTTACAATCTGCAGAAATTAATGGTCATCAGAATGATGGGCAGAATTATAACATTCCATTCCAAGCACTGATACTTTTTTATTTTTATTTTTATTTTTACCTCTGGGGCTAGTTACCTCCTCTCTGCTCTACTTCCCCACATAAAAAAGAAAGAATTATGCTTGCTCACTGTGACATTGTGTAGAAGAAGGCAGCCCAGGGCAGTACTGTTCAAACAAAACTGTTAATTGCACTGAACACCAAAGCAGGCTAGAAACTTTGATGAAGACAATGAATTAGCATCCAGGCCCACACTGGTTCACTTTTTCACCCCAAACCTATGACCAGGGAGCTGTAAGATGCTGAGGATCCACACTCCCAAGTGATGGCAAAGGACCTCCATTCAAGAAAGCACTGAAAGAAGCCAGGCATGAGTGGTCTTTTGTCTCATTTCCAGGTTATTTGCCTCACAGTTTACTTTGGTCCCTTTTTGAAGAAGAAAACAAGAAGAACATTAATTGTTGGCATTGGGAGATATCTGATAATTTTCTTGGGAAGGGACATAATGTGAATTCAGTAAGAATTGACTGGTTTCCTCAAGTGAGTTTCTGTAGTGCTCACCAGCAATCTTACTAAATCTTCCCACTCTTCAGCTTTCATTCTACTCCTCATATCTAATTGACTTCTTCTTAGGTCTCTCTTGGGGGAGGGAATGCAGTAAACAATGCTCAGTTGACACAGTCCATAACCATCTTGATTATAGTCACATTTTAGAAACCACAAAATCGACAAGTGATCATCAAAAGTTACCCATATATTGCCAATTAAAGCTGGATAGGAGGAGGATAGGCTTGAGATTTAACCATGTACTATCTCTTAATGAGGCCAGAGAATCAGAATGGCTCATAATTCCAACAATCGTCATCAATGTCAAATGAGCTCAAATGCAGACCTCAGTGCTTCCATGCATTACCATTATGTTAGCCAGGTCTGCATCACTGTGACCCAAATACCTGGACAAGAACAACTTAGAGGATGGAAAGTTTATTTTGGCACACAGCTTCAGAGATTCAGTCCATGATGGGCTGACTCCATTCCTCTGGCCCAAGGTGAAGCAGCACAACATGGAAAAACACAGCAGAGGGAAGCTGCTCATGGCAGCCAGGAAGCAGAGAGATAAAGGAGAAGATTGGAAGGGGCCACAGGGAAGATGAGCTCTTCCAGGGCATACCCCCAGTGACCTATTTCCTCCAGCCAAGCCCCACTAGCCCACAGCTAGCACCCATTAGTCCATTCAAACTTGGGTGGACTGAATAGATTACAGCTCTCATAATCCAGTATTTCACCTCCAAACACTCCTACATTAACACAGGAACTTTGGAGGGACACCATGCATTCAAAACATACACCCATCAAATAAAATAAACAAAAGCAACAACAAAATAAGCAAGGCGCTGAAATATGGGACAATTCTATTCATTCTCTTGGCTGGTAACTATCAGTTGGTCTTCTTGTAACTTCTTCTGCAGTATCAGTGAGCACATTGCTTCTTTTATTATTATTATTATTAATACCTTTATTTTGTTTATTTACTTATTTGTTTTTATGTGGTGCTGGAGGTTGAAACCAGTGCCTCACATGTGCTAGACAAGCACATGAAGTAAAGTTGAACTCTATTTTCTTACTTTTTAAAAATACTATCTGACTGCTCCTACGGTTATTTATAACCTTCCCTCAGCCCCTTGATGGTCGAGGAAGTCAGACTCCATGGATCTCCCATCTGAGCCCTTGCCTGTCTGACAGTTAAGGAAAGGGCAGCTTATCCAGGAGAGGCTTTCCAGAAGATGCAGGACTATTCCCCATAGTCCAGTTTTTCACAGCCCACTGGGCCAAAGTGGAGGAAGGCAGCATTTTAACCAGAGGAGGGTTTCATGTTATAAATCTTCAAGTACATGGGACTCCAAGTGTCTGGCTGTGATTGAGGTGGAAATAAAATAATTTACAAGTAGTTTGAGTGTATTCCATGGAAAGAATCCTAGTGTGACATGGGCATTAGATGAATTTTGCAATAAGAAAAATCTTGTCTGGACTATTCCTGGATGTGGGTTACACAAACTCTAAATACTTCTATAATTTCTGGAATTAATTAGCAAGTGTTTGTTTAAAAGACTGGCCTTAAAGATTTCTGTTGATAGCCTACCCTACAACATATTTTGATCATTTTTAGAAAAGGCACAATACAAGAACCTTCGGCATGTAAAAAATTCTTTTGTAATGTCTAAATAAATCTCGGGATTGGTTAATTATATGAACTTCAGATGTCTCCAAGTAACTCTTGGCATGTTGGGTTGTATATCCCATTACTATCCATCTTGTTTTAGGTGGTATTATAAGAAAGATTAACTAAAGGAATTCAGATAAACTGGCCAATGGATACAGTGACCTGAGCATCACTTGTTAGAATTGTGTGCATAGCCTACCCTCCAAACATATTTTTTTCTTCTGTTCTGCAGACACACATACTAACCATGTCTGGTTTTGCTTACTCTTTGGCTATTCCCCTAAAGAGATTATCAGAGGGTCACCATATTTCCTCTTGTAAGCACTATCTGATAAACCTCCAGCTGTGATACTATTCTTCACATGCATTTATATCAAAAGCTATTAACTCCCACTTCCCCTAAGCCAAGGTCATAACAGCATGTTGGAATCAAATATTTTCCTTTGTTCTAACACAGATTCAATAAGAAGTGCTATAGATTTAGAGATGAATAGTTTACAGTTCTGCCCAAAAGGGAGATAACTATCTCACCAAGCAGATGAACCAATGAAGACGCAGCACAGCATCATGGAGGCCATAGGAGCAGCAATAATTGAACACAACATGGTGAAGTTCCAAATAGAAGTTCAGGAAGACTACCAGGAGAACTGAAGTCCAAGTAGTATTCTAAATAAGAAAGAGATTAGGATTTGCATTCTTTCTTTTTAATAATTCAGACTTTGAAGAAAAAGCTGCTTTCTTTTAGGGATTTACCAAATATCCTAAGGAAGAGAAATTACAAGAGTTGTAGTAGTCATGGGTACGAACATTTTGATCCTTGGAAGGAGAAAGAAAAGAGGAGAATACAAAAAGGTCTTTCTAATTAAAATGTAGGCAAAAGATGAACTTTGCCCTGAATTAGTCCATTCCTAATTCCCATCCCTTGAACCTGGAGACTTGATTTAGAAATATGTTCTGTGGCCCAGGCCTCACATGCTACCCCTACTATCCCCATACCATAGGGACCTTTGTCTGGTGGACAGTCCTATTACAAATCTGATCTCTACTCAGTTATGACTTAAATTAAATTGATTTTGGAGCAACTTTAAACACAAAAGATGAACAAAGTACAAAACTGGAGAAGTGACAGCCAAGTCTTTGGATGTCAGTAACTGACCAGGTGGGAAATTGGAGATTAAACAACAAAGACAACACACCCAGCACCCAAAGCGTCAGCATTTAATATCCAAACCCAACCTGGACTTTAATGCTGCACATTTAAAGCAGAATATAAGTCAGGAGGGTAAGCTTGTAGCTTTCAACCTATCCTGCCTAGAAATCCTTCTTAGGTTGATTTAGGTAAACATTTAGACTGTAAGTGGAATTTTCATCATCTTAAACAATTTTGATATTTCCTAAGGTAGGGGCCAAACAGATTGTTGAATTGTATGATTCCTTTAGAGACTCAGATCATAAATCAGACTCCTAATGGATCAACTTTTATGTGTTTCTTTCTTCTATCCACTGAAAGAAAGAATATATGCAAATTATTAGGGTAGATTTGACTGCATAAATATTTAAAACTCCTTTTACAAATTCTATAAACAGATAAAAATAGAAAGTGAACTGGAAAACTACACTTGCAACATAAATAACTGGTAAAAGCTTACTGTCCCTAAAGTATTTATAAATCTATGCCAGCTAGAGCAAAAATCCCAGTAGAAAGTTGGGCAGAAAATGAAATGACAATTCACAAAGAAGAAAGGATGTGACCTACAACATACGAACAGATGTTCAGCCACATTAACAGTGAGATAAAGGCAGATTTAAACAATAAGGCAATATTTTCTTTTTATGAGACTGGCAAAAATCGGGGACTAGAGGCCATTGGTAAGATGTGGGCAACAGGCATTTTGACACATTGCCACTGGTGGAGTGCCACTTGCCAAGGCTTTGTTATTATGGGCAGTTTATCAAAAAATATAAAAATGTTTTACTGAGGTAACTCTTGATTTAGTAAACTCACACCTAGAACATATTTTTAGAAAATATTAAGAGTGCAGTGCATAAAGTGTTTTCCATAATACACAGATATTTAAGCGAGGTTTATTTATACTAAAAAATTTTTTTGACAAATCTAAGAATTCATCAGAGAGGGAGTGGATATGAACACACATACAGATACTATGCAGCCACATAAAATGATAAGATTCATGCAGCAGTGTTAGTTAAGAGCTTGAACTGTGGAGTCAACAGATCTGGGTTTACATTTCAGCTCTGCCATTTATCAACTGTGTGAAATTGGGTAAGTCACCTGACCTCTGGAAGCCTCGGGAATCTCATTTTAAAGAATTGGTGATAATACTGGTACCTATTTCCTTGGACTGAGATGAATTTATAAAGCCCTTAGCATGCTACCTGACACACAATAAGGCAGAGAAACTGTGAACTATTGTTAGTAGGAGTTTATTAATTCAGTACTGCTAAATGAAGGAAATTAGGATAAAAACAGCTCTGTTGGTTTCTTCACAGGGTAGCAAACTAACCTTATGGCTTCACCGTGTAATCCTCCCAAGATCTTATTGAAATTAAAGTTTTAAGGTAAAAAAAGAATATTTTTAAAATAGAAAAGAAAGAGGAAAGCAGATATCAACAAGTTGCTGGAAGATTTAAAAAAAAAAACACTAAGCAAGAAGAATTGCATATGTAAAACAATGAAACCACTAAATAAAAAGAAGAATCTTAAAATTACTTAAATGAATAAAATTATGTTATAAAAAATCAATAAGCAGACTAGGAAAGAATGTTCAATAAGTTTTTCAAAATTTAAAGAAAAATAACATGGGTGAAAATATGAAAAAAGATAATTTAATAGTAATAATAAAATTAGAACAGCCATATACTAAAAGCACTTACATATGCACCAGACACTGATTTACAAGCCCAGCGTGAACTGTTTCACTCAGTCTTCCCAGCAACCTACAAGGTAGCTAACAATACTATTCCCTCTTTACAGCCAGAGAAATTGAGGCATTAAGAAATTAAGAAAGTCACAAGCCTAGTATGGGAAAGATTGGTGCACAAAATCTATATGGCTCTGTACTGGTTTGTCTCTGTCACTTGGCATCTCCAAACCCTTCTAAGGCTCCACATTGCTGAGAAGCAGGAACTTGATTTCCAGCCATCTCCACATAGTTCCAGATTAGAGCCTGGAGCAAGGATCAGTGACTAGGAAGGAAGAAGAAAAGAGGCCAGTGTTCTCCAGAGGGAGATATAGGCAGATGCATGGGCAAAGATCAGATGTGAGGTTTCAAGCAGCTTCAAGTTGAGCATCTAGAGAATCATGCACATTAGGGTTGGCCGACTGAGCCAGGCAGTAACAGTTCAAGAAACTGCACTCTTCCAGACCTTCAGTGCTGGAAAACATGGAAAGACTTTTGTCTTACTGACTGGCTCTGACTGACACAGGCTCCCAACACTGAGATCCAGTCTTGGAAGTCTTATATTTAACTAAGGTGTTTCAGACATAGCATAGGAATTTGAAGGGAAAAAATATCAAAAAGTTCAATCAGTGCTCAAAAGACACAAAACGTCGATGGAAGCTTTAGAATCCGGCACAACAACAAAACTCTAGCAAAACCCTAATTCAAAGCTTAAAATGGGATGCACACATCTTTTTTTTTTTTTAACTAGTAAAGACTCCAAAAATTTATGCACAATGCTTTAAATAAGAACAAAATCACAGCTCACTTAAACTTGCCCTGGAATGCAAGATAATGATATATAATCATTTTAATACTATGGATTTATTTCCACGAGTATTAAAAAATATGTAGCACAGCAAGCTTCCACATTTAGGTATATTATTTAGAACAAAGGCATTAGAGGCATTGAGGTATAAAGAAGAACTTTAATAGAATAGGTAGAAGGGGAATATGGAAAAATTGTGAGGACAGTACACAAATGACTGAAATTTGGGGGAAAAGTTGACGAAGTAAATTAATTTATCAAGTTTGTTTACTTACATAATTAATGTATGGTCTCTTCCAAATATATTTACATTTTAAAAGAAGAAACTTAAAGGACACTGCAGAACCAAAATTAGGAACTCAGCTCCTGCAGACTGACAGAGGAGTCCAGGGACTGTTCCTTGCTGACCCTACCCCTCCAAAGTTGGCCCCATTTCCTTTGCTTTGAGGGCATTCATCATTCACTCCCCAGAAGCCTGTGACTGTGTTTTGGCTTCCTAGGAAGCCCCTCCCACAGGGAAGAGAATGTGAGGACCAGTAGAGCCATGTGTTCTCATTTGCCTGCAAGTTCCATTGCTCATTACAAAATAATAGATTTAACAATCTGACTCGTGCTTCAATACCTTTATTTTTACTTCCTCCTCTTTCCCTCTCTTATTGTTTATTTATTTATCTTGCTGGGTTGTGTTTTTCTGTGTAAGTGATCCCAAATATTATTTGGAACAAAGAAGAGTTTAAATAAATAACACTAGTACTAGTGTTAGGAGTGGTAGTGCACCTCTATAATCCCAGCAGCTGGGGAAGCTGAGGCGAGAGGATCCTGAGTTCAAAGCCAGCCTCAGCAACTTAGTGAGACCCTAAGAAACTGAGCAAGACCCTGTCTCTAAATAAAATACAAATAAAGACTGGGGAAGTGGCTCAGTGTTTAAGCGCCCTGGGTTCAATCCCTAGTACCAAACAAATAAATACATAATAAAACTATAATTGAGTAACGTGATATTAACCTCACTGTCTTGAGAAGTGCAGCAGCCCCCAGAACCTAACCAGAACTGATTACTTGGGGTCCCATGGACACACTATATTTTCTGTTCCTAAAGAGTTGGATTAAACCCCAATATTGCAGTTAGGGTTCTTGGTTCCATGGACACACTAACTCTGGTAATTCTGGAGCTGTAAAGAAAAACAAATTAATCAAAAGAATGACTGGGAAATGGATATGGTTCATGGAAAGACTGGGAAGGCTGGAGATGGAGGCTGGTGCACAGAAGGAAGCAACGGAAGCAAAATGAAACAAAGATGGCACACCAGGAAGAATGTGTCCAAGATGCTATTGGGGGCATTATCACTATGAATACCAACTGCAGTTCCACCAGCCACACCTGACTTACCTCTGTCGGAGTCACCAAGTATCATCTCTAAACACCCCCTTATACACATACTAAGTATCTTGGACAGATACACCTGGTGGCCTGAGCTGCCAAAGAAGCATCTAACACTTTTGGCTTGGGCTTCCTTCTGGGTTTCCCCCAAAGAGAAAAACAGGGAAAGCAAAAATGACAAAATCCTTCTCACTTGGTATTCCTGTGAAGCCCTTCCAGATCAGCCAACTAATGTCCCAATGTCCCTTTTTATCATCACCCATTTTATTTTGGTTAAATTCAGCAGTTTGCAAATGAAGATATTTGGTTATATTAATTACATTTCCTTAATACTGTATACTGGTTTTCTATTCCTTTCAAAGCCATACTTTGAACATGAGTTTCTCATTTTAGTTTTCATAGTCTTTTCATTTGTACTTCTAAACAAACCGGGACAAGGTTGAGAAGACTTTCCTGCTAAATTCTGTTGGGACATGAGTTTCAGATTATCTGTAAAACTTTTTTATTAAAAAAAATAAAAATCCATTTTGAGGATTAAACTCAAGGAAACCAAATTCTCTTAACACAATTAACCACCAACAACATATGAGTTTTTAAAAAATGAATTCTTAAAAGGGATCTCAAACTGTGGTAATATAAACACCAGTGAATTGCCTCACTCAAGAACCAAATAGATGCCTCTGGTAAATTCTTACTCCAAAAATCATCTGTGCAGAAACCGAGACATCCATTTTAGTAGTGTATAAAAGACAATGTAGATATATGATTTAAAAATAATCAACACCAACAGTTGGCAGATATTCTTTATACTAAATCATACTTATAAACAAGATATTCATTTTTTATTGAACCTGACTTCACACTGCCCCATTAGAATAACATTCCCATTTTGTTTTTGTCTCCTTCACATTTACAATGTCCTGGAGGGTGGTGGTGTTAAATTTAATTTGTCAACCTATGTTTAATTTTACAGGAATCCAGACCAAACTGCTGNTAGACTGTGGAACCAACCCAGATGCCCTTCAATAGATGAATGGATAAAAAAAATGTGGCATTTATACACCATGGAGTATTACGCAGCACTAAAAAATGACAAAATCATAGAATTTGCAGGGAAATGGATGGCACTAGAGCAGATAATGCTTAGTGAAGCTAGCCAATCCCTAAAAAACAAATACCAAATGTCTTCTTTGATATAATGAGAGCAACTAAGAACAGAGCAGGGAGGAAGAGCAGGAAGAAAAGATTAACATTAAACAGATACATGAGGTGGGATGGAAAGGGAGAGAAAAGGGAAATTGCATGGTAATGGAGGGAGACCCTCATTGTTATACAAAATTACATGTAAGAGGTTGTGAGGGGAATGGGAAAATAAACAAGGAGAGAAATGAATTACAGTGGATGGGGTAGAGAGAGAAGATGGGAGGGGAGGGAGGGGGGATAGTAGAGGATAGGAAAGGTAGCAGAATACAACAGTTACTAATAGGGCATTATGTAAAAATGTGGATGTGTAACCGATGTGATTCTGCAATCTGTATTTGGGGTAAAATTGGGAGTTCATAACCAACTTGAATCTAATGTATGAAATGTGATATGTCAAGAGCTTTATAATGTTTTGAACAACCAGTAAAAAAAATAAATTAAAAAAAAAAGAATGTCAGAAGTGCACTAGTGAACATTGTAAATGACCTGAGAGATGATCTTCTACTTCAGTGCTTGCTTCCTATACTTATCTGTTGAAAAGACTCAGGAGAACTCTTCTAAAAACAAAATTCTCTGGTTTTCCTCAGTTCCACTGAATCATATATGCCAGGGATGGAATCCCCGAAAACTATTGTTTTTTTTAAATGCCACAGGTAACATTTTTCATCTAGGAAATTTGGGGGAAACTATTCTAAATTGGCCTGTGATCTCAGCGAATAAAACATTAAGCAAGTACCAAATATTTAACATAAGATTTGAAAAGGCCATAGTGTGTGTGTGCGTGCGTGTGTGCAGATGGGTAGTCACGTAATGATCACACAAAGTAGACCAGAAAGGAAAACTTGTGCAGGGTCCAAAACCCAAGAACTATGGCCCAGTGCTTTTCACGTGGTGAACACTCAAGATACCTTGTATGGTGTGAATCAAAGATGAAGGAAAGAACAAAACAAGCTGTAACTCCGAGGCATCTGATGAACTATGCACTACTTATTACCACCTCATATTCCATTCATTTTGTAAAACCTCAATCTGGAAACACAAACCAGAGTCTTAAAGAGTCTCTTGTGAATTATGGAGTAAGACCTAGTCAAAACACTCCATGTCTGGGAAAAACTTAAACCCCAAGGAGGTAAAAAGGTATTGCTGCAATGAGGTAGAGAGTTGAAATTCAAGAGAAGGAAACTCTTAAGCTGCATCTCAGGGCACATATCCATATGCTTATTAGACTGTGGTAGATTTCACCAAAGCATGTGATAGAATTAATAGTTCACAAAATAATTGTAAAGTGGCGTGGAGGACCTTGAAGAAAATTAATGAAAACTAGCCCAAGCCCAGAGCAAACCACAGAAACGTAAACTACCATATGGGGGATAATCTCACTGTGACAGGGTGGAGCCGATGACCTCATGCATTTTTCCACCATCCCCCACCATCAAAGCTTGGGTTCTTAATGCCTCTCTCGGCATTCCTCTAGTCTGTGGGAGTTTCTAAATTTTAGTGTGTGTGTGTGTGTGTGTGTGTGCGCGCACGTGCGCACACGTGCGCACGTGAGCACATGCACACACTTTTAAAGAAAGAAATGCTTTCATTCGTATCCTACAAAGTACTAACATTCTGCCATCCTTTTTTTCTAATTCTCTACTTTTTAAATATTGAAATGTATAAAGCACTTTAATGGAGTTCATTTATAAAACTTAAGAAGACATAATCCTTGACATTGATAGTTTCTTTCTTGAATTATTAAGCACACTATTTAAAAGATAAGAATCAAGGTTTCTTAGAAATATCAAGTTTTCATTAGATGATTTCCCAATAAAACATTCAGGTGCTTTTCTTTGTTTTTCTGTGGTTGGTATAGCTTGAAGTATCCATGACTTGACATGTTCCATAGGATCAAATTCATTAAAGTGTGAGTCAACAACCATAATAAAATCATGAAAGTGTTTTTAGATGGATACACAGGTGCAACAAGCTATATTTTGCTAGGTAACAGATTCTACCCATGTGGGCCTGGCCATCCATGGCCTGTGAGCATCATCCAGGATGCCAGGAATCATTAAATTCATTGTGATGTTTCATGGAAAGAAAGGAGAAAATTTGCTGCTCCTCAGAGCTGATTAGAACTAAACTATTATATATATATATATTATATGTAAATGTTTATATATATCCCCATAATATATGTGCTTCTTAGTGATTAATTTTCTTTATTTGCTCAGGCTGCTGTAACAAAACACCATGAACTTGGTAGCTTATAAACAACATAATTTCTTTCACATTTTTTATTGTTTCTTCTTTGCTTCTATATAACAATAGGATTCATTTTAACATAACTAAAAACTCATGGAATATGTTTGCTCAAATTCAGTCCCCAGTACTTTCCCTTTTCCTCCCCTCCTCCCTCTCCCTGTTCCCTTCCCTCTACTCTACTGATCAACTTACTTTTAGATTTTTTTCTTTTTTGTTAGTGTCTTGTGGATATACATGATGGTGAGATGCACTGCAGTATATTCATGTATGTACATAGGAAAGATTCATTTCTTTGTTCTTCCCTTATCCCATCTCATCTCCATCACCCTCAGACTTCTTCATCTAGCCTATGGGTCTCCCTTCTTTTTTGATGGAATCTCCTATCCCATTTTCCCTTTCTCTCTCTCTTTTTTTCCTCCTTATTTTGGACTAGCTTCCACATATCAGAGAAAACATTCGACCTTTGGCTTTGTGATTCTGGCTCATATCACTTAGGATGATGATAGTCTCTGGTTCCATCCATTTGCCAGCAAATACCATAATTTCTTTCTTCTTTATGGCTGATTAATATTCCATTGTGTATATATACCACATTTTCTTTATCCATTCATCTGTTGAAAGGGACCCAAGTTGTCTCCATAGCTTGGCTATTGTGAATTATACTGCTATAAACATTGATGTGGCTATAAACAACAGAATTTTTATCTCTCAGTGTTCTGGAAGTTGAAAGGCCTATAACCAAGAAACTGACAGATTTGGTATCTGGGAGGGCTCACTTTCTGGTTTATAGATGGTATCTCTCACTTGTCCTTATATGGTGGAAGGGCAAGCTTGCTATCTGAGCTCTGTTTATAATGACATTGATTCTATCCATGTGGGCTCCACCCTCATGACCAAATCAGCTACCAAAGCCCCACTTCCAAATATTTTCACATTGGAGATTAGGTTCCAACATATGAGTACTGGGGGGAGGGTGGATATTAGACTCTAGCACTGAGATTATTGTGCAATACATATATTAACATTTTGTGTATCTGTGTGTGTATCTGTGTGTGTGTGAGATAGAGAATATACATGTAATGTGGATGTATTCTTTGCACTAACAGAGTTTAAGATTACAAAATACAATATTGTCTACTAAATCTACTGTATCATATCCAAATTTATCTTCATGCAAATCCATGAGGTGATAATTTTTATCCCAAATTTATAGGTGAGGAAATAAGTCTGACAGGTTAAATAACTCTTCCAATGACACGCAACTCATAAAAGATAAAGCCAGATTTTTGGATTTGAGTTTATCTGTCTCCAAAATTTTAATTTTGAACTAGTGGACTGTAATTGAGTGAGTATTAAGACTTTTCCTTTTAGATATTTTTAGAAATTGTTGGTTTATAATAGCAAGAACATCAATTTATAGGACAAGGGTGTTTAGGGGCAGAGAACTTAGTGCATCTGTCAAATAGGGAAGGCCATGTGAAGTCTGTTTCTTCATTCTTCCTCATTGGATGTGGGCTGCTGACTCTTCCACAGAGTCATCACAGGGCATGCATTGCCAGCAGTCTCCACTTCCACTAGTCCAGATTTTATTGCACATAATACATCTTGCCTTCATTTGCATGTCGCTAATCCAGGCTCATGACTTACATTCTTTGGTGTGTCTGCAGTGAATTAAAATAAGACCAGATAGCAACAGAGAATGCTGCAGAAAGCTCTTTTGAAACTTAAAAACTTTCTGTCAGCAGAAACTACTTTTACGTTTTAAACATTTTTATTTTACCTTATTTGGAGATGTAAGATGGAATCCAGAGGCCTCTCAAACCCAAATTTAATATTAGTGAACCTTCACTGAGATAAAAGAAAAATATCCTTCTACTCCAAAGTAGCTAAGTGCAGATCAAATCAATAACCATAATTTTCCACTTTCTGGCAAAGCTGAGTAAAGTTTTCTACTATTTTTCAATTAGGAAAAGCAGCATCTCAGATACAAAGGCAAGGCTTTGGTCACAAACCAGCAAAGCTGGAGTCATTTTTATTCAGTTATGTTTGCACAGTTATTAAAAGGATGATTTGTGTTGAGCTGTGGGACCAATCTCACACCAGCCCCCGGAAAATGAATTAGAAGACAGAAAACTTTCCTGATCTTGCGCACACAGTTTTGGTTTTCCTACAGGGAGCACGCAGGACTGGTGAGGCTGAGAATCAGACAAGCTTGAGCCATAGCTCACATTTAAAAATGGACTTTCCCCATTTTCAGTATAGTTGTTTTACCCCTTGTGATAAATTGTAGGTATGAAGTTGCGGCGAAGGGACCAGGATGCTGCTTGACTCCTTCATAGCACTGCTTGGAACTTTTAAAATCAAGACTATTTAGATATTCGTGCCACTTTTGCAAGTGTCCCATTCAACTTAGTACTATAGTTTTTTTCAACCTTTTTTTTTTTCCTATTATGAATGGTAACTTAAAGCTAAAGCATGAAGGGTAACTTAAAGCTAATCATGCACACTGGGAAATTAACAAGTGGTTCCTAAAAGTGGGTAATGGATACACATAGTGATGGATAAAGCTCAGTCTCCTCATGCACAGCATTGATTCAGAAAAGAATGGACACTGCTGATGAAATTTATCACACAAGACGGGACACGAGCAAATCCTTCATCCTAAAAAGGACAGAAATTCAGAAGGGAATGACTGGGGAGAATGAGTCACTAGCAGCTGTTAAGAATCATAGTTGAACCTCTATTCCTGATTTAACTCTCTCCTTTATCCCAGAGGCCAGTGGTTGTCAAACTTTAGCTGCATCAGAATCACTTTGGGGACTTGCTCAGATACAGATTGCTGGGTCCCATGCCCAGAGTTGTTGATTCAGTAGATCTACTTGGGGCTAAAGAATTTGTATCCCTAACAAGTTCCCAGGTGATGTTGGTCAAGATACCACAGTGTAAGAACCACCGCATCGGCAATACTAGCTTCAGATTTGAGCCAAAAAGACCAATACCGATTTGTTTATCTGGAAAACCAGCATATTTCTTAAAAATAGGTGGTTCCATGTTACCATGAAAGGGGTACTGCTAAAAGATAGGATGAGATGTCAGAGGAACACATTTTAATTAACAAAAGATGGTTCCCTGTCTCATCCACTGGATTCAGCCCAGGTCCTATCTTTAGGGTATTGGGTCATTGTGTGAGTTTTGGTGTCAGAACTCCCAATCTATACTTGAGGTAATAAACTTCTTTAAGGCAGTCACTTCCTTTTCTAAATTGCTTTTTCCTCCTTATAATAGTATGTCTGATCTCATCAGGTTGTTGTGAAGAGAAAAATGAGGTATTTAGAAAGCTGTAACACATTGGTTTATGCATAGTAAGGCCTCCATACATGTGAGCTATAAGTATTGCTTAATAATTATCTAGCAAGTATCACCATCTCATTATTATATAATCTATGTGTATGTTTTTAGCACTCTCAAAGAACTTTAAGGTTTTATCCCATTTTCATATATTAGAAACTGATGCACCAAAGGTTAGTACCTTCCCCAAGGGCATCCTAAATTATGCCCTGTGAAATCTATCATTATCATCATCCTACACTCAGGCACCTAAGAGTGATCAAATCCAGATCTTGTGGACAACCCTCTCAAGAACCTGGCCACACTCCCTAGGATTAAAGACAGAGGTATTATTTCTTCAGGCCCTCCTGGAGTCTCTCTCAGCCTTTTTTGGCCCATGTACTGCTGTATATTTTGTGTCTAAAATGGAAAATTTCTGTAACACAATACTCAGCTCTGATCCCCACAGATTCTCAAATAGTCTTTTTTTTTTTTGGTTTCGGTCAAAATATGACTTCATGTGCAAAAAAGAAGCCTAATTTACCAGCACTCACATAGCAAATTTATAAACATTACAGATTCAAAACCCTCTGGTTCCTAAGAATTCCAAAGAATTTCACTTCTGAAAAACAAAGCAATGACTAACAAATAAGAAGAGAAATGGAAAGATGAAAGCTAGCTCCCTGTTTGATGCAGGAGCCCTAGCTCGAGCTCTGAGAGCCATCTGTTTCAGCACCTTGGCCCAGCAGTGTGTGACACCAGTACTCACACAGGTACCCCTTAAGGAAAGGCAGGGAGCTGGCTGCCCTTAGCTTTTGGATCTTGCCCAGAATTCCGCCTGTCAGGCAGTTGTTCAAGGATTTTAGAAGTTCAGTTCACTGAATCCCCAGCACTTTCCTACATAATCATCAAATCTTCACGAACTTTGTCCCGGACCAGTCTGAACAGTACAGAGGGTCTCCTCTGAGTGACTTGTTTCTATGACAAGATGCTCTAGCCTAGAAGTGAACTGCATGGCATGAGGAGCCTCTGTCTCTGGCTTCGATTCCCAGCTCTGCCACTCAGAAGCTGGGTGATCTTAGACAAGTTTCTAAACCTAAGTCCTTGTTTCCTCATTTGTGAACAGGAATTGTCATTGTCTACATATTGTGAGATTTTAGAAGGAATAAGTTACTTAATGACTTATAAAATATTAGGGTGGTCACTGCCACAGAGATGGGCCATGTGTATTGGTATTATTATTACTCTACTACTGCCCTTTGGAAAGTAAAGGAGTAGGGATGATATAAATGTTTGCATTCCCCGCCCCCCCAATTCCTGTGTTGAAATTCTAAGCCCCATGGTGATGGTATTAGGAGGGGACAATGTCTTCCCTCATGACTGGGATTAATGCTCTCATAAAAGAGACCTTAGAGATCTAGCTTGCCCCTTTCACCTTGTGAGGACAAAGTGAGAAGTTACCATCTAGGAACCGGGAAACTGGCTCTTACCAGACACCAATTTTTCCAGTGCATCAATCTTAGACTTTCCAACCTCAGAACTGAGAAATAATTTGTTTCTAACCTACCAATTTATGATATGTCATTATGGCAGCCCCAACAGATGAACACAGCATCTATGGTTGTATTTGTTCAAGAAGATAAAATGCTAATGTAAGAAGGAAACATTTTGGTGCTCTGGTAATGGCACAATTTTGAAGCCAGATAGACCTGAGCTTGACCTTTGACCCCGCTACTTAAGTTCTGTGACCTTGGGCAAGTTACAAACCTCTTTGAAATCCAGCATTCTGTTTATACAATCAAGATAACAGCACCTAGCTCATAGGATTACAGGCAGGATCTAATGGAGCGATGTTTGAGAAGCACTTGACTGTTGGTGGGCAGCCCAGGAATGGTAGTTATTATGCAGCAAACTGGTTATGTGACAGAAACCCATTAACTCCTGAAAGCACTTACAACCACCATACTTGATATAAATGACTAAAATAATTCCGATATCTGAGATTCTTATAAAAAAAATGTTCTTTTCAAAGACAAAGTGCAAGGTAAAATAGCACAGTTCTTCATGTATTCTTTTGTCTCTTGCATTAAACTTGGTTTGTTGTATGATTTATAAATTGCCCTTTACCCCATCCCCAACCTGGCCTTCATTAGCAATCAATTTTTGTTTTAACATATGCATATTGAGATAGAGTTTTGCCACATTTCATAAAATAGGAGAAAGTACCCACAGACTTTCACATTTCAATTTCCAGTTAAATGAAATTTTGTGTGATGAAAGGAAAGTATTGAGGCAGGGCAGCAGCATTGTTCCATTCCAGGGGTATCTGTTTCTGCCATAATGTCTTAAAACTGAGCTCCAAGGGCTGAGGATACAACAAGAAGGTGCCTTCTGGTGTTGGACCACAAAACTGCCCTGATCTTGTTGTGCAGGAAGCAAGGTTCACTTACTCAGACTTGAGCCTTGATGTCCCTTCAAACTATCTTTCATGCCTCATGTTACATGCTAATTCCCCAGTGATGTCACCAGGAGGAGGAATTGCAGAATCATAGTTTCTGAAAGATTAAAGACCTCCATGGGTCATCAAGTCCACCCTCTCCAGAGCCCCAGAGGTTTATGTCAACAAAGCTCTGATTTGCTTCTTGTCAATAGGAAGTGAGGTTTGGCTTACAAGGAGTATTGAAATTCAACAAATTCTCAACTTAAGTGAGAATTTGCTTACTCCATCACACCTGTGTTTGAAGCTTCTTAGTTCTGACAAATGCATTTCCTGAAGAGGTGAGAGAAACTAGTAAAGATAGTACTTAAGGTGTTTGGGGGGATGGGGAGGACGGTGACCAGCCACTAGTGGGAAGTAATGACTCTGGAACTCCATCCACATGGCCATTTACTATGGTTTGGATATGATGTGTCTCTCAAAACCTTCTGTGTTAAATAAGGAATGTTCAAAGGTAAAATTATTGGATTGTAAGAACTGTAACCTAATCAGTCTCTGAACTGTGTGGTAACCACAGGCAAGTGGGGTGTGGTTAGAGGAGACAGGTCACTAGAGGTGTGCTCCTAGAGAGTTAAACTTCCCTGTGCGCCGCCCCACCCCACCCCCGCCCAGCCT
>NW_025999968.1:7633712-7641994 GCF_001458135.2 Marmota marmota marmota | reverse complement strand
ACCCCCGCCCAGCCTTCCTAGCCACATTGAATGGAGTAGTACCCCTCCACCATGTCCTTCTGCCACAACATTCTGCCTCACCTTAGGCCCAGTGCAATAGACTCAGCCAACATGGATTGAACCTCTGAAACCATGAACGAATATAAATTTTCTCCCCTCTATGTTATTCTTGTCAGGCATTTGGTCACAGCAATGAAAAGCTGACAACTCGCTGTTCTCTTTGCTTTTATACTTTCTCTTTCCCCTGCCCCATTGGCTTCTTTCACAACAGTATCATAGAAAGAGTACTTTAGAGATAAAAAAAAAAGGCATCCATAAAATTATTCTGTTCTGAAGTACTCAGTTTTCAGAAGAGAAAATGAGTCTCAGTCGTCAAGTAGAACAAAGCATCCAGAAGAGATGATGGATTCAGAAGTCAGTTATGTTTTTAGGTGCCTTTAAAAAGGCAGAAAAAAAGTATGTGTAGGACAGAGTAAATGGTATTTTAACCCCATTACATAGATGCTAAGGCTCAAAAGCAAATGGGGATGTATCTTCTTTCATAGTTAGACAATCTATGGAGGTATCAGAACTTCAAGTGAAGGAAGAATTAGCCCACATTCTGCAGCTTTCTGAGAACTGAAGCTAAGTGGATAGGAAGCAATTGTCCCATTCTCTAAATTTCAGGAGGGGAAAAAAAGTCACCCTAGAGTCAATTATGTAGAATCCACATTAACCTTTGATTGTTACCAGTTCTTCCTCTACACAAACATACATGTGCACATATGCCCACTGACATATGTGCTTGTGTGTGTGCACACACCATGCAAATATAGGAAGAACAGAAGTCTGGAGTCAGAACACTGCCATCCTTCTCAGTCTTGTTGTCATCTTCTGCAAACTAAGGATCATTATAATAGCTTTCTCAGCATTTGGTGTAAGGTCAAACAAAATAATGAAGTGTAACCTCTTTGTAAATCATGAAGCAGTGATTCTTAAACAATCTGGTTTGAGAAACTTCTTGAGAATATGATGAAAGCTAAGGACCTCACCAAAACTCCCACATGTACACAGAAACATTTGTGTGTGATTTCAGAAGATTTGTAGAACTTTAAAGACTGCAATTTAACACTTGGTCTAAAAGTGTTTACCAAATGTGGAATATTCCAGCCTAAATAAATTAGGAAAAGAGTTTTATTTATTTGATAAACTTTACTGAATCCTTTCAAGTACTGGAAGGCTAAGGGGAATAGGAATTCTTATCTGTTAGGAGTTATCAGGCCCAGTAGGAGCACTGGAGCAAAGGAATCTCTCGCCTTGTATCAATTAAGATGATCACCTTACTATATTCACCTCCCTATGACAACTGGCCTCAGAGCCCTGCGTCTGGCTATGGAGTGTGTTTACAGAGAAGTCCAAGGGCTTTCCTTAGGTCTACAAAGGTATTCTTTTCTCCAAGACTTGACACTTCTGGACACACACGAGGATATGTTTATAAGAAACAGAGGGAAGCTGAGTTCAGCATTGTGTACTCGCCATTTCCTGCCCTGGACCCCTCATGTCAATGAAAAGACATCTATAAACATCTGCAGTTCTTCCACATTCCACTAAGTACACCTCTTGTAGATTGTTGCCACTAAACTAGCAAATTCAATAACTTGTGACATAGCACAGAATTAGAAAAAAGCATTTTCATTTTGAACAGAAGTTTTAAAACCTTCTTGAAACCCAGGCTTCAATAAGACTACCACTTCCTAGTTTGAAAGGACAAAATATGCTATTGTTATCTGAAAATTAGAATGATAATCAAGAATCATACATTTAGTTGTTGTGAAATTAAATAGGAAAATCATATGAAGTACTTAAAACTCTGCTTGGTGAAATCTCAACAAATTATGATTGTCATTGACCCCATCTCAACAGCTCTATCCTTAGCCATTGTGGGAAGCCATTGGTTTTACTCGTAATGAGAAATGTTTTATTATATTTATTATAGCTTCTATTTCCTAAAGTATCATTTTATTTTGGTGGGGTGGGGCGGGTACTGGGTATTGAACTCAGGTACGTTCAACCGCTGAGCCACATCCCCAGCCTTTGTTGTATTTTATTTAGAGACAGGGTCTCACTGAGTTGCTTAGCATTTCACGTTACCAAGGCTGACTTTGAACTCACCATCCTCCTGCCTCAGCCTCCCGAGCCACTGGGATTATAGGCGTGTGCCCCTGCACCTAGCCTCATTATTATTACTATTATTTTTAAAGAGAGAGAGAGAGAGAGAGAGAGAGAGATTTTAATATTTATTTTTTAGTTTTTGGTGGACACAACATCTTTATTTTATTTTTATGTGGTGCTAAGGATCCAACCCAGCGCCCCGCGCATGCCAAGCGAGCGCGCTACCGCTTGAGCCATATCCCCAGCCCAAGCCTTATTATTTTTTATAGGCCTACTACATATTTTATGAATATGTTAATTTTTGTAATGACTTAGGCTTATTTTCCAAGTTTCTGATTAGGTCACATATGAATCGGGTTGTATAGGAGAAATAAGTAGAAATTGGGAAAAATTATCAGGACATGATAAAAAATCAAAATTTACAAGCTAACCTGGGAAGAAGAGAATGAGTGGAAAGATAATTAATCCCGATTTCCTGATTGGGATTGTCCAGAAGGAAATGAAGAAAAGGTAAAAGTAGATATAATAAGTGGGGCACTTTCCCCTTTTAGAAAGAGCCTAATGAAGCCATTAGTAGCCCAAGTAATATCAAGGCAAACTACCCAATTTAGTTTCAGTGATTTTGACAGAAACTGGATTCTAGGAAGAAAATAGAATTTCTGCATGAACATGAATTAGGAAGTGGTGATATACACAGAGAGGAGCTAAGGGATTAAACACAAAATCCTGTTTCATCATCCTGGATTCAGTGGCTGGCTTACCTAACTACAGTTGCAACAAATGTTTTTACATCAGAGTCAGGAGATTATTCTCTGCAAACAGTACAGTAGTGTTTTCACAGGCCTGTAGGGGAGAAAAGTTTTAAGAGAGCCACTGGTCAGAAAATTTGTCCTCTCCATGTTCCCTTGCTAATCAGTAGAACTGTGAGGAGGACAGGGGAAGCCTATCCAAATTATGGTGCTAAACCAGGGCCTAGAGGATGCCTTTTGTCCACACAGAACTAGCCCCAGCCCACTACTGGTAACTTCAGACATGATCATCAGTAAGAATCATGGCGTTCGGGGGAGATCTGGAGAGTTGTATGCATCAGCCAGCCCGTCAGTTCCTCACGTACACCCTCTGAACCTGCCATAAGTATTGGAGTGACTGCATGGCTGCATGAATGCACCCAGGCTGAATAAACCTCCATGTGACTGCCTGGGACTTAAATGTCTCCCTGCGCAATCTCATCACCCAGAGCCACCCACATTCTTCGAGTTTCCTCTGCCTTGCCAGCTTCTTTAGCATTGCCTCGCTGGACCTACGCACAGTCCACAGACACAATGTCAGGATTCATGCCTGGAATGCTTCAGCATACCACTTAACCCACTCCCACTTCTGTCTGTGCCTGAAGAAGACATTCACAAGGGCTCTTGGGGCCCTCTGGCCATCAATGGGCAGTTTCTTGAGCCTTTCATTATGGGCCAATGAAAACAATGCCTTTAGTGAACTGCTGCCTCCCTTTCACCTCCGACCTGTGGTCGGACACGTGGCTGTGAGTGTTGCCAGCTGGAAATTGGTCCTGGAGATCCACACTCAGCAGGACTTTATTTATGACCTGAGGCAGCACTCATCAGTCATCCTCCAGGCTTCAGTTGTGCTGAATATGTAAGTGACCTCGGTGCCGTACCAGAAATGTTTGTATTTGGATGAGGCTTAGTATGTGAAAGAGAAAATTTGTCCCCTCCATGTTCCCTTGCTAAGCAGTAGAACTGTGAGGAGAACAGGGGAAGCCTTTCCAAAATATTAGGTAATAATGGCCTGGGAGAGAGCCCAAAACCCAAATAAACAGTTTCATTTGGGTCCAAACCCTTGCTCAGCAACTCTTTCAGACACCATCCTCTCCCCATTTTCCACCATTCCAGAGATTATAAAGACAAACTCTTTGTATCTCACAGGGCACTGTCAAACAAATATTCAACATCTGTCTTTCCCAATCTGAACAACTTGTAACTCCAAATCAAGCATTTGTTGGAGTCTTGTCAATCAATTCCTAAGTAACAGAGCATAGGACTGAAGTTATGGTCACGTGTTAAAAATTTTCAACCTCAGGGAAGAAGGAATGTTAAAGAATTGGAATTTCTCCTCTTCAAAGTTTCCCAGGATGAAAGGTGCACATCTAAAGAAATGTGCACTTGAAAAAATTCTTCACTCTCTGGATGGTGCAATATCATCTATAACCCACAGCTTTAGAAACTTTTTCTTTTAACTCACTGTGTTTGCTTCTATCTTTAAACTGTATGCTTTTGAGCTGTCATGTTCAGTAAGTATTTGGGCAGATGACTGAAAATTGATGAAACACATATGGTTTAGACAGAGATTAAGAACCTTGCTGGGTAGGACATATCTGTATGGTGATTGCCATAAGTATTCAGGCTATTCAGACAATATAAATATATTAACCTGCAGAATCAATTGTTGAACTATAATTACTTTACTTTTTTAGCTTCTCATATAATTTTACAAAATTGGCTTCGCTTTCAAGTGTTCTTATAATGGAATTTTAGAGAAAGTCCAGGATCTTCAAATCATATGTGGAAAACTTAGGTAATGAGAAAGACCAGCCAGAGCCACACAGCTGGAAGTCATTGGCTGCTTTCAGAGGCCCACATTTCCCTGAGTGGAAGGTGCTTCCTCTGGGAAGGGTTCTCATTACATCATCAATGGATTTTTCCAGATATCAGGCTCCCTCAGGATGTAGGAATTCTTCCTGGGGAAACATTTGTCATCCCTAAGATCTCTGTAGAAGGGCTTATCATATATATTTTGTGTGTGTGTGTGTGTGTGTGTCCTCTTCCTTAGAGATCACCAATTAGTAAGACTTTGCAAATTTAGCTGGATAATTTATTTGTTACTATTTTTAACACCAATGTCAAGTGGCTATTCTTTGAGAATCTGTGATTTTCATGCTATTTTTCCCCCCAAACGATTCTCTTGTCTAAGTTAGTGCACATACACAAACACATACACACAATATACCAGATTATAAAACTATAGAAACACACTTGGAAAAATGCTATGTAGTGTACAAAGCACTTTACCATGTTATTGAAGGAACACTATGATATCACTGGACTTTTTAAATAATGGGTATTCAGAGAAAATGACTTCTCCAATATCACCATGTTACATCAAAGAGGGAACCAGAAACCCAAGGTGGAAATCTCACTTATCCACCCAGGATATTGCCAGAATATGCCATCTTAGAAGATGAGCAAAGGGAGGCAAGAGTCAAAATCTTAGTCCCAGCGAGTGGTCAAAGATCTGACCATCTACAGGTAAGAGTGCCTCAGAACAGAACAGTGTTTGGTACAAAATCAGGGACCCCCCCAATAAAACAGCCAGGTTGATGACACAGCTATAAAGAGGGGTGAAAAAATACAGGCAGCCTAACAAGTGCATGGCACCTGGGCTTCCTCTCCAAGACTCTTCACTCACCAGGGCACAGTGGTCCCTTTCATTGATGTCACTTCTGGTGAAACAAGGGGCATCTCAGCATTCACAGGTTTTGAGAAAAAAGATGCTGTGCCTAGGTAAGTGTATTAGTTTCCTAGGGTTGCTGTAGTCAAGTTCCATAAATTGGGTGGCATACACAATAAAAATGTATTGTCATATACTTCCAGAGGCTAGAATTTTAAGATTGAAGTGTCCACAGGGTTAGTCTGAGGGAGAATCAGTCCCATGCCTCTCTCTTTGGCTTCTAGGGGTTTGCTGGTGAATTTTGGCATCCCTTGACTTGTAAGTGCATCACCCATCACCACCACCATCCCCCCTTCACATGCTGTTCTTCCTATATACATAATGCCTTGTGCCCAAATTCCCCCTTTTTATAAGGACATCAGTTGCAATGGATTAGGGACCACCCTCCTGTCCTCATTTTAACTTGATCATCTGCAATGATCCTATTCCCAAATAATAGGATCAGTCATAGTCACAAGTACTGGGGGTTAGAACTTCAACATCCTTTGGGAGAACACAGTTCAACCAGTAACAGAAAAGATTATCTTCTTTAAAAGCATCTCCAAATCTTAAAATAGTCACCTTTGACATAGCTATTTTAGTGCCACATATTTCAAATATAATTATTAACTGTCATTTTATAATAAAGTCCAAATTCTTTTCTTGTTAGGTTTTTATGTTTTTTTTTACTTTTTGTAATTTGATAAATGACCCTTTGAATTTGGTACAGAATGCCCTGCATCACTGCCAAAAAATGATAAATGCTATACTGAAATGGAAGGCTGTAATCATTATGAAAATTTATTACCTCTCTCTTACTTGAACTATGAACTTCTATCCATTCACATTACTGAAGACAAGTAATTTGCTTAAAATGGCTCAGAACCTATAATCTTTTTTATTATTCAAAAGGAAACCCTGTTCAGAGAAAAGGTTTTTTGTTTTTTTTTTTTCAATTTAATGTGGGGAAAGTTCTCCAAGTTGCAGTTTCAAAAGTACTTGTTTTCATATTTCTGGTTTCTTTTAAAATAAATTAATTTTTTATACTTTTTTATATTTATTTAGTCGTAGATGAACACACAGTATCTTTATTTATTTTTATGTGATACTGAGGATCAAACCCAGTACCTCACACATGCGAGGCAAGCACTTTACCACTGAGCTACAGCCCCAGTCCCTAAATTTTATATTTTTAACAGGAAAAGAAAAACTATATTTTTTTTAAAAAATTGAAGGCTGAGCAAGGGAAAGAGCAAGAAGGAAGAGTAGCCAACCTATGTGAGGGAACAGCCATAAACAGGGCTAGGGCTACAGGTTTCTTCTTGAGGTAATCCCAAATCTGGAGAGCTCTTTAAAGCTCTGTCTACTGTCTGCTTTCTCAGCTCAGAAATGCCTAGCTTAGCCCTGCCTGGCTGAACAAATTGTGCCAGGACCCAGTGAAGTCTAAACTCTAAAGTCTGGGTTTCACTAGCATTTTCCTCAGCTTAAACACCCTGGTAAAAGTTCCTAGGGTCACTTTCTCTTTTCAAAAGGCTTGCCCATACATCCTGTGTGTCTATGGGTCTCAGGAAAGACACAGGATATCAAAAGGTTAACAACTGGCAGGGCCTGCACCCCTGGAGCAGGATGGAATGTATGAGGAATGCAGTTTGGATTTTCTCCACAGAGAGGTGAGGATTCTTAGTTGAAGCCAAAAGCTCCTCTCTGTCCACTCCCACTCACATGTAAATCAGACACTTCTGATTCCCAGCGTATCTTTCCTGAATTTAAGCACAGAAAATAAATAGCCTTTGTAAACATATAGGTAACTACTTTATTATTATTATTATTATTATTATTATTATTATTATTATTATTTTGCAAAGGTTGAATTTGTAAAAGTCAGAGAGCACTTCTTAAGTGAAAGAAGCAAGCAGGAATTTCAGGGTTCTGACTGCATTATCCAAAAGGTAGTCTGAGAACCATTTTTTTTTTCAAAATCACTTGGAAACCTTGTTTATTCAAATTAATGAGGTTTCCCAGGCTGTGCTCCAAACCAACATCCTCAGAAGTTCTTAGAGTGGGGTTCATGAATCTCATTTTTAAGTTTCCCAGTTGCCTCCAATGCATATTAAAGTATGAGAGATACTGCATGATCCCAAAGTATGTGAGGACATCCAAGGGTACCATCAATATAGATCTTCACATGGACATTGGGGTCCCTTGAGGACCTATAAAATCACAGCAGCTTTAGAGATAACTGAACTTCCCCTGACTCCTGATATCTCTGGCAAAGTGTGCTTCTGCAACCCCAAACACACAAGCTCCCTTCCGCACTTCACCTCTCATCCCTGCCATTGAATCACTAGGATCTGTTTACCTGAATCTTTTTTTTTTTTAATTTTTTATTGTTGGCTGTTCAAAACATTACATAATTCTTGATATATCATATTTCACACTTTGATTCAAGTGGGTTATGAGCTCCCATTTTTACCCCAAATACAGATTGCAGAATCACATCAGTTACACATCCATTGATTTACATATTGCCATACTAGTGTCTGTTGTGTTCTGCTGCCTTTCCTATCCTCTACTATCCCCCCTCCCCTCCCCTCCCCTCGCCTCTTCTCTCTGCCCCTCTCACTGACATTCAT
>NW_025999968.1:7533632-7633702 GCF_001458135.2 Marmota marmota marmota | reverse complement strand
GGTGGTTTTGATTTGCATTTCTCTGACTGCTAGAGATGGTGAGCATTTTTTCATGTACTTGTTGATTGATTGTATGTCCTCCTCTGAGAAGTGTCTGTTCAGGTCCTTGGCCCATTTGTTGATAGGGTTGTTTGTTCTCTTATTGTCTAATTTTTTGAGTTCTTTGTATACTCTGGATATTAGGGCTCTATCTGAAGTGTGAGGAGTAAAGATTTGTTCCCAGGATGTAGGCTCTCTATTTACCTCTCTTATTGTTTCTTTTGCTGAGAAAAAACTTTTTAGTTTGAGTAAGTCCCATTTGTTGATTCTAGTTATTAACTTTTGTGAATCTTCTTTGGAACAAACAGTGGCTTAGCATATTTATGTCTTTATAAATACCTTGCCTGGGAGAGTGGCAGTCCTGAGTAGGTGCTTAATACACTCTTATTGGTTAAGTACATAAACATAGATGCTTTACTCATCAGCAATCTGGAAAGCCAAGGGCTTGTGTTCATTCTTAGTCAACTGTTGAGATTTACTATGGTTCAATACAAAACTGGATCTGGTTGGATCTTTAGGTTTATTGTTAATGTCTCCAATGAGTAGTATCCTCCCATATCACCTCTTGCATTGAAAACCTGTTTATGCATTCTCTTCCCACCCCTCATCTTCTACACTGACAGAAGGTACCAGGAAGCAGCTATACTAACCTAATTAGAAAGAAATTTGCAAATGGCATTTAGTGTGTGTGTGTGTGTGTGTGTGTGTATTTTATATTATATATATATTCAGCACCAATGTGTCCTCTCCATTTAGTCAAGGTCTAAGATCACATATTAGCAGTATTATGGGATGCAGCCCTTCTCATATTGCGGCTCTGTGTATACAGGGACTCCAGGGAAGAGAAGCCAGTGCTGGGGGAGCCCCTTCATTGCTGACACCTTCCCTCTCCTTTCTTTTCCTGTTAAGTGATGGGGTGGGGGTGTCTTTTAGAGGAGTCTCCTTCCTAAGGCTGCGAGAAGGGTCTGGGTGGGAAAATCTGCTGTAAAAATGCAAGTATTTCTGCAAACTTGCTTTTAGACTGCAGAATTGCCCTTCCACTGAAGTGACTCTTCAGGAAGGACTTAATAGTTGAGGAAATTAATAAAGTCAGAAAGAAGAAAAAAAAAAACAAATTTGATCCTAAATCCTGGTGCTAATGAATACCCTATTTCCTGGAAATGGATGTAGATCAGACAGCAAAATGCTGAGGACGCATACACCAACTGTCTTGGCACATCTGGTTTTTGATGTACTGACTAAAGAAGTGCCAGGATGAGAAATGTGAGAAGAAATGGAGGGTCCTGGGAAAGGGCGCCACTTGGGGCTCAGCATGGTTTTCATGGCATTTTTCTGTTTTTATTCTTAGGGGAAAAAAAACTGCTGAAATAAAGCTGACTTGAAATAATTTCAGTCACGTGTGTACCCTAACTCGGCACATTCTTTGTCATGTTAACTTCTTCTGATTTCAAAGAACACTGTCAATTTACTAGGCCCTAAATTCATGGTGTTTTTAATTTAAACAGAGGGTTTGCCAAACCTAGCCCTAAAAGAAATATTTTCATGATCCAGCTCTTTTATCTGCTGCACAGCTCGGGTGTGGTTTCATTCCCCGGTTCAGCATCCCTCTGTGCTGATGAGAAACCAAACATGATGACTGAGAAACCTGAAAAGATCCTCAGTGGATCAGATATCACCTTAAGGAATGAGTTGGAGAAACAGAGAAACCAAATAAAGATTTATATTCCATAGTGTTATGTGTGGTATGGAAAAAAGAGTATTTTATTATAAGAATTCCTAATAATGATGATAAAAATCATAGCTATGAATTACTGAGTACTGACTATTGAAGAGTACTGTTCTGGAGAATTTGTAGTATCTTATGTCATCCTCCCAACAACTTTAGATGTAGATACCATTACCACCGTCACCACCATTTTCATCATTTAAAGGTGAAACCAAGGAGCAGAAAGATGAAAGGGAAATGACTTGGCCTATCATTTTGCTAGATGTGTAGTTGGTCCACACCCTTAAAAACATGCCATAAGAACCAAGTCTAATCTATTTAGTTGAGATGTTTTCCCCATAGATTAAAAAGGTGAGTAACCATGGAAGAAAATCATATGGAAGGGAATGTAAATGATAGTTTAGAGCATCTAGTGAGTCAGGAACTAACAATAGGAAGATACCAAATGTGGATGATTTGGGTTCAATGCTGAATTTGATATGGCCCAGAGTTCTCTGCTGGTAGGAAGGATGTTTACAAAGGGACTTGGAAATAACTGGATAATAATTAATTCAATTCCCATAGCTCTTCCCAGACCTTCTTCTAATTGTACATTTTTGAAACATTATCCAATTCATGTTCATGGAATCTAGTTTATTCTGGAAGTTAAGTAATAAGGAGAGTCATCAAGAAGTATAATTATAAAACTGGAGATAATGAAATGTGGGATTGAAATTTGACTTACAGAATAATTATTATAAATATGCTTTTCCATACTAAATAAATTAGCAAGTTTTTTTCCAACATTACAGTTGCACATTTGAGAACCCATTTTTATCCTATTGCTAAATGAGTGAGAGTCCAAAATTGACACTGAGTTTATGGAAAGGGGCTCTCATTTCTCAAATAAGTTTTAATTATGCCTCATTGCTTTGCTTAATAAAATTAGCCCAAAGTATTCTCAGAGATGCTGGTGCAAGCTTTGGAATATTTTTAACTCTTTTTCAGAGATATTGAGCTCCCCACATCAATGCCAAAGGCAAGAGATTCTTAAGCATAGTGTGACCACACAGAGCAAGTTCTTCACCCATTGGTTATGAATAACTGGAATGGGAGCCTCTGGTAACTGCTACGAAAAGTACACTGAAAGAAAAGGTCTTATTCACATTTGGAACTGTAGGGGAATTGCCTTTAGACTTGAAGTGGAAATGGATCTGGAAAAATTTCTCCTTTAATATAGAAACTCTCCTTAAGTCCCTTTATCAGTTAAGTGAGACTAGGAGGGAAGAAAGGGAATAGGAAAAGAGGAAAGATACAAAATCAAAATCTCTCTCTTTACAGATGTTAAAAGGTAACATTTTAATATAAGAAATGTCCTTTCTATTTTTGTAACTTATTTCCAAAATATTTATGGTTTGGGGGCTTTTATATCTATTTTACAAATCAAATATTAATTTACTATCTGAAAGTACATTTCTACAATGATGCCTCACTCTCCAAGTTGATCCAGTTTGAATCTCCCTTCACATCCCAGAAAGTCCAGCTTACTGAGAGCAAATCTTTCCCTGTGAAAATATTAAATCAACTGCACCCTATCCTAGAAAACCACAAAGTCTGAAAAAGGGATTTGCAATGTTTTGTACGCTCAGAAATAGAACTCAAAGAATCTAGGCCCATGTAAGAATACAAGGAAGTTACCATCCACTCTTGAAGTTGTATAACCTTTATCTTTTCTTAGTCACCAGGTAGTTTAATAATGTATAGTTGAAAAAAAATAATAATGTATAGTTTATTTAGATTTGGCAATAGGCTCTAAAGCTTATTATGCCTATTCTTTGCTCATTTTTCTTAGGTACAGAAGATAGAAATACATTCTGTTGAAGGATGCTTAGGCTAAAGATATTAAAGTACATTGCTAAGAAAATTTGGAAAGGGTAGGCTAAGAGTCAAAGGTTAAGGAACCAAATAGAATAAAAAAGAGCCAAAAAGGCAGGCTGAGAGCCTGTCACATGGCATGTCACAAGAGGCCCTGAGGACTTTGGAAAGCTGGAAGAATCTCTGCTATAGGAAGTTCTATGAGAATGAGTTCTCTATGAAAAAAGTAGCAAAGCAGTTCTTGCTAGAAAAAGGTAACTGGGGACCAGATCATCCTCTCAAGGGCCCGGAAAAAACATCTTTTATTTCCCCTTTCAAACTGTCAAAAAGGGTGTCTATCTTGTATATGACAGTAATAGAAAGTAATTTTTAAAATTAAAAATGATTTCCTAAATAAGGATCATATTTTCTTTCTTTCCTTTCTTCTTTTTTTTCTATCTTAGGCAACAACACAAAGTATGCAGAACACAATCTGAAGTTAATGTGCAGCTTTAAAATTGAGGCTCAGAAGTTATGGTATTTGCCTTGTTTGTTTTCTAACAAAGGGGCATTTAGTGCAGTATTGTAAATCAGATTGGTTCTCTCTAAAATGTGAATATTTTGAAGAACAAAAAGGATGAAGACACTTTGGTTCCAGATTCCTAGAAGCAGCTCTTTCATTCTCTGTTCATCTTTTTGTGATTTCCTTCAATATGTACCACATTTTTTCTTCCAAAAGATGCTAGCTTGTGGTGACCCTGTATGCATCCTATTCTCAACTTGTTGTTTGATGCCATCTGTTGAACACAATGGAAAAGAATTAGCAGTCCTATCATGTGTGCTGAATTTCATCTGATCCCACTTCAAAGCAATAAATATGTGGCACCATTCTAATGGGCAAAGACTGTGGGTGCTAAATCTTTCAACTAGCTTTAGATAGGAAACATGTGTTTTATCCCACTATAGACGTTATATGTTCTTCTCCATCACTGCCCTCCCTTCCTCCTGCTAAATTTGGACTGGCTTCTAGCAAGTCCACTTAACAAGCCCCAGCAGATAAAGGCTTATAAGCACAGGAGTCCACAGATTTTCACACAGAGCTCTGGATTTGTGTCCCACCACATAATCAATCTACTGGCTTGAGGCAGTCAGCTAACCTCTGTGATTGAATTTTGAAAATAGGTATATTGTTACAGGTTGAAATGGGTCCCCCGAAATTTCTTTTAAAGTTCTAATCCCAGAACATCAGAATGGAAACTTATTGGGGAAGTAACATCTTCAAAAAGGTCATCAAGTTAAAATGAGGTCATTTTGGTGATCCTAATCCACTATGATTGATGTCCTTATAAAATAGGGAAATTTGGACACAGGCACAGATACTGTGAACGTGCAGATGACCAGCTATAAGATGAGGAGAAAAGTACAGGATAGATCCTTCCCTCACAGTTCACAGAAGAAGCCAACTTAGCCAATGCCTACTGCAGATTCCAGCCTCCAGAACTGTGAGAAATTAAATTACTGTTGTTTGAGCCAACCAGTTTGTAGTATTTTGTTACAAGAACAATAGGAAACGAATATAGATACCATTATAGATCCACCTCATTTCGCTGTAATAAGGATTACAAAAAATTTACATTGGGCATTATGGATTTCAGCTTTGGGGCTGTAACTATCCTTCCTAGAACACTGAACTTGACCTTAGTTTCAGTTAATATGATAGACAACTCATGCTCTCAGGGGAAATGTTGTTCAGCCCCCATTCTCGGTCCCACAGCTTTGGAGTACCCTGCACAGAACAACTCCTCTTACTACCCAGGGCCCAAGTCAGGACAATTCAGTCCCAAGAAACCAAGATCAATTCTGAATCCCTAAAGAAAACATGGCAGTTGTCATGTGGACATACCTGAATAGAAACTGAAACTGAGGAATCTATGGGGATCACTGGGGAGAACTGGAATTTTCTCCAGTTCTCTTCTATAATCTGATTTATTATCCTCTACCTACAAATTTAATGACAAACTTTAGCGCCTATGTGGTCCAGTAGGCCATTCACACAACCTCTTTCGCTACATTTACATTAGTGGATCTAAAAATTTTAGCACCTGTGTAGTATTAGAAAACTCAGACTGCCGGACCCTACCTTCAGAATTTCTGATTCAGTCGGCCAGGGGAAACATTAACAAGGTGATGCTGATGCTGCTGGCCCAAAGACCACATTCTAGGTGATGCTGATGCTGCTGGCCCAAAGACCACACTTTGAGAACCACTGTTCTATAACATTTCAGCTTCAGTTTTCAATGGTTATTTATCTACAACAAATAGTATATTGTGGATATGCACAAAAAGATCAGACTCGTGTACAGGTTTCCAAAATATATATTCCTAAGATTTTTTTATTGCCTTAACTACACAGGCCTCTGGCCATCCTGAATATAGGAATACTTAGGGTAAGTATTAGCTGTAGCCAACAAGAGATGGAGCCATGAAACTTGACACCTGGCTATTTATCACCCCACCCCTTCTGCGGACTCTATAGGAGGAACAGAGTCAGAGGTTCAGATACGAATCTAGTTCACAAAATGTGGGCCAAAATGTTTATTTATAAGTCGGATATTTGTCACAGTGAATTCTCAGGTATGGGCTTCATATATGCACATTAATAGAAAGGCTGAGGTATAGCATCTCAGGATCATGTTGAAGAGTGCCGTACTACTAATGGGAAAGCACTTTCAGAACTCTAGCATGTGTTATCTAGAGAGTCTTCCAGTGAAATTGTGATGGGCTATGGCACACTTGCTGGTTTGAAGACCAGGCACATGGACCCAAATCCATCCTTAGCATCAGAATCAGAAGAGATGGAGTCTTGTACCAGATCTTGATAGGTGTTTTGACACATGGGTAAGTTCATTGGGTGTTGTATCTGGAGTCTTGAACCAGATCTTGATAGGTGTTTTGACACATGGGTAAGTTCATTGGGTGTTAATTAAAGGTTTTTTACATGTCTTCACAAGTTGACCCTTCACAAGTTGACCACAAAACCTTGTTTTCCCCCTTGGGTCAAGTACAGAGTTACACATGTGGTAGATGCCTAGTAAGTATTCAATCACTGAATGAGTGATTATCATCCTTTATATTTCTGTAGTTACCTAGAATCTTTTTATTAGTATTATCTTAGGCAACATCAGAATGTTTGGAATTTGCTTAGAAGCAATTTTGCAGCTTTTCTGATTCAAGCTGACATCTTTACAGCCCAGTGGCAGAGTGATATCACAATTAAGAAAAATCTAACTGCCAAAGATATTTCAAAGATATTGTAGTTTCTTTACTTGTTTCTGAAGAACTACGAAGGGGATCTATTGACTACTGTAATCACTTCTTTAAAATTTCCTTGCCTTTCTCTACCAGCTTTCCTTAAATCCTGAAACTGCTCCCAAACCTATTTGTCTACTCCTAAGAAAATGCTTTCCCATAATACTAATCCACATAATAATCTTATCTTCTTCCCCTTTTTCTTTTCCCCAATTTCTCTAGTAAATTCTTTATCAAGAGCCCTCTTGAGGCAAAATTGCCAGGAAACTTGGAATATTCATATTTTGCCTCAGTACCAAAACTTAATTTGGGGAGTTTTATCCACACCTCTGCAATAATAAAAACTTCATCCCAAGAGCCTTTTTCCTCTAGAATCCTGTCTTCTGCTGTTCAAATATTTGTATCAAGTCACAGATGAATCTCTCATTTGTGGATATGCACAAAAAAGGATCAGGCTCATGTACATGCTAGACGTGACCATCAGTTTTCTAAGTATGATTCAATTTAAAAACAAGAATTTTTTTTTCCGCCTTCTGCTATGCAGATGCATTCCTTTCTCCCCACACGGTCAACTCTCAAATTCTTAAGCACAGTAAGTATAGTTTGGGAGGGGAAGTGTTTTCAGTCTAGAAAAGAATCCAGAGAACTTTGCAGGCTTTTCTCAAGCCTCCCAACCCTCCTTTCAGTGCAGATGAAATGCAGTTTCCTTTGATGATGGCCTCCACATGCAATGGCAGTATTGCTTCTAGCACTAAACTTCCTCAACAAAGAGCCAGCATTGCAACCTATTTTAAATTTTATCAAGCAAGGAAAGAATGACTTAGTTCTATCTCCCTCAGCCAAAAACTCTGTTTATTCATTTAGTCTCTCAGGAATAGGACAGGATCCAAGGCCAGAATCAAAATATGGAGACAGGATATGAAAGTGAAAGAGCAACTGCAAAGCTAAACTTCATTATTTGCATCCAAATGGCAAAAAATAGTTATAGCACTAAGAAATGGGCAATGACTATCCTTACAGTTGGTAGCAAATGCTCAGGTTTTTACTGAAAATGACCTAAGTTATGTATGAAACCTTCCATTCTGAGTTAAACAATCAGGCTTGGAAATGACACTAGGTTCCTGGCAAATATGCCAAACCGTGAGCTTGCCTTGTGGCTCTGTTTCCTCAATTGCAAAATGTAAAGTGAGAATTAGAAAAATGAGAGAGGCTGCATGCCTGTCATAAATGCGCCCTCCCCCCCCTCCCCCCCCCGCCAAATGTTGATGACTCTGAGTTCAAGAGCTNTATATATATATATTTACGAGTTTCTATATAGGTATTTGCATGCTATTGTATAGTTTGAATTAGTCTTTAAATACTGATCTTATTTTATATATAATTTTGTCTTACTTTCAGTCTTTTGGTTTTTGTTTTCTTTTTTGTTCCTGTCTTCTTTCTTCTCCTCTGTTCCAAGTTGCTATTCTAGGACAGCACTTTATAAAATTCCAAAACTCTCTGTGCTTCACATTTTTAAAAATTCTTGCTTTACATGTTTATTTCTAGAAACTGTACTTCAGGGAGTTCTGAGATCTGTGGCTTCAGCAACAAGGTCATGAGAAAATCTTGTTCTGAAATTGGGCGATGGTATTAGAGCCAACTCTTGGTTACCTTTGCTTATCACTCTTTTATGAAATACATAGCCTCAATTGACAATCTAAAATATCCAGTTGGGCCTAGAATTTACTTATTTTTTTTTATTTTTTAGTAGTGACAAGTTCTTTGAAAGAATTGTACAAACATTGCTAGGAAGAAACAGAAACATGAACAAGGTAAAGAGATAAAAATATCTCTAAGTGTATTTAAGTCTCCAGATGCAGATTATTTAGAACAAATTTACAGATCTATCAGGGAACACCCAGGGAGAGAAACATGAATAAATATAAATGTACTCCAGAACCCTTCTGACTTAGAGATTGATAAGTTTGCCATCAAACACTTGCAAAAGTATAAAATTGAATATTATTAGTCAATTCATAAGCATTTGGGCCAGAAAATCTTGTCTTGATCCAAAGGAGATCAAGTGATGCCAAACTTATTATACTGCATCAGATGAATACCAAAGAGATTCAGTTTTAGCAAGGGTCTTCACAGGTTTGTTATCATTAAGATTCAAATGAGAAACTGAAGACTGTATGAAAATATAGTTGGATGAATTCAGACTCAACCTGATGAACATATTAAAAGTAATTGTTGTTGAATCTATGTCCTTTGGTAGGAATAGTCTCCCTGGCATGTTGGAATGCTCACCCTGCCTGGCGTCATGTTGATGATGATTTAAATAACATTTTAAAAAACTGCCAAAAGCACCAAACTGGGAGGGAAAATATGTTGGTTAATAGAATCAAGATCAGGATTGAGAAATATTTTAACAGGCACTAAAAATATAATCTCCAGCCTTCCGCAAACACATGATTAAGGACATCTGTCCTAACAGTAATCTTTCTTAATCAAATTTTATACATGTTGATTTAGAAAGATCAAAAAATACAAACAAACAAATAGAAGAAAACAACGGTGAATGTGGTAGTCATTAGGGCTGTGTAAAAATGCAGTCCTTCTGAGCTCATGGAAGATCACACTTCTTGCTCCCTTTGAAGTGAGACATGATCTTTTGATTTTCTTTGAACAACAAAATACCACAAGTGTCATGCCTTGTGTGAAAGTTGCCCCACCCTTTTTACTTCAGTGGTCATGGCAGCTTCTGGAGCTTCCATATGTCTGTGTCTCCAGGAATAATGGGAAAAGACCTTCTTTCATAACCTGTATCAGTAAATAGTATGAGCAATATGGTATCAAATCATTGACATTTGGGGATTATTTATTACTGCAGCATAGCCTAAACGACTTTGAGTGATAAAACTAGCATTTCCAAGATTTTTAGTACATATGTATTATATATATATTTTTTAAAAAAACATCATGTATTTTTAGCATATAGGTTCATTTCATTATATTATGAAGTAAATGTATTTCTACAACATCAATTTTATAACTGAAAAATAATAATGGTCCATATTTTGGACATGTTGCACATTACCAACTAATTCCCTATTGTGAGAATTTTATTTTTCCTTTTTTAAATATTACAATTGTGCTGCAATAACACTGTGCATATCTGTAGTATTTCCCTGAGGGGAAGTTAGAAACAATGACATTTGGAGAACTAAATTTATTATTTTCTTAAGCTTTTATCATACATATCAAAACAAATAAATGTATAGTCCTCTCAGGTACTGTGAGAAAGCTTGATTTTCAGATACTGTGTATGTAAGATATTGGTAATTATTTTCATTTTTACCAGTCTGATTTGGAGGCACCTTTGGGGCTAGTGTGTTGGTACTTTTCATCATATATTTGTGAACCATCTTATCTCCTCATTTGTGACTCACCTGTTCATGTTCTTTGTCCATTTCTCTACTGATATTATTTATTTTAGTCTATTTTCAAGGGCTCTTGAGATGTTAATCTGTTAATCTCTATCATATACTTTGCAAATGTATTCCTCTGTTTTCTTCTTACTTTTCAACATTCTTTATTTTTTCCATATTGAAGATTTAAATTTTTATTAGTAAAATTTAGCAGTCTGTCCTATTTGACATATGTCTTAGAGGTCATGCTCAGAATAGCTTCTTGAATCTCTAAACAAAACTGATATTTTTCTCTAGTATTTTTTAATTTTCTTTTCACACACTTTTAATCCACCTGAAATTGATTTATGAATATTAAATGACAGAAATTTTTTCTTGTCCTGCCTCAAAAATAAAGATCTAATGATCTTTTGTTTTTTGGTGCTGGGAATTAGAACCAAGGCCTGGCACATATGGGGCATTTGTTTTACCTCTGAGCTATGTCCCCAGTCCAAAGACCTAGAAGTTTAAAGTCACCTAAATCACAATCAGAAATACTGATTTTAAAACTACAAGCAAACAAATTGATATAATTTTAAGCTTCCTTAACAAAACCCCCATATTATTGCTATATTCTCTCTTTGTTAGACCATACCTAAAATCAAGTTAGGTCACTGATAAGTTGCAGGATTATCAGAGAAAGGCAACCAGGATAGTTATGGTTCTAGAAAGCATGCCTTTTGATAACCAATTCAAGGAATGTTTTGCTTGGAGAAGAGATTTATGTTGATGATGAAAATCGTATTCAGATTTAGGAAGAATTGCCATGGAGGAGTACCGATTTCATTCTGTAATTCTAGATTTCCGTGGTTGATTAAAAAATATATAAAGCAATGGTTATGTCATTTTTGAAGAAATGACTGTTATATTAATGGGATCTATTCAAAAACAACGTGTTGACATTTTCACTACTGGTAATTGGATCTGTCTGGAGTAAAAATTAACTAATAAATAACCCTTATTTCTTTCAAAGTTTTGGGTCTGAATTCTTTTTAAAAACTTAAGGTAGGAGCATCAATACAGGGAAAGAAACACTAACCAGGAGATTGTCGTTCTAGCCCAGTCCCTATCCCCCAGCAGAATGCAGAACCTTAGGCAAACCACTTATCTTTCCTGGGCTACAATTCGTCATTCTAAAATGAGAGAGTTGAACTAAAATATTATTAGTAGATGACTGAAGGGTCCCATCAAAACCAAAGACACTATAATTCTGTTTAATAAATAGGTGGGATAATCTACATCATCAGGTTTCCCAATAGAAACTCAAATGCCTACTTTCATAAACCCTGGTCATTTTAATGCCTTATCTTATTGAGGGCCTCTGAAATCAATAACCTGAGGTTAAATCCGAGGCTCTTACAGTCAACATTCATTTAAAAAAAATGTAAGAACTTGTTCTGCATCATGTACTATGCAGGGTACCAGAGATTAAAATGAAGTCTGAACTTTCAAAGATCTCACCATTTAAAAGTAATGACAGCACAGTAGACCAACAATTAGGCTACCATGTGATAATTGTGTTGGATGACTCTAACTGCCATAGTATCAGAGACAGATGCATTCTGTCCAAGTCTCAGACCAAGGGTCAAGATAATACCTAAGGATCTTTCCAGCTCTATACATTGCACATGCTTATAAATCAGAAAGAAGGCTGGCCCACCATACCCTCTCTATTAGGGTTAACCAGTAGCTATATAACAACAATGCTTAGCAATGTCATCTAGGTTTAAGGCAGAGGCTCACTTACAATTCCCTGTATAAAACTAGAGAAGCCTCTGGAGCCCCCAACCAAATAAAACATGAACAATATCCCCCAATTTTTTCTGCCCATTACCTTATGTGGACATTTTCCCATGGTAGCTGACTCATCTAAGATGTCCCAGAATGATATAAATAAAACCCAAAGAGATACCCTTTCTGTGCTTCAGTAACGTGCCCAATAAAGACACTTTTTGTTTGAGAGGATGATCCAAAGACACATCTGTATCTTTGAGGAGTAATCTATATCTTTGAGGAGTAAGCATGTTTTGGTCTGTGATTGTAATGATAAAGTTCACTGATTCTCTGCTACCAGTGATGGCTGGGAAACAGATTATTTGTTATCTAAAGTTTTCCTCTGTGGAGGTAGTTATGTGATCTGTCTCTTAGAGCCTGTAAACAGGGAAGGATTCTCATATTGTGTTTTTTAGAGTACAAAGCCCTCAGATTTCCACATTGTAAAACTCCAGATTTTGTTTCATTAAGAAAAACCTCATAGAACCTGATAAAGAAGAAAGATAGGGAAAATACAGAAGCTGTCATTACATAGCATTTCAAGAGGGCCCCGACACATGTGATTGTTTCTCCTGCTACTATATTTCAAAGAAAAACACATCCCCAGGTGTGCAGCAGCCCAAGAGAGAGAAAAATATTCCTGGAACAAGGTCTGGAGGGTTTGTTAAAACAGAGCATGGAGACTGCACCCCAATTTCTAATTCATATAAGTCTGAAGCAGGGCTTAAGAATTTGCATGTTTAGCCTGTTTCCTGATGTTACTGATACTGCTGGTACAGGGGTCGAACCCTAAGAACCATTACCCTACGTTAAGTAGCTAATACTCGACAAATCCTTTCCTATATCAAAGACCTGCCCAAGTCAAGCCAGGCCTCTGTGCTCACTAAAGTTCTCCCTAGTGAATTCTCTCAGAAATGGAGGGAAGCAAAGATAGGAAGTTTCTGGACAATGGCTGGACACAGTGGCACACACTTAAAATCCCAGCTACTCAGGAGGCTAAGGCTGGAGGATAGCAAGTTCTAGTCTCAAAATAAAAAGGGCAAGGAGGCAAGGGGTCAGAAAGATGGTGGAATGAGATGGACATCATTACCCTAAGTACATGTATGAAGACACAAATGGTGTGACTCTACTTTGTGTACAATCAGAGATAAGAAAAATTGTGCTCTATATGTATACTATCAATAGTAATGCATTCTGCTGTCATATATAACAAATTAGAATAAAAAATAAAACAAAAAGGGATAAGGGCTTAGATCAGCAATAGAGCTTTTGCCTAGCATGTCAATTCCCAGTAGAAAAAGAAAAAATTCTTCTTGGGCCTAGAGAAAAGATGCCAACAGAATAATGACCTTTGATTTATAGTGTAAAAAAAATAGGATTCACAATAAATAGTAACAAAATTGTGTACAATTGTATTATATATTTAAAGTGTGCAACATGATATTTTGATATATACATACATAAGTTAAATGATTACAATAGTCAAATTCATTGTCTTACATTGTTATGTGTGTATGTGGGGGGAGCACCTAAAATCTACCCTCCCTACTAATTTCCAGTGTACAATACTACATTATTAACCATAGTCTCCACACTTAGATCACTAGACTTATTCATTGCACTGAATACAATTTTTAAAAATGTAAAGCTAATACCATCTTTTCACAGATCACCATGCAAATGCTGCAGATACTGCCTCAAAGCAAAAATAAATAAATCTTTCAAAGGACTGTTTGGATATGGAGAGGGTTAAACCATGGTTTACGTCATGGCAGACTAAGTCTTGCAAAGGCCAGCAAGTCTCTTTCAGAACCATAGCAACTTTTTCTCAATTCTGGAGCATTCTTTGTGAGTAAAGTATTTAAGGAATTGATGGACTGAAGTGAATCAACACGAGAAAAACAAGGACATGATCCATCAAGGTGTCATGCTTTGGAACAAAGGTGCTTCTCTCCTTCCTCAGGAATATCCTGCTTCTCCTGTTTTCAACTAGTTTCATATGATGTGTAAATAGTCCACTTAGCCTGTAGATACACCATAGATAATTTAAGAAACTCTAGCTTACAGTTCGGATGCTCATGACTTCAGGAAAGCAAATGGGAATGTATTCCCTGTTTAAAAAAGCTTAATTCACCATTTGGGAGACCTACTGTATGTTCTGTAGCATGCTATGTGATCAGAATTTCTTTACAGAGCAGATTGTTTTATAAGTAAGAGATTCCTTTTTCTTTTTGTATGCTGTCCTTCGCTTGAGTTTCAAATGCTGAAAATGAGGGGTCCTTCCACTCTGTCATCTGTAGACTATTTTCCTGGCCTTCCTGGGTGGTTGGTAGTGGCCTCACACCTGCCTCAGATAAGAACACTTTTAAGTTGGAATCTGAGTGCTCAGTTTATTTCTATTCATTTCCAATGCCATGGCTGGTAGCATTGGATAACTCCACAGTCTCTCTCTCCTCTCTTCTCTGGGCTTCCAGCCCTGCATCTTTCCTTCAGGTGCACAACACTTCAAGGAAGACACTGGCCTCTGGCATTCCATAGCCACAGATGGGAAGAAAGGACCACACAAACATTCAGTCACTGGCAGCCCCCCCAGGCTATTCTAGGATGGATCCAACCCAATTATATATTTCTCTAAAATAGAATCCCAAAGTGAAGCTGTACCAAATAACCCTTTTCTACAGTTTTCAAATATAGACTTTTTTAAGCCCCCCAAATAAACTTTTGAGAATAAATCAATAATTTTTTTTCAGTAAACATACTAGGAATAGATGGTAAGAAATCTTCTGATCTGGCAAAGACTGGAAGGGGCTATGAGTGGGAAATGGATCAAGGCTTCTGATCACAAAACAGGCTCTTCACTTTAACCAAGGTGATCGCCTCATGCATCCTAACCCAGGAGGGTCACAATTTTCCAAAAGGGAATTGGTAGGACTTTTCAAACTAAATACGCTTTTAAAATAAGAGAAAGGAACCCAGGCACAGGAACTATCAAGTGTAGAAAACTATTAGATGACTTTCTTGTCAATGTCATTTCAATGTGTTATTTTGGATAGAGGTTATTCTATCTTTTAGGAATGCCATAGGGGTAGATGTGCCAGTTATCCCCCTGTGACAGCCAACTAAAATTGGCATAGTGATAGACTCAATCCAGATCAGAATTAGAGTCTGGAACTTGTGAATGCAGTCCTGTTCTTTAATGTTAAAACCTTCATCCTCCAAAGGCAGAGAAGGCCAGGATGAGAAAGAACAAGCCAATATTATTTTAAATGGCATTAATTGAATGTTCCCTAAAAGAAAAGAAGACTCTTCGAAGAACCCTCTGGCTTTTCTCTTCTCTTGTTTACGTCTCCCATCTATCTGTCTTTCTCTGTGAAGAGTCTGAAGTGAGGCAGGAAACTTAGAATGGCTGAACCTATACACAGGGATACTTTAAAGAGTAAAAAGATGACTTATGGGAAGGCACTCAGCAGGAACACAGCAGAGGGAAGCATTGCAGGACTGTGGATCGGAAATGCTAAGGCCAGTTCTCCTTGGTGGGGTCAAACTGGTAAGAAAGGGGCACGAAGGTCACACATCATATCCCTTTATGACTCTTTTGGAGACTGAGTTTCATCACTGCAGTTGATAAAAAAAAAAAAAAAAAAAAAAAAACAATACTCCTCACTCTTGGCCAATTGATGAGGGTTCTGTTAAATAACACATTATGCCTGTGGTTCAAGGTCCTGTCAGATTCCTGGCATCAGATTAGGAGTTCCTTTGAAGAAAAGACTGTAGGCTTCAATAGAACTTCTTATTAGCCCATGTTCTTGGGTGTAATAATGTGCTTTAAGTGTAATAATACGCTCTTTGGGGGATCCAGGTAGTCATTTGTCCAACCAACTATTAAGGAGGCACCATTTATTTGGTTACATAATTGACTGGTATCTTCCTGTCTGGATAGTTTTAGAGGCTCTTAGAACAAAATGGTTTTGCTATAGATATGTTTTCCATTTAAGAAAAAAAGAAGAGTCAAAATGGTAGTGAATGAGAGTCCAGGGTTGGATTCAGATGTTCTTGAGATCAAATTACCTTACTAACTTTATGGATTTAGGAAAGTTACCTAATTTCCTGAGATGCAATTTATCATCTGTAAAATGGTAATGGTAATATCTTACCTTAGAGAGTTAATAATTACGTAAAACACATGGAAATACATTATGTGCTCAAATCATATAGGGTCTAACCTGTAGGGAGTGAATGATAAATAGTGGCTACCATTGGGCAGGTATGGTCAAGCTACCATCCCTGGAGCTATGTGCCTGAGCATTTTTGTTTAACCCTTGTCTTTAGCCACTGAAGAGTGTAAAACTGAATTCCTGAAAAGTTTTGGGAACCATGACTTCTTTGATTCTTACCACCACCATAATGTGAAGTCTGTGATTTTTACATGTCGGCAGCCAAAGCACTCTCAGAACTCTATGGAATAGAGTTCCATCACCACAGAAGGTGCTATCATGTCTTCAGGGGCTTGAAGGGCCTGTATAGGTGCAGAGGCTTCCAACTGCTGTTGGATCATATCGTTACCTCAAAGGTGTTATACAGTTAGTCAGCTACAGGAGGTGGAAGTCTGATCTTCTAATGTTTGTTTCGGTTCAGAAATAGGCCATACCTTAGGCTTTATAACTGCAAAGACCACATAGAAAATCCCTGATATTCAGCTTCTCCTAAACAAAGGCCTTTCTCCATTTACAGATTGGCCGACAAAGAGACTCCTCTTAGAGTCATATTGGGGCTCACTCTGTTGTGGTTCAGCCACAGACAGGCTCCATATGCCTCATTTGTGATCACTGAAGCAGATTTACTCAAACTGCTCAGGTAAATGATTCTCCTCTGATAAGGAATTAACTTTCTAGTCCTGGAAAAGTTTGCTACTTATCTTCCAGAGGTCATGCATTTACAGCAACTCTGACAATTGATAGTATCCGACTTGCTTATTGTTAATCTATGAAATGGTTAGAAAATGCTATTATATTACAAACATAATTTACTCTTTCCTATCACTGTTTTTATCAAATATCATTTGGTATTTTATTAGTTTTATATATTTTCTGTCTTACATAAAATGGAAAGCATGGAGTGAGGAATATAATAAGATTTAGCTCAACTCAGGAGGGAAGCAGAGGGATGAAATGTAGAAAGCTTATGGACAGATGTCAGTTATCATCAAGATCTGAGCATTTGTTTTGGGTGGTACATTCTAAGAATTTATTAAAAAACAAATAAGCATGCAAACAAACAGATGCAGACCATGTGCACATGATAAGCCAAGACTGTGATTAATTCATGTTGGTATACCAGAAATTCAATGAGGAGAGGGACAACATGAACATTTGGAGGTAATTTACAGACATCACTAGATCTGCCCTCAAGAAAGGTTAAGTAGTTTATATTTTCACTAAAATATATAAGGATGAAAAGTTCACTGTGTCCCAAATTGTTCTATAAATCTGAAGTGACTGGATAGGAGTCACCTGGGCCATGGAGCCTCTACTCCTGATCTATGAGTGGCAAGGTGTTTGGTTGACCCTCCCCATGCTCATCATTGCCTAAGAGCTGCCCACTTTGATCTGATGTTGGGAGATATAGGAAGCAAGGGTGGAACTATCTGGAATGCCTCTGCCCCCCCCCCCATTGCCTTTGATGGCTCCTGGAAGAGGAGAGGACCACGTGTTCTCCAGCTGTTCTCACATTCACTCAAGCCATAGCCCTCATTTCAGTTACATTCTCTCAAAATCCATTTCCAGTGCTGTTCTGAAAACAACCAGTTCATTACCACTATCACCAATGAAAAATAGCAAATAATGTCTGGATTCTGTTTATTGTGCCATAAGCTTCAGAAACAAATAAGAGTAGCTCTTCATCCCTCAGACCTGGTTAGATTTCTTTATTTTAAAAAAATCATTAAGCATGCCTAATTAGGCCTCCAACCTCCCGTCATAGGAAATTACATCTCAGTAATGTTTAAGAGCCCACTCTTCCTCTCAAAGGTGATGTGAGTGTGGAGATGGCTGAGCAGAGGATGTATCCTAACTAGAAAAGGCAGTTTGTTTCTGAAGTGCACATTTTCCAAGCCCTGTGGTCCATCTGAATATCGTTGTCTCCATTCTCACCATGGTAAGCTGGAGCTGGAAGTCTTTCATCGGGACTCTCCACATAGGTCTCCACAATGATGCCTCCATCAACACGGCCATCTCTAGCAAGCCACTCAGGGGCAAGAACTAGTTCCCAACCATAAATATTTGAAAGTAAACATGTCTTTGATAAAGCCACATATCTCCACACACCTACAAATCTTGGGAAACCCCACACCCTTTCCCACTGTGCCTTGTCCAACACCTGGGGATCCTTCCCTTTTAGACAATCCTTGAGTGTTCCAAGATGGCCTAGTTTTCATAAGCAAAGGCCTGTTTTCTTGAGGGGGAGGGAGCAATAAAAAATGCCTATCCTACATTACAGAGTCTTCTAGACCTGTGAGGATGAGGTAAATGAAACCTAAAAACTAACAAGCAGCTGCTGAGACAGGAGGATTTCAAGTTCCAAGCCAGCCTTAGCAATGGTGAAGAGCTAAGCAACTCAGTAAGACCCTGTCTCTAAATAAAATACAAAATAGGGTTGGGGGTGTGGCTCATTGGTTGACTGCCCCTGAGTTCAATGCCTGGTACCCAAAAAAGCAAAAACAAAAACAAAAAATCTAACAAGCAAACAAAATCCCAGAGGTACTCAGAAACTGTCTTGTTGGTTCTACCCTCAAAATATGTTAACATCAATCCATTCTTTCCAGTGCCTGGGCTGTCATCTGCTTCAAACCACCATCATCCTTAGGTGGACAGTTATAATATCCCCTTAAACAAATCTCCCTGGACCCACCCTTGTTCACTTCTAAGGAATTTGCCATAGGCCAGTCAATTGGGGATTTTAAAAACACAAATGATTGTGTTACTTTCTTAAATACCAAAAAATAAAATCTATGTCAAGGTCTACAAAGTATACAAATTTCCCATCTTTATTCCCTGTTACTCTCAGTTTTAAAGTCCCTCTCGCTCTTCTCTACCTTAGGCTTAACTTCGTTCAGCCTGAAATCTTCTTTTGCTATCTACTTACTTCCTGTTCACACATCATGTCTTACCCAAATATTACCTCCTCAAAGAAAGCTTCCATTGACTCCATACTCTAAAAAAGTAACCCTGGCCTTCCTAGCTAGGTTACAATTTGTCACTATCTGTTGGTGTGATTATTTATGAAGTATATGTTTTGGTCAGTTTTGACCACCTCCAGTGCCTGACAAACAGTAGACATTGGAAAATTAATGAATAAAGAAATATAAAGAACTTTCCACAGTTTAATTTCTACTTAGGTGTGCACATGCACACACACGTGCGTCCTAGTAAATTATTGAGCAGCCCCATCCTTTTTTCCAATTCTCATCTCATAAGATTCTGAGTAACTAGAGACCCAACCATTGCCATAGCAATGTTTCATGTTATTGTTGACTGCCATACTTGTAAACAATTCAGTTCATGTGTAAGGATGAGACAAAGGCATCAATATCTTGCTGTTATATTTGCTACCCTTTGTGTTTTTTTGTGTTTTTTTTTTTTTAAATCCAGCCTCCATGTGGCATTTTTTGATGCTTGGGATACCTCTCTTAATTTGACAAATATGTTTATAAGCAACTTCCACAACATCTCTCCACCATTATACCATTATAGAACTGGAATGAACATTTAAAGTCCTCTAAATATTACAGGCAACAGAACTAATCCTTAGCAAGATGAAATAATTTGCCCAAAGACACTCAGCTATGATCACTCAATTGTTGAGGAATAGAAAGCAAAGTGAGCTTGTAAAAGCTTGGTCCTGATAACTGGCCAAATTTTATCTTTAAGAAAAGAAGCAGAAAATATTCTAAATCTGAGAGTATTCAAATTTTTCAAAACTGAAAATTTAAAGTTTAACTGTTACTATCAAGCTTAAAAAGTAAGCAAATAAAAAAAGCTTAAAATAAAATCATTATGTAGGAAGGTTTTGTATGTTCTAGGCTTATTTGCATTTATTTTTCCTACTGCTTTCTGTAATCAAGTAAAATTAAGTAAAAATTAACTGAACCAAAACTCTGAAGTGAAATTGTTAAGGCATTTATTTAAAATGGTATTTTCTCTTTAATATGAACTCCCTTCTCTTAGTTATATCTGTTAGATATAAACAAGAACTGAGGTCTCATGCCCTATGCTATTCAGATTTAGAAAAAAAATCAACAGTGATTGTCAACATCTGTGCTATGTATACAAGTTAGCATTTCTGAATTTTTTCTACATACAATTGTCTAATAGTGTTTAAAAAACATACAGAATTGCACTGAGCCAGTTGTTCAAAGAGCTAAGTTACCCAGGTTTTTAAGTAATGAGGTAGGTCATGAATTCTGCTTTTCTCTTTTTAAATTGTGCATATTATAAAAAACAGACCAGTTTACAATGTGATTTCAATAAGAAAAAGTCTTGTAAAAAACAGGCTTCTAAGAAAGGTACTGGTATATTCAGTTTACATGTACTCTCTTACATGCCTCTTATATGGACAAAGACCTCTCAAAAAAAAATAATAATAATCCATTCACCTCAATTTTATTTTTATTTTTATTTTTTTTTTCAATTTTATTTTTAATTGAGGGAATATGAACAGCTCATATTTATTCCATACATATTAGTTAAAAATTTGTGCCTTTATTCATGTAATAAGTGTTAATCAGTGTGTCCAAAGATTCTAGGACAAGGCTGGTTTACAGTAGGTGTTCAATGAATAGTGAGTGTATAAGTGATAAATGATAAGATAAAAAATGACAAAATAATGAATCGTGATGAAGTATTATTTAGCTATAAAATGTATGAAATAGTGATATTTGTTTTACAACATAGATGGACCTTGAATATGCCAAGTGGAATAAAGCAGGCACAAAAGACCATGTATTATATGACTCCATTTACATAAAATGTTGAGAATAGACAAGTCCAGAAAGGCAAAAAGCAGATTCATGGTTGTCCAGGGTTAGGCAGAGGGAGGAATTGGAAGTGACTTCCGTTGGATAGGGGTTTGTTTGTGTGTTTTCAGAGTGATGAGAATGTTCTGGAACAAGATAGGGATGATAGTTCCATAATTTTGTGAAGATACTGAAAATCATTGAGTTGTACATTTTAAAAGGGTTGAAAGTAAATGGATTTCAAACAAAGATTGAGACAGTTAAGTAAATTGCTGAAAACCACATTGCTAGTGAAGTGTGAATTTAAAACTAACATCAAAAGTTTTGGCTTCTAGCTATGGTTTTATCAAGTTATGGCCCCCAAATTTGTAGAGGGACATCAGGGATAAAGCTCAATACAGCATTGTACTTATATCCAAAAACCACTTGGGTCAGAGCAGACACCCAGTGGTAGCTGCACATCACCTCCTCAGACTCTGGCCTGCCAGGAGCACAGTATACAGCAGAGGAAAATGCAAGGGCAAGAACCTTCTGCTTCTAGATTTTAAGCAATAGGCAGGTCATAGCTTAAAAGCATTTTCTCTATCATCCTAGATACCACCCAAGTAGCCCTCATTCTTCAAGTATTGCTTTAAGATCAAAATAACTAGCAACCCCCCACCTCATTGTGCCTTTGTAATACTCCCTGAGACGTTAGAGTATTTATTTCCTGTTTTCTCAAGTCCAATGAATTTCCAGACTAGCACAGAGCAAGATGACTTGTAACCTCTTGTGAAATGCTTGGTATTTGTCCTTCAGGAAAAACATTATGTCTATTAACTTGACTAATTGTGAAGTAACAATCACAGTTTGTCCTTCCTTGTGAATAATAAGTGAAAGTTCAAGTGTATTCACATGTATTCCTTTGTTAGAGTGAGGCAAACATCATTTTTATCTCTCTTTTACAGACAAGGAAATGACCATAGCACTTAAACCTCTATCTTCTAGTTTCTGATTTGATACCCTCCTTTCTTTCCTTTTAAAGGAATCAAGCAGTCTTTCTTGCACTTAATTGTTTTGCCCAGAGGTTGGAGTAGAGTATTAGCAAAGCAGGGTGATGGGAAACATGTATTTTTGTTCTTAAAGGGAAAGTCAAAGTTCAGGTCCTGCTCCCAAAGGGTAGATAATTAATCAGAATTACAATGACAAACTGACTCTGGAAAAAAGAAAGGAAAAATAGAAGTACAAAAAAAAAAAAGCAGATATATGATACCAGCTAACACCAAGAAATGGTGATCACTGGCACTAAGGTCCCTTAGAAAGAAAGTGAACATGGTACTGCAATGAAAAACAATTTCCCAAAGCCCCATTGAGAATGAAATATAGAAAGTACCATTGTAACTTGCATACCACTCCTGTTCCTGTCTACAAAAAGCATTTTACAAATTGCACATATGCTTCAAATCTGAGAACGGCCCCAATGAGCTGAAGTGAAGAATTAGAGTTAAGCTGAACTCTAAAACTGTGTGAAGGATTTTGACAAATCTCTTAGCACAAGATTTTTTAAAAAAAGAAAAATGCAGGCTTTGTGTTCATAGTTTTTTGGCCAGTGCTCTAATTTTGAAATCAGCAACCATTCATTTATTGCATGCACTATTTAGGAGTGAAGTATGGCGAACAAAAGATCTCCCTTCATGTTGTGAAGCAAAGAGAAGAGACAAGTGTAGCTGAAACTTATGTGGTTCTTCAAACTTTTGTTTGGGATCAAAGTGCTTCTCCTTTACTGACCAATATGGAATGGAATGTACGGTTGTGACTAATGGCTCTCTGCAATCCTGAGATTGGGTCTCTTCTGGCCAAACCTCTTGGATTCCTGTAAATTCCCATCTGGTTGATCCCTGAAGGGACTGCCCCTTCCCAGCCCCATGCAGAACTCCTGGGATATCTCAGTGACACCCTACCATACCAGTTTGTCATTCTTGGAATTTGAACTGTGGGAACACATCAAATCCTGACACAAACATCTGAATCAATTTTCAGTGAACTCAAGGTAACTGAATGGGACACCACCTCACCAACCAGCCATCAGTGGGTAGGGTATGGCAGGGTGGGTGGGAAGTCATGGACTTCAAGATCAAACTGAGGTTCTTGTACTCATTTATTACATTCAGAAGCTGCCATGTATTCTTTGTAGAATCTGAAACTGTTAATTTGTTGGGCCTTAGTTTCCTCATCTGTAAGAGAGAGAGAGAGAGAGAGAGAGAGAGAGAGAGAGAGAAATGACAATATCTTTTCCACAAACTTTTTTAAAAGAATTTTTTTTTCTTGGCTTTGCTAGGGATCAAACCCAGGGGTTCAGATGTGCTAAGCAAGCACTCTACTACTGACATACATCCCCACCCCCAACAATGTTGTTTTAAAAGAAAGTGAGATAATAAAAATCTTCAATTTACAAATATTTCTTAATGAATCTTAGGTTTCTTCATTCTTTTCCAAAGCTAATGACTTTAGGCCAAGTAGAATTTTCAGAGTAGGGAGATTCAGAGGGAAAAAAATCCCAGACTAAATTCCTATAATCAGTTGAGGACAATTGAGATGATTAGCTCCATGAAACTACTTGTCCTCTCGTCTATTCCATTTTCTTAACTTTTGTCATTATCATACCCCTAAAGAGACTTTTTATACTTTTTTTCTGATTGTCCTCCTCTCTATAAAATTTAATAGCAGAATCAAGTTATTACATTTTAATTACATCTGTTTAAGTACTGTATATATAACTGTGACTTATACATTAAAAAGAGTAAAACATTTTTCATACCTACTGTCACCATTCAGAATGCATGTTCTATGTTGTAAAAGTATTAAAATTTGTTGGGAAATTTTTTTCAGCTTGTGAAAGAAAATATTATTGGATTATCTGCAACACAAGTACAAGAACTCCAAAAATGAGTTCTATGTCAATCAACAAATTGATCTACCCTATTTGGATATCAAGATTTTACCCCAATTAAACTTCTAGTTTTCCCTTAAAATTACAACTAATGGACTCCGTGGTACAGCACTTACCTAGCATGTAAAAAGCCCTAGGTTTTTTAATCCCTGAAAGTGCAAAAAATTTAAACTTGTGCCAGTTTCATCTTATTGCGTATAATTGAGATATGTATAGGAGAACATCACTAAACTGTGATTATTTATTTTAATTTTTCCCAACACAAACTATATCCAGCTCTACTAAAGATACTTTTCATAAACAATCGAAGTATTTCAGGAAGACAATTGTTAACAGTACACAACAACCTTCAAACTTCCTTCTTGGATGAACTACCAATGTCAGAAAGCCACTATAAAATTCAATGAAGTCTTCATTTGATGCCCTTCTTGACTTATAACAGGATTACATCCTAATAAACCCATCATAAATTGAAAATTTCCTACAGAAATGTATTTAACATACTTAACCTACTCAAAATCATATCTTAGACTATCCCACCTTAACCATGCTCAGAACACTTACATTAGCCTAAAGTTGGAAAAAATTATCTAACACAAAACACATTTCATAATAAAGCATTATATCTCAGATAATTTATTAAATGCAATTCTGCAAGTGAAAAATGGGTCGGTTGTATATGTACATTTCTATACCCTCACAAAGTTGAAAAATGTTAAATTGAACCATCAAAATTTGGGGTTGCTTTTATATCATAAAATTCTCCCACTGTTAAATGTAGTTATATGATTTTGTCTGAACATATATGCAACCGTTACTGAAATCCAGTTTAGAATACACTCATCAATCCAGAAAGTTCTTCTTTGGCAGACTGTCCCCTCTTCCACTCTATCAGAAGCTGTGTCATCTCTAGTCATGTATTCTAGGCAACTAACTCAACTTCTCTGAAGCTCAATTTTCTTCACATAAAATGAGGATAATAATATCTAATTCATAACTCTGTTGTGAGGAATAAATTAAGTTCACAGTGTGCATGACACAGGGCTACATGAACGTGAAAAACTTCATAAATGATCATTTCTGTTGGCTGGAAACTCAAATCCCATTTCATCAAGACAAAGGACTTAGGAGGGAGTGTAGTAAGTTACCAAATTTAAGATTAGGGTTTAAACCCTGATTCAGAGAGAGAGAGAGAGAGAGAGAGAGAGAGAGAGAAACCCACATATAAAAGATAGTGCCAGTTGCATGGCACTTAGTTAACTGAATATTGCTTTATTTTCTTTGTTGGGAGAATGCTACATTTTGCTCTTTTTTCCCCCTAATTTTATGCCTAATAGTTCTCAGCCTCAGATGCATATTAAAGTCACCCAGAGAATGTTAAAAATCACTAGTGCCTCAGCCCCAGCCCAGAAATTCTGATTTCATTGGCCTGAGGAGTTGCCTGGGCAAGGGAGATTTTTTGAGTTTCCCTTGACAATATTAATGTATGACTATTGTAAAGAATCCATGGCTGAATTAAAATTTTATATTGTTTTTCCCCTGTGTATTAGAGAATGGGCTCCCAATTCTCATCTAAAACATCTTCAGAGTACACCACTTATGATATCTTAGAAAAATCAAACCACAGAGCCTGCCTGTCTCCATCCAGATATTTTATTCACTGATAATCTTTTCTCATTTTTCTAACAACATTTGATGTTTGTGCACCGAAGGAAGCATGAGAGCTTCATATGAATGACATTAGCTATTTCTGCTTGGAATAGGGTTGTCATCTACCTCTATATGTGCTGCCTCTTTTCAACCCTCAATCAGAGCTGGATATTTAAATCTTAAGCAATAAGTACATTTCTCATGAATAGTAACTTCAAGAAGACAAATCATATCTGCACCAATTCTTGCTCTAACTTAAAATCCCTAAAGACTCATGAAGTCTGGACAAGTCTTCTACTCTCTTTAGTTTTCATTTAATTTATAAAAATGGGAGTTCATAACCCACTTGAATCAAATGTATGAAATACGATACGTCAAGAGCATTGTAATGTTTTGAACAACCAATAAAAAAAAAGAATGCTAAGGTATTTTCCAATCACTATAACATTGTTATTCTCATGATCAACATAATAATGAGCACATTCGTTATTTAGGGACCTTCTACTAGCACTAAAAATCTTCTAAAAAGAGGGTTTAGATAACTGTTTACATTATTGGAATAACAAATAAATGATATATTTGGTCTTGGAGCAGGGCATTTAAATGATATTACCCAAGAAATGCAATGGCTCAGTTCATATGTCCCAGAAAGAACTGACAGCTGTAATTAATCAAGAAATAATTATATTCATAGATTGTTACTTTACTGATAAGGTGCAGACAGAGCTCTAGTTGATTGATTTATTAATTCACCAGCGATAGTACTGCAAAACTGTAACATGACATTAATCATTACCTGGTGAAATGATTAGGAGCCTTCATGTGATGCTGTGGCTTCCTGGGAAAATCACTAATAAGTACATATTAGTGTGCTTATAAACTAGAAGTGCCAGAAGAAAGCTCCTGCTATGGAATTAAAGGATAGTTTGTTTAAAGAAAGGAAAACAACTCTAAATAGTAAGATAAATATTTTCCTCTGCCTTTGGGTGACCTTGTGTTCAACCATCTCCCTTATGAGAATGCTGTCTCCAAGCCTGTGGTTTTGTGGTATGTCAGTAATTCTAGAGAGTCCACCCCCAGCAGAAATGGGCCACTTCCCAGCCACACAAACCTCGTTTCCCTCTCTTTTCTCCCAAAGATGCCCACATGCTCACTAGATTTTACTTTTCTTAAGATGGGTTCTTTCTTTAATGCCAACTTACAACCATATATCAGGTCTTCATCCCTCAAATATCTTTTTAAAAAGTAGTTTCCTTTCTCATTTTTAAGACATGGCCTTGCAGATCTATCAGTCATACAGGACTTCTACTTTCTGGTGGCACAAAAGAAATATGGGTCAATGAAACGACTTATTTAAAAGAAGAGCCACATTGAGTTTATTGTATATCACTCGCAGAAGTTTGGGAATGAGTCAAAATGTGGTCAGGGAGAGAATACACACCCAAAAGGTTAGATACTGCCGTAAGAATAAAATATAGTATGAAGTTCCAGGTAAACAAGATGAGTAAGTTCTAGAGTTCTGTGCCTATAATTAGCAATACAATATTGCGTGCTTACAATTTTGTTAAGTTTTTTTAAGAAAGAATATATAAAGGCAGGTTTCAGGGTATCATGTCATTGCTGATGCCAAAGGAAGCCCCAGAAGCTAGAGGCTAAAAGGCCACATGGGAGTTTCTCTATGCAGGCCACACACACCAACAGAAAACTAGGAGTAGCAGATGAGAAATACGAGTTCTAGAAAGGAGCCTATCCAGGCCTTACTACTGTGCATTTTCATATGTACTTCTGAAACCAGAAATTTTTTTTTGGTTGGTGGTGAGGTGGGGTACCTGGGATTGAACTCAGGGCCACTCAATCACTGAGCAACATCCCCAACTCTATTTTACATATATATATATATATATATATATATATATATATATATATATATATNAAAAAAAATATATATATATATATATATATATATATTTTTTTTTTTTTTTTTTAATTTACAGACAGGATCTCACTGAGTCGCTAAGAGCCTCACTTTTGCTGAGCTGTCTTTGAACTTGTAATCCTTCTGCCTCAGCCTCCTGATCCGATGGGATTACAGGCATGTGTCATTGTGCCTGGCTTGAAACCAGGGCTATTCTTAATCAACTCAGACTATCCTGACAAAATACTGCAGACTGTGTGACTTAAAGAACAGAATTTATTCCTCATAGTTCTGGAAACCAAAATCCGAGGTCAGACTGCCAGTCTGTTCTGTTCCTGGTGATGCCCTCTTCCTGGCTTGCAGACAGACCCCATTTTACTCTATGCTCACATAGCCCTTCCTTGGTGCATGTACATAAAGACAGCTTTCTTCCTCTTCTTTTTTTTAATTAATTAATTTATTTATTTTTAGTTGTAGTTTGACAGAATACCTTTATTTTATTTATTTATTTTTATGTGGTGTTGAGGAATGGACCCAGGGCCTTGCATATGCTAGGCAAGCACTCTACGGCTGAGCCACAACCCCAGCCCATCTTTCTTCCTCTTCTAATAAGACCACCAATCCTATTGGATTAGGATCCTCGACCTTATGACCACATTTAACCTTAAATACTTCCTAAAAACCCTCTCTTAAAATATACTCCCATTGGACAGTATAAATTTGGGGCACATTTGGTCCATAGCAATGATACAGCAACTCACATAGAATATCCCAAAACATGGAAATCCATTTTAATCTTCAAAGCAATAGATACTTTGCAAATGCATTATTTTTGACAGTAGACCATTTTGTTCAAAATTAATTTTACAAAGATATCCTGCATGTAATATAAAATTAAGTGAAACTACTGGGAGGTCCCAATGGGCAATGTTTTCAGCTTGTGTCAGGGTGTATAGCTACATCTGCACCAAAGCAGCTCAGGGAGTAGACACAGAGGGGATTTCAAGAAGCTGCCATCCTGGCTGAATGGTTCAAAAACACACCCTATGAAACCCTTAGTGGAAACATCTTTGCTATAAAAAGGAGGTATCTGTAAGAACAGCTGTACTTCAAGGTTACCATGGAATAGAATGGAGTAAAACAGGACTGAATGCAAGAAGAGACTCAATCAGAAGGTGTCTCATTCTGAGTCATCAGGGTATTTCCCAGGGGGATAAGCAACTGGTCTTGCCAGTTAAAGCCTCTTTAAGAATGTACTCCCTTTAGCATTCTGCTGATAAAATCACAGTGCTTGCAAAACTGGAAACTTTACTTCATTGGGTAGCTTTTCAAGACTTAGTGTTTGTACAAAACAGGACCTCATCGTTCCTATAAGAAAGTTTAGGTCTCTTCATCAAAGCATAAGGAAAAATGTACAGGATTGGGGTTAGAAGAACTATGGTCTCATTCATATTTTGACACTAATTAGTCTTGCTAGAGAAATGATCCAGTCTCCTTGGCAGTAAAGAAAGGGAGGATTAGGCCAGTGTGTCTCGAACTTTGATGTGCATAGAAATAAGTTGGGCAGTATATTTAAAATGTAGGTTTTCTGATCTGTAGCTTCCCCTGCAAAATACTATCATTCAGTTGTTCTCTGGCAAAACCCAGGAATTTTCATTATTTACTCACACACTGTTGATTGTGATACTGGTAGTCAATAGAGAGAGAGAGAGAGAGAGAGAGAGAGAGAGAGAGTTTGAGAAACAGGGAACTAGAAACCCTTCTGCTTTTCAGATCCTATAATTGTATGTTTTTAAGGTTCACCCCAGCAAAGCGTGGTATTAGGCCTACATTCCTAACTTATCTGCAGTAGAAATTTTTAAAAAACAAACATCTTTGCTCCTGCTAAGTACACTGGCCCACACATGCCAGTGTGATAAAGCCCAGGAGGAAGGAAGTAATGACGCCTGAGCAGGGTTCACTGTTCAACCTTCATCCTGCATAGGCTGGTTATTTTCTACCTCCCATGTATAAGTCCAAATAATGCCCCAAGGGGGGAGAAAATTGCTTGGAAATTCTATCAGGAATTTCTGTCTCTTTCTTCTGGTCCTGCTACCAACCCTGCCTTTAGGCTGTATCAGAAATTGAATTCTAAAATTCAGATATCTAAAAAATCCCCAGGGCTTCTATGATGTCCAAGGTTGTTAATGCATTTCAGGCAAGATATTTGTTAAAACACTATATTCTCTCCTTGCATGTCTCCAGTTGTTTCAAACATCTTCTGTATGTCCAGGGCACCCTCCTGTGATCACTGTTTTCAGTTGATGTGAGTGGAGCTTAGCACAGTTTCCTTGCAGGTAGGGGTGCTCTACATGGAATAGGTTTTTGTGAAAAGTTCCAAAGAATATGAAACTTAATGCCTTACAAGAATAGTACTTGGTACTCCAAAAGGGGACCAATAAGTTTTCTGAGTTATATAATAAAACCAAAGTATATTTGATGATACAGTGAGAGAACCAATTAACTGATTTTTTTTTTCAAAATAGGGTATTGGGGGCTGGGGTTGTGTCTCAGCAGGAGAGTACTCACCTAGCATGTGCAAGGTGCTGGGTTCCATCCTCTGCATCACATAAAAATAAATAAACATAATAAAGGTATTGTGTCCAACCACAACTAAAAAAATAGGGGGTTTGGTGATGGAACCCCTAAACTTTGAAAGGAATCAGTGAAGGAGGGCAGAATGATGGCCTCATTAGGACATTCTCAGTTGCCTTCTACTCGGTGAGGCCATCTTCAGGTTCAGGAGGAGTTCACTCAGGTGGGTCCTCCTGGAACAGTCCCTTTTGCCCAGTGTTACCCCACTGTTCAAAGCAGCTTCATAAAGACTGATCCTGGAGAGAAGGACACTGATGGGGGGACCATCAAACACCGCTTGTTTTTTGCTTTTCTGCTGAGAAAGTTAATGAATATAGCTTGGAGTCAGGTAAATTAATTTTTTACATTTTCCATTTGTTTTTAACTCTTATGCCAGAGCAAGGAGAGAGTAAAAACAAGGGGGAAGGATGGACAGCCATGAACCAGGGGTGAGGTATGTGGGCAATAAAGGAGCTGTAGGGAGAACACTACAAAAGCCTGCAGAGTGCTTTGCTTTGTGATGCCCACTTTCTGTCTATGCCCCCGTAGACTAAGAGCTTTTCTACAGGGAAGACCAAGCCTTCAGCCGTTTTCTAAATCTAGCAGAGTGCTTTAGCATATAATGATAGCTTAAGTGAAAGGACTCTTGCTGAATGGAAATTTTTCATTTAAGTATTTCTAAAATATGTCCTGGGGATGGGGAAGTGTTGGTCAAAAGAAAATTTCAGTCATACAGGGGAAACAAGTTCAAGAGAACTTATGGTGCTCATAGCTAATAGCAGCATTACAATCTTGAAAATACCTGATTTAAAAAAAAAATTTTCAGATGTTGATGGACCTTTATTTTATTCATTTATTCGCATGTGGTGCTGAGAATTGAACCCAGTGCCTCACACATGCTAGGCAAGAGCTCTACCACTGAACCACAACTAAGTGTTCTCACCACACACACACACAAAAGATAAATAGGTGAGATAATACATGTTAATTAGCTCAGTTCAAACATTCCACAATATGTACATATTTCGAAATATTATGTTGTACATAGTAAATACATAAAAGTTTTATTTTCAACTAAAATTAACTAAAAAGTGCACAATAATTCATTTGGCATTTTGGAAGCTCAGAATTCTTAGACAAGAGGACAAAAAAGGCATATTTTAGTATATTTGGGTTTTCTCCCTTTGGGGCTGTTAGTTAATCTTTTAACAAAAGCAAAATAATTAAGTGAAAAGGAGGAAAATTCGTGGCTTAAAGCTCAAGCAAACCTATCAGGCCAGTGTTTTATGACAAGTTTTTCCTTTTATCAAAATGTAAATGTTATGATTAAAAGTCCAAAACAGCATGTATGCAAAGTTGAAAATTTTAAATGATAAGGAAGAACTGAAAGGAAAGAAGAGTGGAAGAGTGCCAAACATTGCTAATAACTATAAAGCAACTGGAAAAACTATAAAGCATAGGTTGAGGTCCCAACCTAGCTCAGCTTTCATATTCTTTGCCACCAGCTCTTGAGCTAAATAAAGCCACTTAGTTAGGGTGAACATATAGTTTTATTGACAAGAGTGAAACACTTTTATGAGTGAACGGGGACCAAAATCCAAGACCTATGATTGCTCTATTCTTCATACACTTAAGAACTTCTTTTTATTCTGTGTATTTTGTTAAAAATGTTCCACACGAGCTGAAAGGGAGTGTGGTCTCTAAATTGGTCTCCCACAGTGCAACCATCTGAAGTGAATATCAGTCTGCTTCAGACATACCCAATTGCAGCCCAGTCCAGAAGATGGACCAAACCAGGGTTTTTTCCAAAAGGTGGATATACAAGCAAATGAGAATCTGATTTGAGGTCTCAAAGGACAAAAGACACAACACAAAATGACACTGAATCACAGAAGGTGAAGGCAAGTTTTCTTATTACAAAAGAAGAAAGTTGAAATTCAAAGCTAACTGTCTTTATCAACATTTTAGCAGATAATAAACTAGACCTCTGAATCACAGTAATTTTTTAAAATTGTGGCTAGAATTAAAAAGAAATGCTTTGTTTTCTTTGTATTTATTTTATATGATCTATTTATCACACACTATCAGTTTTCATTTATAATAGTATTTTCCTTAGATATAAATTTAAGTCTAACAAAAAACAATTAAATTTGTAATAAATGATATGTGAATACGAACAAAACCAATCTTAAAAACCTTTTCACAGAACCACTTGTCAAAATTATAAACAACAACAACAACAACAAAAATCTAGGAGTTTTGACCCAACATATGTTCATTCCTGAACCAAGGAACTGCAGAAGGCAAAGCTAGTACAGGGCCCCACCCAGATCCAGGAGAGCTAACCTCATGATTCATACTGGAAAAGGGGAAAGTCTGAGAACTTACTCAATTAGAGAAGGGTCTCTGAATGCACCAAAACAAGGAGATGAGGTGAAACTGAGCCAAGTTACCCTTGACAGATGTTGACACCCAAAGGATACTGACCACTGGGCATAGCCACTATGGTTAAATTACAAAGCAAAGGGAGGGAGAATACAATAAGAAATATAATAAGCTCTATATTCTTTATGACTATGAAATGAATAATATGACAGAAGGAGATGTTTTGGATTGAGAACTGGTGGCTTAGGAAAATGTAATGTACCAAGGTACACCCACTATGAAGTTGCATTCAGCAAGGATGGCTGGGGCAACATGTGATAGAAGTCTTTGCCACCTATCTTTTCACACGAACACTCCCACCCAGCCCCCAACTTACAAATACCTAGTGTGCTAGTCCTACTCCTGTTTTAGGGAAACTTTAATGTGTAAGCAAAACTTCCTATGGAAAATTTCAACATTTGAATGGGATGAGAGACATGAACCGGAAATGGTTTTTGGAAAATATCAGCATACTGGTAGTGGCAGAAGTTCTGCCAGTAGATAGAATTGCACTTTATGTATCCCTCACACTCAGACATGATTTTTTTTTTGTTTATAATTTTGACAATACTTCTTCTATTAAAAATAGAGCAGTCCTCCTACAAAGCTTCCCCTGGCACACCCACTGTCCCAGCTCTAATCACCACCAACATGCTGGCAAAGAAGAGTCTGAACCAGGTTGGGGCCCAGATGTCCTCAGTTGTCAGAGTCAGACCTGTGTAACTTTTACTGTTCATTACTCAGATCTTAAACCTGTCACACATTTCCATCTTTGCCTGTGGTGAAGTGTTTTCATAGCCTACCTTTTCATAGTTCCTATAACACCATTTTTATCACTTATTTAATATCCTCTATTAGACTCCAAACTCCCTAAGGGCAGGATCAGGTACACTAATGACACCACCACCAACTGGTCTAGTCTGGTCCATAGTCAGCAGTCCATAAAATGAATAAGCCAGGTGTGGTGGTGTATGCTTGTAATCCCAGCAGTTTGGGAGCCTGAGGCAGGATGATTGCAAGTTCAAAGCCAGCCTCAGCAAAGGCAAGGCACTAAGGAATTCAGTGAGACCCTGTCTCTAAATTTTAAAAAATACAAAATAGGGCTGGGGATGTGGTCCAGTGGTCAAGTGGCTCTGAGTTCAATCCCCAGTACCCCCTCCCTGCCAAATGAACAAGGGAATGAGTGATGGACAAGCAGCACATTGCTAGAACTTAGCAATGTTCACCTACAAAGCAAACTGACCTGGCCTTTCTTGATGTAGATTGGTGAGGAGAGGGAGAACATCAAACCATATGTGGAAGAGGGAGGTGAAGATTACCTTATATATCCAAAGGGTCCCTTGGTAGAGGTTGGTCATAACTTGCTTAGGAAGTGGGAAGACTGATCTAAACCTTGGAGGTAACTGTTACACAGGATATCACAGCACTCAGATGCCTGCTCATTTTTTTCATAAGAATTATCTTTTCAATATACATGCCTTCAAAAAAATCCCCTTTTGGATAAGCCTCTACACCATGGATGGGATTATTGAGTCATGTCCCTTGGTTTTAAAGGTATATGGCTCATATAACTGAGATGGGAAGAAGCTGAGCCTGCTTTTCTTGTCCAAGTATACTTCTTCTATTAAAAATAGAAATATTTGGGGCTGGGGTTGTGGCTCAGTGGTAGAGCACTTGCCTAGCATGTGTGAGACACTGGGTTTGATTGTTAGCACCACAAATAAATAAATGTCCATTAAAGACTAATATTTTAAAAAATAGAAACTTTTATTGAGCAGCCACCTAAATACAAACTAGGAAAATATTTTCTAAAATAATAGCAAAGAGAGGCAGCTATGTGACACTGTACAAATTACTAAACCTTTCTGACTCTTAGTTTCCTTATCTGAAAGGCTAGAATTGTGAACCTTATTTTTCAGGGAGTATATGAGCATTTTGGTTTATATCTGGAATATCTGCCAAATCTCATGGGTATAGAGGTGGTGGGACTTTTAGACAATGATTGAACCAAGGGATTTCTGACATTATCAGTGGATTCATTCACTTAATGGGCTCATCTATTGATAGTCAATGCACCAGCAAGAGGTAGAACCTAATAGAAAGAAGTAGGTCACTGGGGACATTCCAAGTAGAGTTTGTCTTCTCCCCAAGCCTCTCTTTCTCTGTCTCTGTCTCTCTCTCACTTTCTTGCCTTTCTGGCTGCCTGATGCTGTGCAGCTTTCCTCTGCCCCACCATAATGTTCTGCCTCATCTCAGGCCCAAAGAAATGGAGCTGACTATGAACTGTATCTTCTGAAACCATGAACCAAAATAAATCTTTCCTCCTCTAAGTTGTTCTTGTCAGATATTTTGGTCACAGCAACTAAAAGCTTATTAACACAATGAGGTTCAAATACATAAAGTACCAAATACAAAGGTTGTCATCATTTTTAACGATTTACATAAAACTTTAAAAATGGACAAATACTTCAGCTTAAGGTAATAATCCTCTAAGTATCAACTCTTCTATTCCAAATATCAATTTAAAATATATTTTCTCTTTAACTTCTAAAGCTACTACTGTATCCTGAACATTTTCTGAGCCCTGGAAGAATTAAAGATTGGCACACATTGATTCACAAGTCTCTGGAGACACTTCTCTTTAATCTAATTTCAGTAGTAGGAGAAAGTTTGTGAAGCCCACCCAAAGGGTAAGATCACATTTGTCCAGGATTTCACCTCTCAGTTTCTGTCTTTTCCTGAGGCAATCCCTGGACCTACACTCTGACACCAGCTCCACCTCTGCCGTCTGACCTCTCCTGCTACCAGCTCCCAAGTTGAAACCTACTTTCCCCTTCTTTTTTGTTCATCAGGGTGCAATCTTGCACTTCATCAGAATCACCAGGTACCTCATCCAGACCTTCCAAAATCAGATTCTGTGGGAGAAGAGTTGGAAATGCACATCTAAACCCTAGGTGATTCAGAGGCATATAACATTTGAAAATCCATGCCTTAAATCAGAGAACAGCATTTCTGTGGATAGAGAACAGATCCTGGGCCTTTTAGGGCTGAACACTGTTTTCTCCACCTTTTAAACGCTTTGTGTATGCCTATTTTATCATTCACTGTAAAGTCGAGAGTTACATTTAGATTTGTTTTGCACTTTGAAAAACCTAGGGCAGAAATTGGTCCCTAGCTACATCTAATTAATGTAATTTGTGGTGAGTTTATAGATTATCCAGTATTCTAAGTCAACTACTAGGCTCACACCAATGATTGTTAAAGGAATCACTGTTGTCCACAGTGAGAGAGAGAGAGAGAATTTTTAATATTTATTTTTTAGTTTTCGTCGGACACAACATCTTTGTACGTGGTGCTGAGGATCGAACCCCGGTCACACGCATGCCAGGCGATCTCGCTACCGCTTGAGCCACATCCCCAGCCCCAAAGAGATGATTTTTAAATGATGAATTCATAAGACATTAAACAACAACAATTCACAAATGATGACCTTTTCAATTCTTTATTTTTCTGTCTACATCAAGGAGTAAGTCTCTGAGAGGTGCTTCTGTCATTATTCTAATACGTCCCTCACGTATTCCAATTTTTTTAATAAAGAAAGAGTAAGTTTCCAGCTACAACTTCTGCAAGCAACAATATTAGAGGGAATGGATTTTCAGGCTTTCTGTACATTCATTTTTGTTGTTTCCTTCTATTTATTTTATAGTAGTAATATATTTATTCATTTAAAGATGAAAAAGTGAGTGATTTAAAGAAAAAAGTAGTCTAGGTAATGTATAGTATAGCAACCATGAAGGGAGCAAATGAATAGCTAAAGTTTTGAGAAACTCTTCAGTGGATTAAAAACTATGTACAGGTCAGAGCAGTTCTTTTGTTTTTTGTTTTGGACCTGGGGATTGAATGTAGGGAATTTAACCACTGGGCCCAGCCCTTTTAATTTTTTATTTATATTTTGGTACAAGGGATTGAACCAGGGATGCCTAACCTCTAAGGATATCCCCCAGCCCTTTTATTTATTTATTTATTTTATTTTAAGATAGGATCTCACTAAGTTGCTGAGGGCCTTGCTAAGTTGCTGAGGCTGGCTTGAATTTGCAATCCTCCTGTCTCAACTTTCTAAATTACTGGGATTACAGGTATTCACCACCACTCCAAACTACAAGCAGTTCTTAGAATAAGTTTAGGACAAAAAATTATTGTACTCCATGATGTTAGATTCTGTACATTGATGTCTCATGTTATTTACCCACATGAAGAGCAGTTAATTTAACATCTCTTAAAAAGAAAATTGTGAACAAGGTTCCATACCAGGTGTCTTGTAGGTACGGGGAAGGGGCAGGAATTAACATAGCAGCTACTCTTTATCATTTGTTAAAAATTTGAGGGGAATCATAAAAATGCCACTTTCTCTTAAGGCTGTAGAAAAATATGCATACTTTAACCAAATTTCTTTTTCCATATTTTCTAGCATTACTATTACACTTCTCCAGATTTTTATCTCATAGCTAATTGTAGTTAGGACCACGGTTCCCCATGTGGAGATAACTCAGCATATGAAAATAGGCTTCAGAATATTTGGACTGCTGGGGACATAAATTCTCAAACTAGTAATGGCTGACTGAGTTATAAGTGTTAAATCAGAGTGAGTAGAAAGGATAGTAAACTCTGTTCACTTAACTAGTAATATGCCTCTTGGGGAAGAATATAGGATAGAAGTATATTATTTAAGTTAATAAGTAAAAGTCAAGCTAAATTTCTGACCCTTTGACCTTTAATTCTTCTTTGAAGAATTACAGAACCTTATTTTTTGTTTAGTTTTCTTTGTTTTTATTCGGTAATACTCATCTTTAAGATTGATCTCTTATGAAAAAGCCACTAATATGAGGTTGTGGTTCCTGTTAAATATAAGTTGATTCATACTAATAGGTTTTGGGAAAGCATATGCTTGAAAAAAAATTAATTCTATGGTGTGTGTGTGTGTGTGTGTGTGTGTGTGTTTCTATTCAGTAAAGTATTAGAGAGAATTATGGTGACCTTAAAGAGAGAGATATGGTGGCCTTTGTAGGATTTTACTAGGATCTTGGAGGCTATATATGTTGAATAAATGGCATAATCCAATTCCTAAACTTGGTACAATTATGTTAAAAAATATAGTCACATAATTTTTTTCCTGTTATTTATTTGACTCTGTCCATGGGTTTTTAATACTGAATCCATTTTTCTTCCATTGATATCAACTCTTCAGTCTTCTACTTAACTGCATTGTCCAAGAGCTCTAGGGATAGATTTTATTCCAGACAGATAGCCTTGCTTCCACTCTTTATGACAAGAGTCTGATTGAACCACTCTTGCCATATTTTCTCAATGTCACACACTATCACTGTTGAAGTTGGGTCTTGCAAAGTCTAAGCTCTTCATGGTAATGCCCTTGTCAGGGGGAGCTTCACTAGGACGAAAGTGAAACCAATAATAGAGATCCAGAGATGCAGCTCTATTATATCATTCTCCATATGCCTGACCCCAGCCTAGATGGGATAAATTCTGAGAAAATTGCCATCAACTCTACACTGTGGCCCTGTCACCACTACAATTTTAAACCTTGGTCACTATACAAGATGAGTTCTCTCTTCAAAGTTGGTTTTGTCTCACAGGTATTATTGCTTTTTCCTTCCAATGTATCTTGCAATGTTTATGTCCATCTGTCTTAGTTCAGACTGCCATTAATAAAATATCATGGTTTAAACAACCGAAATCTATATTCCCAAAGTTCTGGAAGCTGGAATTACAATATTAGAATATCACTGAAAGGCCCTACCTCTAATTGGAGTTTAGGGTTTCAACATACAAATTGGGAGGAAGTGGGAGGAGAAAATTCAGTCCATAAACACCATTCTAGCTCACAATGGTAAATTTCCTAACTTTAAATATGATAATTTCTTTTCTTCTTAACAATACTGGGTATTGAACCTAAGGTCACTCTACACCTAGTGACACACTATATTCCCAGGCATTTCTATTTTATTTTATTTTTTGTTTCAAAATGGGGTCTTACTAAGTTGCCAAGGCTGGTCTCAGATGTAAATCTTCTTGCAACTTCCAGCTCTGGAGTGGCTAGAATTGCAGGAGTGAACCATCATACTTTGCTTAAAGATGAAAAATTCTAAACAGTTGCTTTGTGGAAGAATCCATAAAAAATCAGGGTATACAACCAATCTGAATTCAATAATACTTCACTTTTCACCTGAAGTGGAAGACCTATATAAATCTATAGTACATGAAAGAACCAGAGGTATCCTACAACATTGATCATTTTCCATCTAGAGCTTCATTTCAACTTTTAGGTATTCTTTCTCCTTTCATTTTTCTTTTTTAGAAGTTATGCAATAAGGAATTTTGAGAAGCTGGCTAAAATAACAAAAAAACCAAAGTGGGTGTCCTAGAAATATTATTAGTACATTCTCTATGAATATACTATATTTCCTCTCAGGAAATAAACCCACTATTTTTCTTTACCCCAATGCTGTTTATCCTTCAGAAGATACCCTACCCTCATACCATGGCTCATTTTGATTTTCTTTTATCAGTTTACTCCTAAAATAAACAAATGTCAACAGAGACTGATATTTTGATTCTGAGGATGAATTCATGTTTATCAAATTATTGAGTTGGAAACCAAGTAAAGTTGGCAAGACCTAATTTAGCAACCACATCTGGAATGATATGAAATATCTTGTAGGCTTTAGTAATCATGAAGCTTTGAAGAAGAGTAGTGTTCAAGTTGAAAGTCTAACCAACGGAAACTTGGACTAAGGTCAAACCATCCTTGCCCTGGTGACTTGAAGTTCTTTCTCTTTGTTTTTCTTGAGGTCTCTAAAGAGGGGTCTAACCGTATTTTTCTGCCTCTGGCTACCACATGTAGAATCACAGACTTGGCAAGAAACTTAGTGGTCAGCTAGTTTAAAACTTGATTCTACAAAAAAAAAAAAAAATTCCTTCAGTATTGTAATGACTGACACAGATGCTCTAGAGCATAAATGAAACCCATATTCTTATATATCTAAATATTTAAAAGTTAAAAGTCAGTTTTTAAAATGATCAAGGAAATATGTTCTATCTTCTAACCTTGAAAAAGATACCTTCATAAGTACTAGAAACAACATTTAGACAAAACTTAGACTTCTCAGACTCCTTGGAATTGTGTATGACATAGTGACACAGTCTGAAACTCTTTTCAATTCCAGATACCTTTCGTACTGTGTTTTATCTCTTTGTATTGTACCTCACACTAGTCCATAGCTATAAGTTTAATACATATTAACTGCAAAAAATGGTGCCATGTCCACCTCTCAGACATAGACATATACCTTATGGAGAACAGATTTTCACAGGCCCTGACCAGAAATCTTGAGTGTGGGATTTCCACTTCTAGAGTCCTCACTTTGTGGAAAAGATGAAGGGGCGGGGAGGGAAAACCTAGGAAAGTAGCACCAGAGGAGCACAATTAGGACCCCATGGCAGGGGTCCTTTTGCTCAAGTAAAGTTGTCCCTTTTTATCTGTAGGCTACAGATCCATGGATTCAATAAACTATGGATAAAAAATATTTAAAGAAATTTCATCTGAACTGAACATGTACAGATAATTTTTCTTGTCATTATTTCCTAAACAATGTAGTCTGAAAACTATTTACATAACATTTTCATTATATTATATGCTATAAATAATCTAGAGTTGATTTAAAGTATACAGGTGGGTGTGCATAGATTATATACAAATATGATTTTATTTTATTATATGAGGGACTTGAGCATCTGCATATTTAGGGTGTTGACCATTTTCTTCCTCCTCTAGCTATCACATGTACAATCACAGAATTGGTAGAGGACTCAGTTGCCAGCTAGTCTAAATCTTTATTTGAGTCATGGATTCTTTCACTGGCCTTTTCTGAGACAAGGGAGAGTCTGGAATTAATCCCCCAGAGATAACAAAGAACAACTGCATAAGAGTGGTACTGTAGTTTATCAACACCAAGAGTTGTCAGGATACTAACACACTTTACAATTAAAATAGCAGCATATCACCAGAACAAATTCCATAGTCAGGCTAGTTTCTGCCTTTAGACCTCAGCAGCCAAACTATGCTAGTTGGGAGAATGCAATTCCAGAACAGAGTTTAATTCCAAGGGCTCTGAAATTCTCCTTCCCTTGAGACCTCAGAGAAAGTCTGCTTTTAGGTCTTACATGGAAAGGATTCTGAGCTTCCAGTGTTAGTCTGAGCTTAATTAGGTCTGTCTTCAGCAATTCTCTCAAGACAAGACAGAAAGAAACATATGACCCACCACTGTGGTGGATTTTACATACCTTTTATGACCAACCAGACTCATGATTCTTCTAAGAGTCCAAGAAACTTGTCCAAGGAGCCCAAGAGATTGGCTCTTCCATGGTTTCAAGTCCATATGGTGGAGAATGTGCAATGACTCTGTATTATTCAGGATTCTTGGGCATGGGAGCAGTAAAATGAATGACAGAACAGAGAGAGGGTAGGGGGAGGAAATAGAAACACAGAAAGAGACAGAAAAGAAAGAGATTCATTTTGAGGAATTGGCTCATACAATGATGAAGACTAGCACATGCAGGGTAGGCCAGCAGCTGGACACCCAGAGAAGAACTCAAGCCCAAAGTCTGGCAGAATTCTCTCCTTTTTAGGGCAAATCAGTATATTTTCTCTTAGCGCCTCCAACTAATTTAGTGAGGACCACCAGCATTATGGAGGAACTTGCTTTATTCAAAGTCTACTTGTTTAAATGTTAATCTCATTTTTAAAAAAAAGAAAACTTTTTCACAGCAACATACAGGCTAACGTTTGACTAAATAGTATATGAATCCAGTGACCTAGCCTAGAGGATACATAAAATTAACCATCATAGAGTCCATGACAGCTAATATTTTTTGTGTGTATGACAGCAGGTAATGCTTCTAAAACACTCAGACCTTGCTTGCCAAGTGCTATTACCTTAAAGTTGCATTTGAACATGTCCATCTTACTACTCTACCTTGGAAAATCTCAGTAACCTTGGACAGGCTCGACAAGCTGTCTAATGACTAGAAACTCCAGATTTCATTTCCATTCCAGGCTGCTGGCAGGCAAACATGTTCTGTACTGAAAAGATATATAACCTCCACGGGGTAGCAGCTTTACTAGGCATGACCACGTTTCCACAGGAAGAGTTTGAATTTCACTTGTCAGGAAATCCAGTATTTGGCAAATTGGGGTGATATGTCAAGCTCCATAAATAAAAGCAAGCCAGGTTACTTTTAATTATGCTGATTACCTTCCCAGTCTACTTGTCAAGGCCAGAACCTTAGGGAGAAAAGTTAGGTATTGGTTTTTCATATGGAGCTTTTCTCTCCCTCTTTTATACTTTGCATTGGGGGGGCGGGGAGTGTCCAGATATATGTAAAAATCATCTGGGTGTGTGTTTGTGTGTGTTTGTGTGTGTGTGTAAAAATTTGGGTTCACTAAGGATTCTAAGAATCCAAATAAAATTTTCTGTGCTATATAGACACTTATATTAGAAATCACAGGAATTATGTCATCTGTTTGATATAAATTAATCAAAGAAGAAAAGAGAAATATATAAGATATGAAGTGGGACTATCAAATATAATGATAGTAGCATGTGTTCAACACTAATTATATATGCCACTGTCAGGTGTATTGTGTATACATCACTCCTAATTCTAAATGTAAGACAGTAAGTGCCATTTGCCCTGATTTAAAGGTAAAATGGAAACTCAAGAAGTTTGAACTACCAAAGATACACTAAAAATAAACAGATCTGCCAGAACTGAAGCAGCTATTCTTCTTGTAAAGACTGAAAGCCAGGCTTGGAAGAGGTAGCTCTTAGACTCCTCTCTATTCCTGGGCTGGCAAGGGAGCTCAGGAGCTTTCCATGGACATATAAAGTAGTCTGTATGCCTGGAATTGAAAATCCTCTTGAGCAGTCTCCAAACCACCTCAGGTTTATGGAATTTGCTCACTATATTTTAAAGGATGGGAGTTTATCCAATTGCTGTGAAAACCCAAAATGAAAGTCCACAGTCAAGGTACAGAATCTTTCCTGTGAGCTCTAGGAAACACTGACAAGTTGCAGAAGAAGAAGCCTGACTTAAGAGGAATTAATCTGATCTTACACTCTTCTCTCATTCTTGGCTCTCTTACTCGGTTAAAATTCCTCCTTGGGACCAATGTCAAAGGTCACCAGAACTTTCAGTTCCTTCGTTTATTCTTTGCTTCATTTACTGATCACATAATGCCAGATAGCACTATAAATAAGGACATGGTAGATATAGTCCTTGCCCTTGAAGAATCCTCTTTTTAGCCCCGGAATAAAACACATATAAATGGTTGTCCCTAGGCATCTTTTACAGATCCAGAATGTCCCCCAATGGCTTCTGTGTTGAAGGCTTGAACCCCAATGCAGCAATGTTCAGAGGTAGGGCTTTGGGAAGTGATTGATCATGACAGCTCAGCCTTCATCAGTGGATTAATCCATTGATGGCTGAATGGAGTACTGCAAGGTTGTGGAAACTGTAGGTGGTGGGGCATGGTTAGTAGAAGTAGGTCACTGGATGAGTGCCCAGGGAGGGTATTTCCTGTCATTGACAGCTTCCTCTTTCTCCCGGTTTCCTAGCTGCCTTGAACTGAACAGCTTCCTCCACCATGCCCTTCCACTGGGATGTTCTGCCTTGCCTCAGAGCCAGAGCAGTGGAGCCAGGTGAACCATACAATGCAACCTCTGAAACCCTGAGCCAAAATAAATCTTTCCTCCTCTAAGTTGTTTTTCTCAGGTATTTGTCACAGTGATGAAAAGCTGACTAGCACAATAACCACGGGGGATCGGGTTCAGGGTCCCCCTAGGAATACCAAAATCTTCGGGCGCTCAAATCCTTTCTTTAAATGACATAGTATTTGCATATAACCTATGTAAATTGTCTTGTGTACATTCAATCATTTTTACATTACTTATAATACCTAAAATAATGCAAAAGCTATGTAAATAGTTATAATACTGTATCATTTAGGAAATAATAAGAAAACTCTGTTCATGTTCAGTACAGATGTAATTTGTTTTTCTGAATATTTTCAAACTGCAGTTGGTTGAACCCACAGAGAGAATCTGAAGATAGGGAAGGCCACTACACACATAATTATATCTACTGAAGTAAAATACCAGCTTTATGGAATGATAGTATAAGAACAAAAAAGGGCCTCTCAAGTGCTAAGCAATTTATTTTCTTGGTCTGAGCCTCTGACATATTGTGCCAGATGGCCAAAGGAGCAGTATTAGTAGTATTAGTGGTCATGAGATCACCAGGTGATGCTGAGGTGCTCAGTTAAGGCAATTTCCACAGCATCTTCAAGTCAGACATCCTGAGGGACAGGGAGAAGAATGGGAGCTGTGAATTACCTAATCAGCCTTTTATTCAGGCCTGCGGTCTTCATTTAAAAGAGCTACAATTACATTTCTCACTGATGAAAACTTGGAAGTAGAAAAGGTGTTCCAAAATTTGCACACCCTTTGTATCCTGGGCTGGTGTGTCTGAGAAAATGTCCGTTCTGTCATTTTTAAAAACTTCTGGATAATATTACATTTCAATTAACTCAAAAATTTCAAGAGAAGTTGCACCATATCATAGTGCTTGCAAAAAAGGAGTTTCTCACTAAACTGTAAAAACCTGCATCTGTAGATGATAAGGATTTAAGCCAAGTGATGCCCCTACTCACTGATCTCAAGAGGCCTCTGAGAGTGTCTTCTGCGGAGCAGAGTCTGCAAGATGTTCCTCTCTTACATTTCCACACTCACCAAATACTCTGCCGGCCTTTCATAAATTTATCAAAGTCCTATCTATTTGTATATTCACACATACAGAGAAATTCACTGCAAATATAAACTAGAGACAAATGTAAAAATTATGATCCATTTGCATTAGCATGTTTTGAATCCTTAGAATGACCTGGTAATTGAATAATGGAGAATCATATGCTGGATTTATATACCATTGAGAGGTGTAGAGAAACGTATCTTCCAGATTTCCCTGGGTCCACGCTGATGATCCTTACCAGTCCCCTTTCCTGTGAACCACGGTGCAGTATGTGGGAGAAACTGGGGAGGGTTGCTGAGGAATAAGAGATTCAGTTCCATCCTGAACCTTTATCTGTCTATGGACCACTTGGTTTCATTTTGGCTTACTCACAAAAATATTCAAGTCTTTCAGAACCCAACTCCCTCTCCCCATTAATCTCCAAGATGATGTCTAACTGTAGAAGAAGTGCACCTGCAAATAGCTGAGGGAAGGCATGTTTCTGAGATCTATGCTCTGCTGGCCAGATCTTTGCTGTTCTCTTCTGTGGAACAACTGATTTGGGCTGCTCCCTGGATAGATGATTTTGTTGGCATCTGCTGCTAACGGAAGGCTGCAGCTGGTGAAATTCATAATTTGTAGTTTGTTTCCTTTTAGCTCATTTGGGCCCAGGAATTTCCCTTGATGACTCAATCCTTCCTCTGTCCTCAGTGGAGCTGCAGAGCCCACCTGAGGTCTGACTGTCCTTCCCACATGGGTCCCAGGTCAGGTGTTTGGTTCTGTAGCCCCCAGCTCTCAAGCTGCTTTGCCCTAACTTGATGAATTTCAGACAACTTTCTTCACTTCCCCTGGGCCAATTTCTGATTCTATCTATGCCGCTCAGAAACACTGAATTCCTCATCTGTCTCCATCTAATCCCCACTGCCTTTACTTCCATGTGATCTTCTGTTATGGGTTGACTAGTATCCCCCAAAAGTTATGTTGGAGTACCTCAGATTGTGACTGTATTTGGAAATAGGGTCACTGCAGATATAATCAACTAAGCAGAGGTCACATAAGAATAAAGTGGGACCGTGGTGTAATATGACTATATTGTACTATATATGTCCTTATAAAAAGAGAAGAGACATGAGACACACACACTAAATGGAGAACATCACCTGATGATGGAGGCAGAGACTGAAGTGTTGCAGCTGCAAGTCAAAGAATACCTAGAATTGCTATAAACCACCAGAAGCTGAGAAAGCAAAGAAAGAGTCCACCTTGCAGGTTTCAGAAGAGGTGCAGTCTGCTAAGACCTCTGGAACTGTGAAATAATAAATTTATGTTGTTTCAAGTCACCCAGTTTGTATGAGTCAGCTTTGTGTTGCTGTGAACAAAATGCCTTACAAGAGCAACTTAGAGAAAGAAATGTTTATTTTAGCTCACAGTTTTAGAGGCTCAGTCCACGATAGGCTGACTCCATTGCTCTGGGCTGAGGTAAGGCAGAACATCATAGCAGAAAGGTACATGTTGAGTCTTAGGCTTATGGTGTAACTATGTTCCTTCCAGAAACTCTATAGTGGATATTCAGCATCTATTGTCCTTTCTTCCATTGTTCCTTCAACATTTTGGCCAAGTATCCACATCTTTTCTTTTTTATTTAAGTTGGGTACTGATCCTAGGGGTTCTGTACACTGAGCTACATCCCTAGTCATTTTTATTTTTTATTTTAAGACAAGGTCTTGCTAAATTGCTGAGATTGGCCTCGAACTTGCAATCCTCCTCCCTCAACCTCCCCATCAAACGCTGTGATTACAGATATGTGCCACCAGGCCCAGCAAGTATCCATCTTTTTCTAATTCAGCCCACATCCCTCAGTGTCCTGATTATTAAAGGATTATCTCATAACATTTTCCCCCTGGTTGGTTCTGGAGTGGGCACGTGATCTAAATCTAAAAGGCATTTCTAGGAGAAAAGCTGTCTTGTTCTTAAGAACTCTTTAGAAACAAGCCTCCCTTACATTGGAAGTAGAAATATAAGCATGCAGCCTGACCTCAGTTGTCAACTGTCATGCAATTGTGAGGAGAACTGTCCTTACAATGAAATCTTAACAGAGAACACAGATGGAAAGCATCTGGGTCCATGAACCTGTAGCCCAGTGAATTCATGAGGTCCAGTACACAAGACAATAACTTTCTGTATGGCGTAAGCTAATTTGATAGACTCGTGATGAAAGTATCCTAAAAAAAAAAATTCAAATTTTGTTGGACATTTAAAAATATCTTCTATGTGGAAAAGCCTCTGGTAAATTAAGGCTTTTTAGCTATAAACGCATACATACTTATGTTTTAGGCAGTTTTTTTTTTTTTTCTGTTGTCACTAAAGGACCCACAATTGTAGAGGAGAAAAGATTTATTTGAAAGCTCACAGTTTCAGAGGTCTTAGTCCATTCCTCAGGGCTTGAGGTGAGGCTGAACATCATGGCGGAGAGTGTGGCAGAGAGAAGCAGCTCACATCATGGTGATCAGGAGACAGAAAGAGAGATAGGCTCCTCGCTCCAGATACAAAAATATGCACCAAAGCCAAATTCCCATTTTCTCCAGCCACACCCTATCACTTCAGTTACCACTCAGTTAAACCCTATCAGGGGATTAAATCACTGATTGTGTTAAGGCTCTTACAACCCAATCATTTCTCCTCTGGACCTTCTTGCATTGTCTCACACGTGAGATTTTGGGCAACACCTCATATCCAAACCATAACAACTTAATTACCTGCAAGTGTTCTTATAGCTGTGGAAGAACTGTTCCTTATATTTCTTTTTGTAGACTCTCTACCTTCCTGTATCACCCCTTGACGACTCTACCTGCTTACTAAGGATTTAGTACACTTGACCTAAATTCAAATGATGACTATTCTAAGGAAAAGATTTTTGGTTTGTTTGTTTGTTTTTAGCTTTTAATATTACCAGTATTGTATAGGTGTGAAAATAGACATGCTGATAAAGAAAAGATTTGAAGAAGCCCATAAATTTCTATAATCTAAGGAATTACCATAAGCCCAAATCATTATAGAACAATTAGGCAAAAATGCAGAAAGCTGTGGTTTTCTCTAACAGCTATAGCCAGAAATTTTTCCCCCACTATTTTAAAATTTTATCTATTTATTTATTGCAGTGGTAGACATTCAACCCAGGGCTTCACACATGCCAGGAGAGCTCTGAGAGACTGGAAAACACTATTCCAAAAGATTCTTACCTTTTAAAACTCTTCACGAAGGCACATACAGTAAGAAAATCATATTGACCAGGCATGGAGAAGAAAATGATAGAGCACACAAATCACTCCTCTTGTTTTCAGTACCCCCTTAAGTGCTACATTATTTTAAAGATTTTTGTCCACTGGAATTTTCTCAAGTTTTGGCTTAGTCTTTAAGAGAGTAAAAAAGGAAAGGAAGACTGAAATACAATCAGGTTCTCTGTGGATAAGAAACTAAATTTAAGAAAGTTTTTCAAAATGAAATTTGTGTTACATTTAATTTTATTCATCTTTGTCATTTCTTATTAATATGTTTATTATGACTTACATGAATACACTATAAATATTTGATTGTCTTGTTAAATCATCTTTTAAATAAAGCCTCAGAAATATACCAGCCACATAAAACTTCTTCAATACAATATTTGCTGGAATTATCCAATTATTCAAGGGTCACATTGGAGACAAGTGTACCCATGTACTCTTCATTCGAATGCAGAAAGCACTTTGTTTTCTGAGGCATAAGGGTGCCATATTTCCTTCTGTTACCAAAGCACTGAGGTATCTTGGCTACTAAATCAAGAATTGGACCCTGCATTTCCCCTCAAATATAGACAGCTCTGGGCAGAAGAAGGCATGATAATATTAGAGCAAAGGGGAAATCCTTAAAGCCCAGTGCTTACTGTCATAATGTCATAATTTTGCTCCATGCCAGGATAGCGAGGCAGGAATTTGCCATTCTACATTCCTTTGGCAATTTTGCCAAGGGAGGTATGGTCATGTAGTGATGGGGTGGAGCGGGGGCAGGGTGCAATTTATTTGGCTGAATTTGGACCTTCTGTCAGAGGGTTCTTTCTCAACCTCGGGGAATGAGACAGGACTACACATCTGACTTGCTGGATAGTTTGGAATCATGCTTTATCATTAGTTCCTTCACCTGTAACAAGCACAGGTCCATTCATTGGTAAAGACGAGTTATTTATCATGGCACTTTGGGGTTTCTATTCAAAACTGGAAGGTTTGGAATGAGCAGTACCAACCCAAATGTGGAATCATTCACAATTCTAGATAAATAACTATAATATCTATGTTAAATTAATCTAAAGCAATCAACTTTATCTTATTAACATGGATGGGGAAAAAAAACACAATCCAAACATTTCCAAAAAATAAAAGTAGTCAATTTAAAATTCAGTGGTTCGCTTGCATAGTGTACATCCTTTGCCTTCCTTCACTGGGGCTATTTGTTCTGAAAGTGGATATTAAAGGACCTCAGGATGATGGTATGGAGATAGACTCTGCAGTATGCAGTGAATTTAAGTTGCATTCCATTATCATCCATGCTTTTCAAAGAAATCGTGCTGCCATGGTTTAGATATGAAGTGTCCCCCAAGAGCCCTTTATGTTAAAGACTTAAAGTGTCACCAACTTGTGGCACTATTGGGAGGGGGTGAAAACAATACAAAGTGAAGCCTAATGAAATGCAGTCCTTGGAGGCATGCCTTCAAAGAGGAAGTGGGGACCCTGAGCCTTTCCTGTCTCTCACTTTGTTTCCTGGTTTCCATGAAGTGAATGATTTCCTCAGCAACATACTCCCACTGTGACGTTCTGCCTCACCACAAGCCCAAAAGCAATGGGCCAAGTAACCATGGACTGAAGCCTCCAAAACTTGAGCCAAAGTAAGCTACTCCTCCTTCTAAACTGATTATCTCAGGTATTTTGTCACAACAACAGAAAGCTAAAATAAATGCATAACACATAATAGGGACTTATTATTTGTTGAATGTTGAATGAAAAATTCATAGCAAAAGATGTATCAGAAATAACATTTCCATTTTATTTAAATTATATTTTCCAGGATACTTATTTATTTAAAGTTAGCATTAACATTTATTCTATATGAATGTATCTGTATGATGGTAATGTAAAAATATTTGACTTAAAATTTAGCCAAGGAGATACCAAATTAATTTTCTACATAAAAACAATGAACAGTTTATTTTGTGATTTCCAAATGCATTATGAACTCTTTTCATGGAGTATATGATTCTATTAAGAGAGAGTAAGCAACTCTGTTTGGAATGAATTTAAGGTTGACTTAAGGATCCTGTTCAGTCTTAACTCTGATTTCACCCAGTACTTCCTGGCCAACCTACTTGGTTATAACTCAGTTTAAAAAGACCAAAAAACTGAGCAATGGACTCAATCTGTCTTTCCACTGGGAAGCCAGGTCCAGCTGCTTTATAAGCACTTTATACTGTGAAGTAACAAATGATGTCCCAGGGCTTGCCATAGTGCTGAGCAAATTCTAGTGGCTCAGTAAGTATTTCTAAGTTTATGAGACTTAGTACCCTTAATAGGGATTGAGGAGGCCAGGAAATAGCTTTCTTTTCCTAAACAAGTTAGAAAACAATGAAGAAATAGACATAAAATATGGCATATGGAGTTAAAAATGTCATCTCTATTACTATAAAGCTGATGAAGAAGGGCTTGGCTTAGGCGTATGATGACTGAGGACTTCCTAAATATATACCCCAGTAAGAGGTGGACTTACCCACCTGTCACAGCACACCCTCTCACAGGGACTACCTCTATTAAACAGCACAGAGAAGCTGAGTAACTAACTTCTGAGGTCAGCTAGCTGCCAGCTAGAGGACCCAGTGTATTTCCCAATACACAGCCCTCTCTCTTCATGGACAGCATTAGTCAAGTGGGGGAAAGAGGCCAAGAGGGTTGCAGAGACTGATTTCCACAGAATTGTAAGCATGGAGCCAAAGGAAATTGCCCTGCCCCACCCTCAGCATCCTCACCCTCTGATTGATTTAGATGTTGTGATATTTCCCACAAGTAACAGGAAAACTGGATCATAAAGATACCCCCAAATCACAGATCTGCTCATGGCTCTTCTGATCTCCCCTAATTCTCATCCAGTTGATCTTTGAATGCAGATTGAGCAAGAAACTTAGCTACTAACTTCTTATAAAGATTTAGAAATTGTTTTTGCTTGCAAAGGACTCTACTTCCTCCCTCTTTTCTCCATCCAGTTAAACCTAGCAAATAATGTATTGAATTACTGCGAGGTGCCAAATGCTGTAGAGTATGAAGGTGAAGACATCACAGTGGTTCTCTGGAGTTGCTAATTAAGCAGAATCTGCATCTTCTACTCTCAAAGAAAAGGGAACATGATTGTTTGAGAAACCAAAGGAGCATAGACAAATATTTACAATGTTTTTTTTCTCACTTGCAAGTTCTTAAGTGACTATTCATCCAGAGTTTAAGAAACTTCCTTTCTCTTGTCATCAGAATTAAGTAGAGCCAAGATACCAATGACAAAAGGTCATAGAAACCCGTTTCTCTTCCCTCATTTCTCCCATATTGCACCATCGCACAAAGGCCTATAATTGGTAAAGAGCAGAACTGGATGAAAGGGTTTGGATGGATTGTTCAAATCCATCACACACTGAAAAGTAACTCAGACCAGAGGTGGATTGTTTCACTTTCCTGAATGAAGGCATCACAGCAGCCTCTCTCTTATTCTAGACTCCTGCACCTTTCTTTTCTTTTCTTTTTTTTCAAAAAAGAGGAAAGAAAAGAAAGATAAGAAAATGAAACACTGGCATCTTACATTTCTATATATTTCAAATATTTCTACTTGTCTTTTCCTTATCTGAATTCTGGAAGACTATTTATTCTGTTTCATTAGATCCTAAATGCATGATACTTTTGTGTAGTTTTTGGGTTTTTATTTCATATCATTCGACATTTTCATCACCAAAGTGACAGAACTACTTAAAAAAAAGGATTAGATATGATCCTAATTATTAAAAGATTCAGTGTCAGGATCAAATGTGAACTTTGACTTTTTAGCTAAGCTGTTATGGAGAATTATTAATTTTGTTTCTCTCCATCCCCAGCTATACTAAATGAAGCACATAAAGCTATTAAAATTGGTAGCAGGTCTCCACAATCTCTCTATTGCCACAATCTCTCTGATTGCCAGAACCTGAAATTGCTTCTCTTCATCCTCGTTTCCATGCCTCTATTAGACTAATAACAGGAGCTTGAAGTAAAATTTCTAAAAGAACTTTCCACTGTCACTTTGCAATTTCTTGGCAGCATATAATGCATAACAAGCAGGGAAACCAAGGCTGGCATTTCTGGTTGGAAAAGACCAACAAAGTTAAAACAACATCTTCTATTCAAACGTTTCTATTAAATTATGAGACATCATAAGGATTGATAAACAGTGACTTTAAACAAAGAATATATATAGCTTCATTGGTGTGTACAATCCTTTGTTTATCAATGTTATGAATAAGGAAAGTGGCAAAAAGAAGCAACTAAGCCCAGACTCTTGAGCATGTTGTTGTCATAATGAAAGGCGTGGTATCTTGGGCAGGCTCATTTCATGACTTATTTGGTAAACATGCAGGAAAGAGAGAAAGAGCCATCATGACACAAATTTTATGCAATCCTTCTATCTACTAAGAATCTACAGGAGATAGGATAAATAAAAGAAAATTGAAGTTAGCAAAGTAATTAAATATTGGAGAAACTTCTGCAAGTCACTTTGCATATACTTTTTTAAATGTCAGAGATATCATTTATACTTATCTAATACAACATATATTAAATATTGAATGGGATTTAAAGAAATACATGTATGAAAATTTTTATTATTAGGCTTTGTAGATAAAATTCATTTAGTGAGATACCAAAATAATTTTTAAAGCAATGGAGGTAAAAGAAGTATTCTTGGCATATTTCTAGGGTTAACAAGCTAGAATGGGCTTTTCTGCAAGTGTTTTCTTAGAAACATCAGTGTGAATCCATCTGGAGAGACAATCAGCAATCCTGTAATAAAATGCTGGCTCTACAAATTTTGACCACACACATGTCAGATAGAGCATTAATCTCCAGAATATATAAGAACTCAAAAAACTTAACACCAAAAAACCAAACAACCCAATATGGGCTAAGGAGCTGAAGAGACACTTCTCAGAAGAAGATATACAATTGATCAACAAATATATGAAAAAATGTTCAACATCTCTAACTATTAGAGAAATGCAAATCAAAACTACTCTAAGATTTCATCTCACACCAGTCAGAATGGCAGTTATCGAGAATACAAACAACAATAAATGTTGGCGAGGATGGGGGCGGGGGGGAGGCACATTCATACATTTCTGGTGGGACTGCAAATTGCTGCAACCACTCTGGAAAGCAGTATGAGATTCCTTAGAAAACTTGGAATGGAACCACCATTTGACCCAGCTATACCACTCCTCAGTCTATACCCAAAGGACTTAAAATCAGCATACTATAGGAATGCAGCCACATCAATGTTTATAGCAGCTCAATTTACAATAGCTAAATTGTGGAAGCACCTAGATGCCCTTCAATAGATGAATGGATAAAGAAACTGTGGTATATATTCACAATGGAATATTACTCAGCATTAAAAGAAAATAAAATTATGGCATTTACAGGTAAATGGTCTTGTGTTAAAAATAAAGTGTGTGCTTCATTCAAATTTGGGAAATGCTAGATTAAGCAAAATTAAGTTGGAGTTGGAATTGGAGAATATCATGCTAAGCAAAGTAAGCCAATCCGTAAAAAACAAAGGCTGAATGTTCTCTCTGATAAGTGGATGCTGATCCATAATGGGGGAAAGGGTATGGGAAAAATGGAAGAACTTTGACTGGGCAAAGAGGAGAGAGGAGAGGGAGCATGGGGGCAGGAAAGATGGTGGAGTAAGATGGACATCATTATCCTAGGTACATGTGTGACTGCACATATGGTACGATGCTCCATCATGTACAATCAGAGAAATGAAAAGTTGTGCTGCAATTATGTACAATGAATCAAAATGAATTCTGCTGCCATATATGCCTAATTAAAATAAATTAATTAATTTAAAAAATACTGGCTCTAAAACCTGCCATCATAAGGCCAATATGGATCCATTTTTACAGTATGGTTGCACTTCCTTTCAGGAAGCATTGCTTTTTGCCATGTGACCGTATCTTGGTGCCAACCAGTTAAAACAAAGGGAGGCACTTTTTCTGTTAGCTATCACTGTAGAACAGACACCCCAAAACTCAGCAGCTTAAAATAATGACGACAAACCTGCAATTTAGATGAGGTTGTTGAGAAACATCTTGTGTTTTCCAGAGGCATTCAAAGGCCAGGAAAGGGAATCAGCTGGCTCCCTTACTCCTCTGGAGGTTGGTGTTGGATGTCATCTGGGACCTCAGTGGGTCATCATGAACACCTTAAAGTAGCTACTTCCATGTAGTCTTTCCCCTCCTTATGTCATGGGACCTGGGTTCCTAGAGCAAGTACCCCTAAAAGGCCAGAAAGAAGTTATTTTGTACTTTGACTTGAAAAATATGTAGCATTTTGTCCACAGTACTTACAGACCCTCCCAGATCCAAAGGGAGAAACATGACCTCACCTTATGATGGAGGTCTTCCAATAACACATGGCAAGAAGCATGTGGAGTCCTTTTAAGAATACAATCTGCCATGGCACCTGTGGACATGCCAATGACTTGTCACAGAAAGGTAATCTGGCACAGTCAAGCTCCCTTTCAAATGGATATGGCTTAAGAGCAACTGGAGAATAAAACCACTGCTGACGATGAACCCAGAAGGATGTCATGGAAAAAGAGGACATGTTGAAGCATGTGTTCACTAGAGTCATGAGATGAGCAGAAGTTATAAGTAAGAACAAAAGTTCTGTTCACCTTTGGATGTCTGTCAGAGCTGAGTGCCAGGCACAAGGAGAATGCTCATTATTTGTTATATGAAGAAATAAATGAACAAATGAAAAGAAGATGGTCAGAGGAAGAGGTCCTTTCTAGGGGGCAGATGAGATTCTCCTGAAAACATGTTGGGTTTTAGATTTCGGATACCACTGAGAAGACTAACAAGCTGTTAGCGATGTCTATCTGTAGCTCAGAAGGGAGAACAAGAGTCAAGGACAGAGCCTAGGTATTGGTGGACAAGGGAATCCTTGGCTGTGGAGGAGATTGACAAGGAATCTACATTACTCATGTGGAATAATGAAGTAGTTAATGGGCTCTGCATGTGAACAGCTAGATTTAATGTCTGTAATATCAATTTTACCACTTACTGTGTGCTTTCTTAGGTTTAGATACTGAATTTCTCTGGGCCTCATTATCCTTTAATAATAAGATCTACCTCACAGGACTGTATATTGAATGATATAATGCCTACAAAGTATTTAGAACAGATCTTGCACACGGTGAGCAATCAATGCATACTAATTACCAAACGAATGATCAGTTGTCTATGTTTTAACATCTGAAGTTTAGGAATGATCAGAGGAAAAACCATAGAATAACACTGTGCACAAGGGCCTTTAAACCTTGTATGACAGTTTTATGAACAATTTCAGTCATGTTCATTACTGAATTACCTAACATCAAATCATCCATCACTGATCTGTTATAAAAGAGGGATGACATGGAAATTGTCATTTTCTATATTAACCTTTCACAACGTCTATTTGGAGGGTTCTACAGTAGTTTTGTGTTAAAAATAAAGTGTGTACTACATTCAAATTTCGGAAATGCTAGATTAAGCAAAATTAAGTAATATGTCGTTAGCATCTATACATCTTAAATGTATATATTAATTATGTCATGGTTTGTTAAGAAGGGAATATAATTTTCCAAAACCTTTAAATTTTTTAGTGCTCATTCTGCTAAACTGATATTCTATGGAACATAACTTCTCAGCATTTGTCAAAGTCAGCCTTAAATTCATTACAGCAGACTCTCTTGGAAAACTTCTTTAAAATGAAACTTATTGGGACCACAATGCAAATTCTGGTTCAAAAAGTCTGAAGTAGACTTAAGAAAAACGTGTTTTTAAAAACTCCCTGGAAACCCAGGAGAGGAGTTTGACTCTTTCCATAAACTCTCCCCACCATTTTTTTCAATCTGTTTAATAATAATAATAATAATAATGATAATAATAGTAATAATGAACATTAAAGAAAACAACAACAAAATCTGGCTTCCACAAAGAAGGTATGTGTTGGGGGATGGGGAATTTTGCCACCAAGAAGGTGATCTGAACATAGAATGTCAAGATTTATAAGTGCTTACACTGAGTGACCTTTGAAAACATGGATCCTGGGCACTTAAAACAAAATCTAGAATTTTTTATTAAAAAATAAACTCTGGATGTGATACTTTACACTGGCTCAAGAAAGCTGTCTAAACTTAAAAAAAATAAGGAATATCTGCTCATGTATCTGGGTAGGTTATTCAGAAAATGTAATGAGAACAAAAATTTATCAGAGAACAGCATGAGAGGGATCTATGTGATAATTATGCTTTAAATATTCTTCAGTTGATGTGGATGAAAACTTATATAATTATGGAAAAATAGTTGTCAGCTTTACATATAAAGAAATTTGAACTATCACCCCATGGAATATCTAACAGATTTCTAAGAATTTCCAACTGAATTTTGAGGCAGAGTCAGTTTAGAACTTTTGAACTCTTGTTAATACAAGTTGGACTCTCTGCATGCCTGTTTAAAATTTACTGTAAGAACAGTCTCCTTAATTGACTTGGAAACCAGCCAGACCTGAAAATACACTGGCCTAAGAGATATACTGTTAAACCTAACCTAAGAGATTTTCTTAGAACTGTTTTGGAAATCCAAGACTTTTTTTTTCTTTTCTTGTAAGCAGTCTTCCTAGGAAGAATTCAGCAAAGGATGAATAGTTTAACATATTCCCATTTTTACAGACTGCTTCAAAGCTTTTATGGCACAATTAGATAAAAGCATGACATCACTTCCTAATGTCTCTCTGCACACTCAAGCAATTATTAATTTATGTGTCTGGCAGGATGGGTTTGGTTTGTGGTCAGTCTTGGCCTTTTCCATCAGCTCTGGTTCTACTCTGGTGGAAATGAGAATAAATAAGTGTATAAGAGGCCCCCCGGTACACTCTTACAGGCTGAAAAAAAGACTAAAGAGACATGACAACTAAGTATAACACATGTTCTTAGATTGGATCCTATAAAGAATATTATTGGGATAATAAATTAAGCTTGAATGCTGTTCGTGAATTCAATATTAGTGTAAGCAATAATTTCCTCAAATTGATCATTGTATTGTAGTTACTGGAGAACATCTTTCTCTGAAGGGTTGTATGTTAAAGTACTCAGGGGCGATGAACACTATCTTCACAACTCATTTGCAGGAAAAAAAAAAGTTCTTTGTGCTACTCTTGCAGTTTTTCTGGTTTATCATTGATTTTTCTCAGGTTCTCTAGGTAAACCAGCATGTCCTCTGGAAATGGTTTTATTTCTTGGTTAATACCTCAAGAATACTGTTCAGTAGTAGCAAACAATGAGCATGCTTGCTTCTTTACTAATCTTATTGGAAATACTTCTGGATTTAAAAGGACCAAGGTGCGAGGCTGAGGTAGGAGGATTCCAAATTCCAGGCCAACCTCTGCAACTTAGCAAGGTCCTGTCTCAAAATAAAAAAATAAAAATAAAAAGGACTAGGTATATAGTTCAGTAGTAGAGTACCCTTGGATTCAGTCCCTAGTACCAACAATAGAAACAAAAGAAGAATCAGTGCATTTCAGAAATTTGAGTCAATTCCTATTAATTTATTTACTATTAATACTTTTTTTAGTGTTTTTGCCAGAAACAGCCATTGAATTGTGTCAAAAGTTTTGCTTTGTTTTGCTTGCATCTGGGGATAATTATGTGATTACTCTTCTTACATCTACTAATATGGTATTTGTATTAACAGATTTACCCATATGAATCATTCTTGCATTCCAGAAATAAATCTTACTTTGTCATGGTATTTTCTTAATGTCCTGTTTGATTTTGTTTTCTAATGTTTAATTTAGCATTTTTAAATTGATACAGGGTGGTTGCTTATAAACCAATTTACATGTAGAATCATTTCCTTGATACTATTGTTAGGAGAACAGCCTCCTGGAAGGGGGGCTTGGCGATAACAGAAAGGACACAGGGACAGTGTGATATAGAGATGGGGAGACCTGACTAGGGTTACATAGACCTTGAGGGAGTTGCTCATCCCTCTCTTACTCCATGACCTTAGAGAGGTTATTCCTCCTCTTCTACCCTCAACTTTCTCACCTTTCAGATATGAAAACCTATCACAAATGTTTGCATGAGAGTTAAATGGTAAAATATCCTGTAAAGACCTCAGTATAGTGTCTGATACAGTGTAAACCCACATAAACATTGGGATATTTTACTATAAAGCACTATTTTTCTTTTCGTTTTTAAAAATTTTTTATTTTTTTTAATTTTGGTGATAAAGATCAAACCCAGGACCTCATGCATGCTAAGCAGGTGTTATACCATTGAGCTACATACACCCTGTGCTACTTCTCACATTATAATAGAGTGGTGTGTCTGTTGGTGGGGGGGAGTGTATGTGTGTGTAGGTGCTGTGGTTTCCTCAGGGATACTCAAACAGCCTCCAGCATTTTGCTCTGACTACCAAACCACAGAGGAGAAGCTCAGAGAATCAGGTTTATATTTCGTCTCTTATTGTTACCTCATTCTAGACTATAGATTTGAATTTAAGCAGTAATCTCTTGATGGGTGTCAACTAGACACAAAAGGAGGAATTGTGAAAAGAATGAAAAATAAAATGTCTTGAACACATACCAGAAACTATTGGGGTTTGTCTGCCAGGATTAGATGAGGAAAGATGGAAGGTCGGGTGGAAATCACAAACTCTGAGAATCATCTTAGGAGGAAGGTGAGTGTGAGCATCGTCTCTATATAAACATTGAGATCAATATTTTTTCTTTTTTTCACACATAAGCTCCTCAAACAGGAGAAGTTGAAAATATGCAAATTCCCTTCCTTGAGCTCTCAACTACTGTATCTCTTAGGGTTCTTAGCACCAGGGAGTCACCCCATACAAGGCAGGAGCCATACTTCTAGGAAGCCCCAGTGTGGGGGAGGTAAGGAAAGCGCCCATTCAGAGGTGCGTTCATTCTACAACTCCTTACTAGGACAGTGGAGATGAAAGTCTTCTCACTAAGAATATTGTGGAAGTGCTTGGGGAAAACAGATGGGCCTAGACACTGGTATTTGTGCTGAAGCCAGGAGGTTGGAATTATTAGGAAAAGCACAGCCCATGGGAAACTGCACAGTGCATCAAGAACGAGACTGAACCACACCTAGTCACATTTTTGTCTGTTTCTTCTTGTTGACATTGAACAGATGTTTGTATTTTCTTTGAGCTTTAATTGCATTGTCTGTAAAATGAGGAAAAAGTACCTAATAGTTATGGATCTGTGATGAAGATGAAAGGAGACAACATAGATAAAACACTGGCATCTAAGTACTAAATAAAATGGCTGTTTGTTATTCTTCAGTCTTTCGCAGTGTTCTGCTCTTACCTCTGTCAATATTCCTTTCCTCAGACCTCAATCTTTTATTTAAAGACTAAATTTTAGAGCAGTTTTAAGTTTATTGCAAAACTGAGTAGTTACAGATGTTTTCCATCTCCCTCCCCACGTGCATCATCTTCCTCTCCATCGACTTCCGCATCAGAGTATACGTTTGTTATCATTGATGAATCTACTGTTGTTCCATCAAAATTACCCAAAGTCTATGATTTACTTGGGAGGTCACTCTTGGTTTGTACATCCTATGGCTTTTGACAAATGTGTAATGACATGGACCCACCATTATAGTATCATACAGAATATTTTCACTGACCTAAAAGTCGTCTGTGAAGCTCCCTTTTAATAACAGTTTTATTGATATATAATTTATAAACCACACAGTTTACTCATTTAAAGTGTAAAGTTCAATGGTTTTCACATATAGATCCACTTACCAGAATCTAGTTCTTCGACATTTTCATTACCCCCAAAAGAAACTACATCCACTATCCTTCCTCTACCTCTCCCCCACCCCAAGCAATGGGTTACTACTAGTCCACCTTCCATGTCTATAGATTTGCCTATTCTAGACAGTTCATATAAATGCACTCCAGAGCTCCCAAATGAGTTTCTGGCTTTCAGTTGGGCATCCCACAGCTTTCATGTGCCCAATATTCTCCTCAGATTCAGGAATGCCCCAGGAGATGACGTGGTCCTATCGCCATATGGACTCCTATTTGTTGAGCACATACTAGGCCAGATATTTTCTCATTTCCTTTTCATAATGACTTTAAGGTGAAGTATTTTCATTTCCATTTTACAAATGAGCTAGATGCTAAGGAAGACTGGGTTATCAAAAGTCACAAAACCTGTAATGTACATTACCCCATGATGTGACCATCTCCAGTTCCCATCTCCAGTTCAAATGCTGAAACCATATCAGGATTTGTTTAAACTGTTCCTGATGTATTAAGGAAAATGGATTTTAATGGTAGCAGAAATGGAGGTAGAAAGACCAGTTACAGGTGTATACAAAATTTCAGAGGAGAGATGTCAATAAACACTTAAACTAGGACATTTTGTTAAGAGAACAAGGCACGCACTGTGATATAGGTGAGAGGCAAACTCATCAGGCCAATATGATTTACTGGAACTGGCAGGTGGAAACAGGGGAAAGTCTGATGTAATTTGGGTAAGTGATTGATGATGGGATCATTTTCTACAAATAGAAATACAGGAAATGGAGCCAATGTGTAATGAAAAGGAAAACTCAATTTTGAACATATCAAGTTGGAATATATCTATAGTATATATTTATATACTTTACATATGTAGAGTACGTAAGTACAGAGTATCCAAATATCCAAGTATAGAGATATAGACTTAAAGAATGTAGATTATGAGAAATTTGGTTTTTTTCTCAAAATGGAAGAAAGTGAGCTAAGCTACCACATTCCTCTTCAGCTGCATCCCCATCCTTTTTTATTTTGAGACATGGTCTTGCTAAGTGTTCAGGCTGGCCTCAAACTTTCAATCCTCCTACCTTAGCCTCCCAAATCACTGGGATTATAGGTGTGTGCCACCACACCTAGCAGATATCAAGAATTCTTAAACTCAAAACTTAAACTCAAAATGGTCAAATAAACTAGTTACTTCTCTCAGTAAAATATACAAATAGGTAATAAACACATGAAAAATGCTGAACATTGTTATCTGTTGGGGAAATGCCTATCAGTTTCACAATATGATACCACTCCACACCCACTAAGATGGCTATGATGAAAAACAGATAAAAATCAAGTACTGGAACCAATATCCTTCTCCATAATATGGGATTATATAAAAGTTAAAAGAAACAAAAATGACAAAACACCTAAGAGGGTGGCTGGTAAATAATAAGGATAGGATGAAAAACAGAAAATGAGCAACAAAAACCCCAAGCAAATACAGCCAGTCCAAGAAACTGGTCCCTCTTTCAGTCTATGTATTGTCTATCTCAGTAGTACAGCAGTTCTCCTTTGTATAAGTTTTCAATTTCCATGATTTCAGTGTCCCGCAGTCAACCTTATTCTGAAAATATAAATAGAAAATTCCAGGAATAAAAAATTCATAAGTTTTAAACTGCATGCTCTCTGAGTAGCATGAGGAAATCTCATACCATCCTGCTTCATCCTGCTTGGGACATAAATCATCCTTTGTCCACTGTATACATAGGGTATATGCTACCCACTTGTTAATCACTTAGCAGTTATCTCAGATATCAAATTGACTGTCACTGTATTGCAGTGCTTATATTCAAGTAACCCTTATTTTACTTAGTAAAGGCCCCATAAAGCAAAAGTATTGATGCTGGCAATTTGGATATGCAGTATATCTGATGGATATATATGTATAATATATATNATATATATATATATATATATATATATATATATATATATTTACATTTAAAGTGTAAAGTTCAGCCATTGAACTTTACACTTTAAATGAGTAAACTGTATGGTTTATAAATTATATATCGATAAAACTGTATATATATATATATATATATATATATATATATATGACGATATGCCAAAGACAGGCCACAAAATGCTCCTTTTAAGTGAAAAGGTGAATGTTCTTGATCAAATAAGCAAGCAAAAAAATCATATGTTGAAGTTTCTGAAAGATCTATAATATGTTATTTCTATACACAGAAAAAAACCCAATAACATAAATTTTATTATACGCTTCCGTTTTTATTAGTTACTATTAATCATCTACTATGCCTAATTTATAAATTAAACTTTATCATAGATACAGGAAAAACATAGTATGCATAGGGTTCAATACTGTCTGCAGTTTCAGACATCCATTAGGATTGATAAAAGGGAACTTCTATCCTTATTTGTTGGAGTTTGTTTGTTTTTTTAATCTGTAAACATTCCATCTAAAAATGTGCTTTTGTTGATGATGATGGTGGTGGTGTTTAAGTTTCGTCATTCTAAAGGAGAGTTAGCAGTGAGATAACAGAGATATCTGTTTTTCAACTTCAAAAGGAGTGCGTGTTTCCCAGATATCCGACATCTGTGTTCAACAGATGAAGCTCTGTTGACCTTCAGTATTCAGAAGTCACTTCCGCTTTCAGCTTTCTGATCATGGTGCCTCTCTTTTCTTGCCAAATACAGACTGGTATCAGCCCCAGTGTCTCCTTTGAGAATCAACACAGCACCCTGATGGAAGAGGAAGATACCCAGAGAGAGGAGCCCAAGGAAGATGGAGTTGGTGATACACAACATTTTGGTGAGAACTCTCTCGGTAGGTACTTCATTCCCAGAGATTTTAAGCACATATTTACAAGTATCTACTCCACAATACATACTAGGAATGAGCTGGCATTTTTCAGTACAAATGCAGGAGTCCAGCAAGCACCAGGAAGAGCCTGAGGCTGGCAATCCCTGCCCAGAGCTCCAGTAACCAGCTCCTCCATAGGCACTGCTCCATATCTCACTGAAGTCATGCTGAGGGGACTGGAAGATGAAAGCAGCTGGTGTGAAGTGGTCTTTTCCAGTGGCTCATTGGTCATTTAGAAAGCAAAGCCCATATAAAATGAGTGGAATGGCATGCACAAAGACAGATCCCAAGTTTTTAGGCTGTAACAGATCCTACTGTTTCCTCCCAGGAGGGACAAGGCTCCAACTTGACTGCTTCCAATTCATGGGTGCGTGGTGCTGGTTGAAATCTTTGCAAAATGTTTGCTGACAATCAAACAGAATAAATGGATTTATAAATTGTGTATTTTCTTTATTGTTTTTTTATTATATATAAGATGAACAAGTAAGTAGGAGGCTCAGGGATATGTTGGGGATCTGATTTCAGCCAAATTTATTAGTCTCTCCCTATGATCAGCTGATTCTGCCCTGCAGCATCCTCTTCTAATTAAGGAGGGTGATTTCGAAGTAAGTTTAATTTTTCACTTACTCATTATGCTAAGTTCTAGACACAAAGAGTAAAAATAGAAAGCTCCTATGTAAGGGTTCTCCAGAAAACCAGAAACATATATTTTATATTCACACACACACACAGAGATTGATTTTTGAGGAATTGCCTTACTCTATTGTGGGCAGTCCATACAGCCTGTGTATCTCCAGCACACATGAAAAGTAAAATAGAAAATTTGAAATGACATGAAAATACTTTGGCACCTGATTAAAACTGGGCATAGAGCTGGACAAAGCTTTCTGGAGAGGGTGATTCCTGTATTAACAATTGCTGGGTAAACTGTGGTTATGAAGGAAGAGGTGAATGAGTGTGACAAACACAAATAACTGTGAGTCGTTTGTTGTGATTGAAATGTTTTCTCCTTGTAGAAAGAGGAGGGAGGAAAAGGTAAACTATTCGGAAGTAACCTGGCAAAACCAGATGATTTATTTTGTGTTGTTTGTTTTCTTGCTAACCTGAGGATTCCTGATTTATTTTATCCTAAAGTCCTTGAGGTGTCACTGAAGAATTCCAAGCATTGAAGTGATAAGATTAGATTTTCAGTATTCATGACCAATTTATGTAATTATTCAACAAATATTTTTAAAAAATATTTCTTTTTCAGTTGTAGTTGGACACAATATCTTTTATTTTATTTATTTATTTTTATGTGGTGGTGAGGATCAAATCCACGGCCTCACATGTGCTAGGCGAGGGCTCCACCACTGAGCCACAATCCCAGTCCTCAACAAGTATTTTATTTTATAGTCTGTAATATAAAACTTATTGTACTGGGAATATAAGGGGGAAAATCCCTGCACTCAAAAAGCTTAGAATTTTGTGGGAAAATGGAGAGGCTAATAAAATAATTGAAAATTTAATTAGTGCTGTTGAGACCAGAAACTTGATTTGGGAGCTGCCAATGTCTGATTACTCCTATTCCCCAGCCGTCACATCCAACCATAACACAAGCTTCAAGTACTGAGCCATTGATGAGCAACTCCTCTATTCCCCATCACTTCTCATGTTCAAATGCACAGGGTCTCGGGTTTGATGCTTTCAGACCCTTTCTCTAAGATATGGCTCTTCTACCTTCCTTTGCCTTGGGTAAATCTTGCTGGCAGTATCCCGCCAGCCCCAGGTCTAAAACGGATCCATCGCCCCATGATCCCTGGGCTTATTCATTGTCATCTTTTGCAGTGGGATTTGAAAATATTACATAATCAATGAAAGTATAAAAGATAGGGAAAAGAGTATTATTGACAAATCTTTTAGAGGCAAAAAGGAGTAGGAATGTAGCTCAGTAGAAAGGCACTTGCCTAGCATGTACAGAACTCTGGATTGAATCCCCAGCACTTAAAAAAAAAAAAGGTAAAAGTTATAGGATTATATGATTTAGTTATGAATTAATAGGGATTAAGGAAGCATGAGGAACTAAATACATTTTTCAGATTTGGAGGGTTGGTTATAGAGGGTGATCTTTACATAATCATAGAATATAACAAAGAAGGAGCTGAATGATTTGGACATGTTGGGTCTGCTACGTCGAGGGATTTCCCTCTGGAGGTGTGCAATATGTGATCCCCACCCTCCTCCGTGTGTTCCCCTTGGTCCTCCTTTCTTGTACTGGGGATTGTGGCAGTTGGAATGGAAAATAAGGGACTGCTATTTCCAATAGTACCAAAGCGTTCAACTCTTTACAAAGTCATTGAGAATTTAACCAGAAATACTCTTAGCGGCCCAGGAGAGCTAAAAGTCTTTTGAAAAGTAATTGCCAGTGAATTATTCATCAAGGGTAATGTTGCTCTCCACTGATATGGATCCTTCCAAATTGCCTGTGTAAAGAATTTTCCACCTGGATAGCCACTTTGATAACTTCTGCATGTGGGACAAAACTAGCTTTTGTAAGAGGAAAACAACAAACCACACTGGGACTTGTGTTGACATTGCTCATCAATGCTCACCAAATGTGAGGAGTGAGACTCTCCTAGGAAGTTTCCTTTTACCAGCACTTCAGTTGCATATGTGAAGTGGGGTGGCCTAAGGAGTTCTCCAGCCCTGACCTGGGCATTTTTTTAGAGCAATCAGAAAAAAAGCCCCAGAAAGCTGGGCCAATAATCCTAGTGTGGACTTTAAACATACCTATATTTGCTTTTCAACTACCAAATTCACTTCAATATATGTAACTTTCCTCCTGTGTATTATTAAGTTTTGTGTAAGGCTAACTCTAATATTAACACTGAAAATATACTAAGTAAATCCATATGCCCATGTTAAAGTTCTGAAGAGTCTTATATCACTCTTGGTAATGCTGATACCTTAAGAATTGAAATCTGGAAATAAAAAATAAGAGAAGGACATTTTAAATAGAGTTTCTTTGGGTTCTCATTTAGACAATACAGCAAGTGAATTTTTATCATCTTTAGGGCATATTTATAACTCACAGAAATTCTTGGTTCATGAAGATAGCCAGAAATTCAAATGAGTCTACAAGAATTGTACTAGTGATAAACATCACTACCTGTATCAGAAATAAATTCTTCCATCATCCATTTTGAACTCATTAGGGACTAACAATAAATCTCTACTTTCTTTTTATTTTTTGTTTGGAGTTTATTTTTTTGACACTGGGGATCGAACCCAGGGATGCTTTACCACTGAGCTATCTTCCCAGTCGATTATTTATTTAGTGATACTGGGGGTTGGACCCAGGGCACTTCATCACTGAGCTACATTCCCCGCTCTTTTTATTTTTTATTTTGAGACAATGGGTCTCATCGAGTTGCTTATGCCTCACTAATTTGCTAAGACTGGCCTCAAACTTGTGATCCTCCTGCCTCAGTCTCCCAGATTGCTGGGATTATAGATGTGTGTCACTATGCCCAGCGTAAATGATGTTTTTATTAATTGTATTTATAAATCCCTGATAGAACCGATGAAATTATCCCCATAATGTGGAAGAGTAAAAAAAAAAACAAAAGAAAACAGGTCACATGCTGAACGCAGCAACACATGCTTATTATAATCCTAGACTCTGGTGGCTGAAACAGAAAGATGAAGGCCAGCTCAGTAATTTAGCAAGGCTCTAAACAACTTAGCAAGACCTTGCTCAAAATAAAAAATTAAAAGGGCTGAGAATGTAGCTCATTGGTTAAGTGACCCTGGATTCAATCCCCAGTAACCAAAATAAATAAATAAATGAATGAAATAAAAAGCTTACACAAGTAGGCCTGAAACTCTGGGGGCAATCATTTAATTGTATTGTCACTAAATTTCCACTCCAACACTTGACCCAACCATTTAAAGTTACCTGTTCTTTATTTATTTCTGTGAGAATTGCAGGATCTTTAACTTTGGAGTCACCATAAAATGAAAGAAAGAATAGCAGCCAGGAGTGGGAGGAGATTCAGTGTCTTACCTGGGGCTTTCGTGAACACAGTTGTTGGAGAGATTCCTTGTCTACCATAGGAAACACCATCAGTACGACTTTATTGGAGTCTCCAAATTTTATGGCAAAAGCTCATCTTTCCCTTTCTCTCTTTTTTTTTCTAATTTGTTCTAATTAGTTATAAATGAAAGTAGAATGCATTTTGACACATCATACATAAATAAAGTATAACTTTTCATTCTTCTTGTTGTACATGATGTAGAATCACACAGGTCATATAATCATGCATGTACCTAGGGTAATAATGTCCGATTCATTCTACTATCCTTCCTACTCATCTTTCCCTTTCTTCCCAGCCTTATAGAATCAGGTTTTGCTTCCTGCACAGCCACTGGTTCTTCGGTGTTTGTCAGGCAAGGAAGGGCCAGTGCAAGTTTAGAGCAAGGAAATGACATAATTAAAATGGTATTAGACATGGAATCGAACATTCAAACCCCTGTCTCTCTGGTCTCCCCAAGTCTGGCCTCAGCTAGTTAGGTCTTATCTCCTGCACCTCCCTTCTGTCTGCTCGGGCAGGCTGTATTACTCACATTTCCCAGTCTTCCTTGGCTTTTCTGTCCTCCAGCACTGGTCGCGTCATTTCCTCCACCTAGAAAGCCCTTTTCTTTCAATATGACAGTTATATATATTGTCTTCCTTGGTGGACTCACAGGGGCACACATACCCTTTTATCTGAAGTCATTTGTATTTTTTCTTTATAATACATGTTATATTGTATTATCACATTCCAGTAATATATTTGGCAGTAAATTCCTCAAAGACAGGCACATCGTTAAAATGCTTTCTTTTATCGCCATTTTCCCTGCATCTCACACATTGTACAGAAATGAGTAGGTGCTTAGTAAATTGGCCTTTGTTTTAACTTTCCTCATGTTCTAAATTTTAATTCTGCTCTGAGTTGTCAGAAGCCTCTCAGGCAATGAGGTCCACATATATCTGACACATCAAATTTGCACCTCTATTCCTACCCCAGGTGGCTCAAAACACATGCTCATGCACATGTGCGCACAAGCACATACATTAAAACATCTTTTTTGAAATCAAGGTATGAAATAAATGGAAGGATGGTAAAAGTAAGATAAAAAGAAAAATAAAGACTAACAGAAGAGAAGCTGAGATCCCTACAGTATTGAGGAACACTGCTGCAGAAGGGAATTTTCCCCCTCTATTTAAGTAGATAACTTACAAAGAAAACTCCTTGTTTTAAGCTCTTTATGCAGGTAAAGAAGACCAATTCAAGATCCTCAAGTAATTAGAAAAGTGAGCCAGATAAAGACAGTGGGGGTAGGTTAATCCGAAGGACACACACATGCACAAATGCATATACACACTTACATACTCACACATCACACTTAGCATCCTTTCCCTGCCTGACTGCAAAATAAATTCACAGAAAAGATTGAGGACAAGGCACAAAGAGAGTGTTTTGATGCAGAAATTAATCAGCTGTATAATTAGAGAGCCAGCCTTGTAATAGTTTAAACATAAAGCAGCATGTGGGGATAATCATTAAACCTGTTAAGGAGACAAAGTTGAGGTATTTGCCTTTTTGAGTCCCTGGGAGGTTAAAGTGATTTCCATTGTAATTTTGGTTAATTTTCTCATATTCATTTGAATAGCTAATGTGTTACTTATATTTCATCTATTTAAGTATATATTTGAGAACACAGAGTAAAATCCAAATATCCAATAAGTTTTGGGAATAAAAATACATCTAAGATGTTTAAAAGGAGGAGAAAGCAACATCTTTATTACCATTACACAATAATTGAATAGCAAGTTTAACTGAACCTCCTGAACATTAAGATACAAAGGGAAGCATTGGTTTACAGAGTTCTCCTTAACAATGGCTGCAAATCCAATGTGAAAATGGATGAAGATATTTTAAAAAAAAATTTTTTAGTTGTAGATGGACACAATACCTTTATTTTATTTATTTATTTTTATGGTGCTGAGGATCAAACCCAGTGCCTCACACATGCCAGGCAAGAGCTCTACCACTAACCCACAACCCCAACTGGAAAGAATATATCTTTTTAACGGAGAAAAAATTTACCCCACTACTAAATTATAAAGGAGTGCACAATGTGGAACTCAACTTATGTAGGACAAAGTACAATGTCATGGTCAATATCATCAACAAGAAACAGTTCCACAGAAGACTGACTGTGGTTGGAGACCATTCTTTTGATGGCACTATTAGTGCTATCTATCCCTGGGCAAAGAATGGTACTGACATTATCACATTTATCCATAAAGGAATTTGGAAAATAGCAATTTGTTTCTCAATGAGGATAAGTAATGCACTCAAATGACTTGGCTGAGTTAGTTCCTTTGCCCAGCTCTGGTGATGGATTGGCAAGAAGAGAAGTCAAGGACAAAATTTAAAAACTGATGTGAGGATGATTTCTGTGACTAAAGGACTGAGGGAGGAATTTCAGTGGAAATTTTAAGTGTGAGAAGTTTAATAGGCAACCAAGTGGGCAGTTGCCAGGAGCCTGGAATTCAGGCTAGAGGTAAAATTTGGGAGTAATCAACATACAGATAGTATTTAATGCTATGAGATGAGATCCCCAAGGGAGCAAGAATAGACAAGAGGTCCCAAGTTTGAACTCAGAACACTCCAATGAAACAAATGAAACTTATAAGAAGCAGTGTAGTAGGGCACCCTCCTTCCTATCCAGTGGGTAGGAAGAAAACCATGGAAATGTATAACAGAAGTCAAGTAAAAGTGATTCCAGAAGGAGAAAGTGATCAACTGCTAATTGCTTGAGTAAGATGAAGACCAAGAAACAATCTTTTATTGTTGTATCTTTTATAGTTTGATTTCAAGAAGAGCAATTGTAGGGACATAGTAGAAACAAAGCCCAACTGATGTAAATTGGAAGACAGAAGTTGAAGACAGCTTTCCTTAACAATTTGTTAATGGAGTTTTGCTGTAATTGAACAGGAAAAAAAGTGATAGGGGGAGATGGGGGGCAGGCAAATGGCTGGCTGGAGGGGGAAGTGGACACAACAGAGTTTGTTTTTTAAGATGAGAAAAAATAACACATTTAAGTTGATGAGGATGATCCAATGAAAGGGGAAAATTTATATGTGTAAGAGAATTACTGGATTATTTAACCACTGAATTGATTCTTGTATATTTCTGTAGGGCAAAAACTCAGAAAAGTTACAAAAAAATGTCCTATAAAATATCAAGCATTCTTGGGGCTGGGGTTGTGGCTCAGTGGTAGAGCGCTTGCCTAGCATGTGCGAGGCACTGGGTTCGATCCTCAGCACCACATAAAAATAAATATAATAAAGGCATTGTGTCCTTCTACAAATTAAAAAATATATTAAAGCATGCTTGTAGGTGAGGTACTTCATGAGATTATAAGCTGGTCTTTTACTTGCTTAGATGACAAGCATATGAAATAAGCTATTTGTTAAGTGACTACTAAGTCTACTCACTGTGACAGGTACTTTGCATATAATATACAGAAGCTTATTAACTGGCCTGCAGCATTAGTACCATTATTACCATGCTAGAAATTAAGAAATTGTTTCTGGGAGCTAAATGACCTAAATGCCACACTGTCCCAAGTTGAATAGTTAGTTGAATAGTTTGTTGTGTTTTCTTGCGGTTGTAAGTTCCTCCAAGGCTGTTGTCTTTCATCCCTGTGACCCCAGAGACTGGCCCAGAATTTGGCAGCGAGTTGCATTCTCGCCTGCGGAGGTGGACCGTGGGCAGCTCTGGGTCCATTTTATTGCCTTCCGAGGACGCACCGCTGGAGGACGTTCATATCAGCATTGTTTTCATTGGTTACTGCAGCTCAGAAAAATGTCAGAAAATATAGAAACTTTAAGAGAAATGACTGCAAGGCAATCAGTATGAATGAATTTTAAACTCTCCAGACTCCAGCCCTTGCCTGAGGTCATTCGCCAGTCATTGCACAGCTGCTTTTCTGACGCATCAGGTAAACCTACCCGGGGGCCAAATGTCTAGAGGAGGTGTGGTCACCTGGAGTTTCCCCAGCAGAAACTTCATCACCGGGTGAGAAAATCATCACTCCGGGACGTGTACTCTCCCGCCCTTCTTCCAGCTCATAAAGAAAGTCTGCCTCCAAAAGTCTGTACGATCTTGCGGTGAATTCGGCTTTGAGAGGGTGGCGCCCAATGATGGGGCAGCAGTAAAAATCCCCGACAGCAAACTACCCTGGAGCAGCGAGGGTACCCTACTAGACTGCTGGATTCCTCGGTGCCTGCAGCTGTGCTTACGAAAGGGGGCCCGGGGCGCGGGACCCAGAGGCGCGGAGCCCACCAACGCGGCCCGAGGGGGGGCATCAAGGCGTGGCGTGGCGCACCAACTCTGCCTTCCTGTCTCCTGTCGAGAGGACCTGGCTGCGCCTCCGCGCCAGGTGAGGAGAGGGCTGCGGTCCGCCGCGATCAAGGAGCTGTGCTGGTTCTGTTCTCCCGAGCGGCTCTTTGGGGACAATGCCTCCCCCGCCGTAGAGTTGGTCGCTGCCGTTTGCGCAGCGGAGGGTTAGGGGCGGAGAGGAGGCAGTGGCCGCCTGGACCGCGGAGGGGCGCGCTGACTGCGCAGCGCGAGTCCGGAGTGGCTGGCTTGCGCACGGTGGTGACTGGAGCTGCGTCCCGGCCCGGCCCGGCCCGGGGCCGAGACTAGGGCCCGAGGGAGGGAGAAAGGGAGGGCGGGGGCAAGGGCCAGGCCACAGAGTGGCGGGGCCCGCAGAGAGCCGTAGCTCAGAAGAAAGATGAGACGGTGAGTAGGCGCCCAGGGCGCACACTTTCTTTGCTTCTCTTGCAGTCAACAGGGACAAAAGCCCGGGCCAGGGTCGCCGGAGCCAGAGCTGTGCAACTTTAGGGTACTCGGAACCCCATTGTGTATGATTCTGGGGAACTGGGTGGACCTCCAGTTGAGGGAGTCGTGGAGAAGAGGTGAAGGCGATGATTCCAGAGTTATTGTAGGGAACAGGCGGGATTTAGGGGTGCCAGGGGAAACTTTTGCGGACAATTCTGGAATGTTGAAGAAGAGAGGGATGGTTCTTCTGGTTAGATCCTTTCGAGAGAGGGTCCGCAGCTGGATGGTGTGGGGAGTGGGATCCAGAAAAGATCCCCCTCCCGTCTCCAAAGGTCTGGCTAGTTATGCTTCAGCCTCAGTCTTGAGTCTTTCCAACCGAGAGCCTCTGATACTAATTCGACTTTAGATCCGCGAAAAGTTTTATGATGCAGCGGTCTCTGCTCCCTTTAGAGATAGCGAGACTGGAAACCTTAAGGTGCTTTTCAGTCCTCTGTTTCTCCAGCACCCTGTTCGGCGGGCAATAGTGAAATGTTTGTTGGTACATTTAATAACTTCGCACTAGCAATCATCACTTATTAAAGCGCCGAGGACCTGGCTAACTCCCGCCACCGCCAGGAAATTAAAAGGCTGACAGGCTGTCCCTCCCAGGGTTGGGGTTTCCTGTTTGAAAGAGCTTTGGACTGGGAACCTGCTTCCAGAGATTCCTCATTTACCTTTCATATGTAAAAGAAGGACTGACACTGTAGCTTTTTATGTGGATAATCTTGTCGGAGACTGGAAATCCTCTGGGCTAGCCTGGTCCTCTTTCCTAAAGTCTTCCTTCTGCAGCTCTTAGGAGTTGTAGGATGCTATGCTAGTCACAGCCAGGTGCAGTTGGGAGGGGATGAGAAGAGGCATTAAAATGTGGAGGCTTGTTAGTGTAAATATTTGAGAGCCACATGTCCTTCATTATATGGATGTATAGATTCCAGATGGAGATTTTCAAGTATTGTACTTGTAACTTTAAGCTTTCTAGTTTGGTTTAACCTGGGTGATTGAGATTTGTCTTCTGTCTGAATTCAGCTGGGAGACATCTGCAGGAGGTTCGCAGTTTCAGAGGGTTAAACTTTTGCCCTTGGAGCACTTGAATTCTTGGATCCTGGTAGGATAGCAACAGAGTAGTTGGGTTTAGGATAAATAAACCTTTGGAGTAACCCACTATTTAAAAGAACAACCATATGCCTGGTGTCGTTGCCCTCAATTGTGTAAATATTTGTTTGAATAAAGAGCTGAGGTTCTTTGAGAAGTAATGGTGGTGTCTATACATGGCTCCCTTTTCACATCCTCAACTTAGTGATTTAAAGGGCTTTTTCTTTATACATTTAATGTAGAAATTTAGACACTGTATATAAATAAGAAGCTGCAAAATCTCCAAAACATCAGTAACTGATGTTAACTTTAATAGCACAGAGGAGTCAAGCTTTTGCTCTCAGTTAACTAATGTAGCCTTCACCTTCTGAGACCCAAAGGTTTGCAAATCCCAGCCATTCTCACAGATGGAAAAATGAGATGTTTGGCTTAGAGTAGTCATCATTTCAGTCAATTTGCAGGCTTTAGTCTGTTTCATGCAGCTGGCAGCTGCTGTTCTTTTGGGGCTAGATTGGCTGCAGGGGGTGTCTCTTCCATCCCCTGTGTGAAGTGGGGGAAGGAAAGATACTTAGGAAATTGGGCTAAAAGCTTGCTAAATCCTCTTTTCAAGAACTTTGGGCAAAGCTGATTGCTCCAGAAGTATTATTTGTGTGTGTGTGTGTGTGTGTGTGTGTGTAAGTAAAGAAAAAACCAAAATGATTATATCAAACTCTGGCTTTTCACTATTTTTTATTTTGAAATCTGTAAGCCGGGTTAGTTTTGGAATGCATTGGAGAAGTTATTGTGGAAGATGTAATTACTTTTGAATACTTTTAAAGAGTAGTTGACATTATGGTTAGTTTACAGTGTAATCCAGGTTAGGGTATGCAAATTTTCAACTCTTAGGAAGGAGGCAGTTCTATGGATGACTTGGAAAGAGAGTGACTTTTACAGGTGGAATGCATGTGGTTTATAATCTGTTAAGTCTTGGTGTACTTTGTTAATTGTGTAAATGTTATCCATTTTGGGGAAAAAACCTTCTAAAGGATGTGATTTTTCTTAAAGATGCTATGTGTTACAGCAGGGGTTTTTCTTGGGGAAGAGGATTTGTCCCCCAGAGGATGCTGGAACATCAAAAGAATGCACAAGTTGGCTTTCCTTTTAAAAAAAAAACTAATTTTTAGTTGTCATAGCTGGGAGCAGAGGAGTACTACTAACATCTAACAAATAAAGACCTTGGATGCTGCTAAACTTCCTGCACAGAACACACAAAGAATCATCCTGCTCCAAACCCAGTACTAGAGTGTTGCCTCAGGGGCAGATGTTAACAAGATTAGGGTTCTTAATTTAATTTAGATCCTCAAGAAACTTATTTAAATTTAAGTGTAGGAGCTCAACATAAGGAGATCATGTCAGAGAAGCCTTTTCTTTGCAGTAGATTCTTTGCCTTTGGCATTAAGGGTCTCAGTATACCATAAACATGGGAAAACTTGAGCTTATTGATGATTCTAAGTTGGGTTTAAATCACAGGAATTTGAAGTGTTAGAGCACAATGGAGCCTCAGAGATCACCAACTTCAGTCTTTTCATTTGATAGAAGAGGTGTCCAGAGATTAGTGACTGGCAATTAGGGGCATATTTCTAGGTACAACCCAGAATTATAAAATTTAAAATTCTGTCTTTGGGCAGATGGGAATTTAGAAAAAAAAAAAATGAACAAAAACTGGGCCTGACCCAGAATAAACTCTTAGTTGTAAGAAAATAAACTTTTAGATGGGGGAGGGGTAGCACTAGCTTTGATAACTGTGAAGCATATGTTCCGGTGCATCAGCCCCAAGAAGGGGTAATTCCACTGTGTGGCCTGTGACACTCCTGAAGCCTGCACCATCCTTTCCATGGCAAAGTGGGCAACAGATGGTTTCACAGACATGGCAGATGCTGCTTTTGAATCCAGGTATAAAACAGAACATTTGAGATTTTCCACCCCTGCTTTCCTTATCCATTAGGAGCAGAGCACATGAATGGTTAGGGTTGTCTTAGAAAGAAAAGTGAGAGAGGCCTCCTGAGTATGTAGGAAAAAATGATATCTGACATCTATGAATATGGTTTGGGGCAATTGTAGGAAAAATTCATAAACTATGGGTGGGTATCTAAGATGAATTCAATTGAACAGAGTTTGGATTAGGAATCTAAAGACAATTCAAACTTGACTAGTTTTTGGATAAATAGGACAAAATAACTTCAGGGGTAAGAGGAATCTTACAAATTCTTTCTGTCTTACACTTTTGCCCCCAATCCACTAAGTCGGCTAGATAGTGGCGAAACAAACCAAATAGCCTAACTCCTGGGCAACTGTACTTACTCTTACACCGGGTCTACTCTTCCATCTGTGTCCCTAATGGGGAAGAAAATGATAGAAATACAAAATTATTGTTAATTTCCTGGGAGAGACTGCTAAATATGATATTCATGAATAGCTCTGTGTATGGAAAGGATTTACTTCAGTAAGTTTTTTATTATCAGAAAGTTGTGCACATATGGTCTGATCAATTGCAAACATGTGTACTCTCACATTCAAGTTACTATGGTTAGACATTAGGTCTTTGATTGGGGGTTCTAGTCTTGTATGCCAAGTAATTCTGCTATGGTTGTTATTTCATCGAATCCTCAAATCTGTGAGGTTCTGACAATTTAGGAGGGCTGTTAGTAAGCTTTTCCTGGGAGAGGTCAGAGCTCTGAATGATGCTGGGGGAGCTATCATTGTGACAACTGGTCAATGGGTACACGACAAAGCAAAGTGCCTGCAATGTATTTAAAAATAACTCCAAAGTGATGACTTCTTTAAGAGACCTGCCCCCTGCAGGTGCTGCACTAAAGAGGTTAGCAGCCTTTTTATTACCACCTTTCATCTGGCTATTCTTATTACTCTTTTTTTTTTTTTTTTTTTCCTGATGGTGAGAGAAGAAAGAGAATATTTTTTCAAAAAAAATCATTGAAAATATTTTTGGAGATTTGATTAATGTGACTCTTATCTTTAGAAAATAAATGGAATCAAAAGAGATAGTTCAGATTTTCAAATCATTTCAACATAAACATTTAGTAATCATCCCAGAGTCACCCAGAAATTTGACCTTTTAGGGGTTAAATTTCCACACAGCTGTTTTTATGATATTGAGGGGTGTTTTTAGACATTGTTGAAAAGAAGCTTTGTGTTATAACTGCTTTAAAGGTAAGATTTTTAAAGCAGTGTGGCAGCTAGTGATAAATAAGAGAAACCCAAGAGTAAAAGTCATAGCTTGCTAAATAAAGAAACAGATAAATAACATATAGGCTAACAGGATAAATTATGTGGAGAAGTCATTAGAGGTTTTTATATAGCTGTTTGTTTAGTGCCTATAGCTTGACTTTGTTAGATGCATTGCTTTTCTTTACAAAATAAGAGGAAGAAAAGTTTGTGCACACCAGTATTTGATACTGTTACCTTAAGTAGGGTCACTCTTTTCTAAGATTTACTGTTAAACCTAGAGCTAGTGGAAACTAGTGTTGATGATCTTCTTAGACTGTTTTGTTTACCCATTGCATGTGATTTCTCCAGATGGCAGTATGCCTGTGGAATTAACCTATGGAAAAAAGCTAAAGTTTACACGAGTTTTCCAAGATTCATTTCTTGACCACTTTACAGCTAACACCAATGCAGGTGAAGGCAAAGGAAAGCCAACTTGTGCATTCTTTTGACCAATTCAGTCTGAATAGTGCTTTATAGCCAAGGGATGCTCAGAGGGGACTGGGAAGTGATGTCTGGCTGCCACACTGCTTATGTCATTGCAGAAGTAGGTTTTCAGGAACAGCTTAAGGTTTGTTAAGGAAATTTCAAGCCATGGGAATGTAGACAAAATACGTCTTGTATATCATGCTGAATCTAATATCTATGCTCTATTACATTAACATAATTCTGACCAGGCCTTTTCCCACTATGTTATGCTGAAACAATTTACCATGCCCTTGGAATGTCATGGTCAGCAGTGCCGGTGAAATCTTTTCCTAATTAAATAGCTGCCATCTTATCACTGAAACATGCTTATGTTCTGTGGTCATTTCCATTTCCTGCATTATATAATGGGCACTCTTGTGTTATTTAACCTGTATCCATGGAAGTCCAGAAAGCTAGAGAAAAAACACATCTGGTTTACTCTCATCTTCAAACTGGTTTACTCTCATCCTGAAACAAGATGAAGAAGGCAGGTGAAGTGGAGTGACTTGCTCCAGGTCTCCCTCCTTTTAGTTAACTAGGGCTAGAATGGGTGTCCTGACTCATGTCCTTGGCAGACTGTCTACTGTTCTTTGTACTGGATTAACCATTACAATAAAAATAACATCCTAATGTAACCACTTCCTTTATTAGGTCTGGTGGCCAGAGTTATGAAAACCAGCATAGATTAAATTAAATTTAGCCCATTGTTTTTTGATCTCTACTGGTTTGGATGATGGAAAACTCAGCAGATTTTTGCTCCCATGGACAAAAATCTTCAAGTCCATAGTGGTAGTTTCAGGGTAAAGATAGAGGTTGTTTACCTCCAATGGTCCTGGAATTCTTTATTTATCTTATTTTTTGGTTGAATTCAAAGAATCAGAAGGGTTGTTGTTGTTGTTTTCATCTGATTCAAAAGAAGTATCTGAAATATGGTGCATGCAGATATTCAAGACTTCCAAGTCTCTAGCACATGTCTGCCTTGATTTTGGTGGGCATCATTATACTATGGAGGACTTTTCTGGGTTCAAAGGGGACTTGGCAGAGTCACCTAAACATGGGGATGAATTGTACCAATGGTCAAGAATAAGAAACATCTGGAAATATTTATTTAAGAAAATTTAGAAATCCTCATCTAAATACTAAAACTGTTTAGAACCATGAAAACACGGATTTATAATTTCCTACTTAAAGAGTTGCTCCACTTTCAGACAAGCAGTAACAGAATGAAAAACTTTACAAGTTTATCAGTTCCTTCCTCATCATAAATATGTAAGTGGTGTATGGGTGTTGGTGTATTTTAGCATTATTATTTTTTTCTTTTTGAGGATGATATTCCTTACAATCTGGAACGTTTGGCTGTTTTTTGAATACTTTCACATTTCAATTTTCTGAAGAAATCCCAGTGCTGATTAGGTACTCCACCTAGTACTATCTTGCAAGTGTGCAAAAAGAATGGCTGCTTACTGTAACCTTGATAGCACATTTGCTTTCAAGTTTCTCCCAGGTATTTAAAAATAAATTCCTTCTAAGTAACATAGTTCAAGATGATAGAGGATTAGAATTCTACTTTTAAAAAGTAATCTAGGGGCTGGGGCTGGGGCTGGAGCTCAGTGGTAGAGCACTTGTCCAGCATGTGCGAGGTGCTAGGTTCAATCCTCAGCACCACATAAAAATAAATAAATAAATAAAATAAAGGTATTGGGGCCAACTACAACTAAAAAAAAAAAAAAAGAAATAAAAAAAGATTAAAAAGTCATCTAGGAGCTACAAATAAGACCCCATCCTTCTTTGTAAAATGAATCACTGTATTTTTTATGTCTGTGTATAGATTTCATTTTATTAATATTGGCTAGCAGAAGGCATAATATTTTTTTAATGTTTTATTGTGGAAATTTTTAAATATACATGAAACTTAAAACTTGCACTAAAAAATAAGCTAATGAAAGCCTAGTTACCCATTGACCCACTTGAACATTAATTTACATATGCTAATCTTGCTTCCTCTGTAAGACCTCACTTTCCCTCAAAATGTGGATTGTTATAAAGCACATTGCAAATACCTTAGTATTTCATCCATAATTTACAATGGAATTATAAGAGATTAGCATTTTTAAAAATCTATTATAATCACACTTAAAAAAAAAAGGCAGTGATTGCAGTAGCATCTACTTTCCAGCTGCGTTCAAATTCTTTGGTATTGTCATCTGTTTTTTATAGATGGATTGTTCAAAACAGGATCCAAGTCATGTCCATGCATTGTATTTAATTGGTGTGTCTCCTGAGTCTCTTTAATCTAGAACTGTTTCCTTTCCCTCCTGGATTTCTTCCCCTTTGCTATTTGCTGACTGAATTTACTGGTCATTTTTTTTTGTTGTTGTTGTTGTTGTGGGACTGGGGACTGAACTCAGGGTATGTTACCCTAGCCTTTTTTCTTTTTTATTTTGAGACAGGATCTTGCTAAGTTTCTCAGGCTGGCTTCAAACTCGAGATCCTCCTGTCTCAGCCTCATGAGTCCCTGGGATTACAGGAGTGGGCCCCCTTGCCCGGCGAGTTTCCCACATTCTAGAATTAGGTGTATTCAAAAATATATTCTTCATAGTGTATGTCAAACTATATTCTCTGTCCTTTGTATTTCTGAAAGAAGAGACAGCATACTTTTAATTTGAACAATTTTGAACTTACTGAATTAATAGTATATTTTAAAAAAATATTGCTAAAACTACTTTAATAATTGTTTAAACACAAATTTGAATATAATTGAAAAATGTCACATCTTGATTATTTAGGCAAATTTAGGAATTTTGCAAGTGGGAGGAAAGTTTAATGACCTAAAATTCTCTTAAGATTGCTTCTGTTTTCTGTCTTCCTTCCCTGCCTTCCTCACTGGCTACAGAGAATTATCACAGGAAACAAGCAGTCAAATTCTTTGAACAGTCTAAAGACTATTTTAAAGTTCCTACAGACAAGCATTATTTAAGGGACTAGCTCAAAAACTTATTTAAAAATTCCTATAATTGATGTTTTAACTCTTCACTGAGACTTGGAAGATTCTTAAGAATCCTTAATATAAAACAATCGTAGACATTTAAAAATAGCCTCTGATCACAGGAGAGAATGATCCTCATTCAATGTGTGGTTTTTGCAGTTGATGGTGATTACTTTTAGGAACCTTTGGGTACCATCTGGAGTTGCTTTTTTAAAACAGACCTTAGACTTCAATACAGCTAGGGCTAACAGAAGGGAAGGGTAGCCTGGGGTTAGTCGGATTCCCTTATTGTGACAGGAAGGACTTGGAACTTCTTTTTATTTTCTGTCCCACTTCTTCCATCTGTGTTCAATGTTCTCATTATCTCCTGTCACTTTCTGCTCCCATCTGGGCTCCTTTCTCCTCCTTATAGCCTCATCTGACTCCTCACCCCCCCCGCCCCNTTTGTTCAATCCCTGGTAACAAAAACAAAAAAAAAAAAAGAAAAGAAAACCAAGAAAGAAATCATATATTCACTGTCCTGAGACATCACATCAACATTTAATATATGGTGACCTTCACCTTTCTCCCTAGCCTGCTGTGCATCACTGTCAACATCTGGTGAATCTTGAGGTTGCTGCTTCTTGTCTGGGTACAGAAGAGTCACCTCTGTCACAAAAAGCCTTTGTGCATTTTAGGCTATTGTGGCATGCGGACAGCATGTGTCTGTCTCTGTGACTGTCTGTGTGTATGCCTGTGTGTGTCTATACATTTAAGATTTATGGCTGCCTGTTGTAATGGGCTCAATCTGCAAGAATAAAATAGGCTCTTTACTCTGCTATTAAAATACATTTCTCACCATGGAACTGCTCTTTCTGGATCTTTTGGGGAATGGAAAACATCTTCCTTAGAAAATATCAACCTATCTACATGTGTCTAATAGATAATAATTATTCTGTTTAAACAGAATCATATCTTTGAGTAACAAAAACATGGTGCAAAATGGAGCTGGAACCCATTCGTTGCTTTGTTTATTTCAAAAAAGAACAACAACAACAATAATGCTACTATGTCTGTTGACAAAGTGGTCTTTCTCTCTGTCCTAGGATATAAAATCTTGGGTGCTTAAGTGTAGAGGAAGAGTTTAAAGGAAGAGAAGTTAGGAAGCCTGGATGAGTGGGTAGGAAGAAACCAAGTTCTATGGAAATGGGATTGAGACAGTGGGAAGGCACAGGGTTAGGGACCTTGCAGAATCTGTGTGTGGGCGGTGATACTGGAAGGAGAGTGGGTCTGGGATTGCTAGGGGTGGGGAGGTGGGTGCTTGCAGAATGCGCATGGGGATATGGGGACTGGTCAGGTTTGTTTGCAGAGATGGAAGAGGCTGAGGATGAGGGGAAATATTTGTAAAGTAGGAGGGCTTATTTGTAGAGGGGGAGTTGAAGGGTTGAAGAGTTTGACAAAAGATAGTGTTTAGAGAACAGGGGTTGGGGAAAATGGGCTGCTTTTGGATTTCTGAAATAATAATATTGGATAGAAGGAAGTGGTTATTCCTGAATCTTCTAATTAGCCCCCTCCTCCTCATGTTTGGATGCTGTGATTAGTGGAGAGAGAAAGGGGTGGGGGCTGTGTTTTGTATCCATTGTTCTCCAAGAGCTTAGAGTTTGGGTTTTAAATAAGTTTCTGAGTTTTCCCCTTTCAGTCCTCCAAAAGCTTCCCCCAGGCCCCATCTGCTGCCATTGGTGGCCACAGAAGTACCCCATAGAATTCATGTGAAGAATGGCACTGCTTCTGAGAGACTAAGCTGGGTCTGAATTCAATTACGTGTCATCAGCACATGCTTTATTCATAACAGTGCCATATCGTAAACATCAGTGCTGAAAGAGACCAGCCTGTGGACCACCAGTGTGCAGAGAGAGCTTTGAGCACCAGGCATCCACCACTGTCTGCCACAGAATATTTATTTGAAGCAGCCTCTCAGCTCTCCGAGCCCCTGGAAGGATGTGGGTATAGAATCAAATTTTATTATAATGTGAACATTTTGATACCAGATTTTTATTTAAATTATCTTTCCTAAAACTGCTTCTATAATATACATCCATCCCCCTAAAATTGCCTCTATAATATACATCCTCTCCAACAACATGAAACTTTCCTGTCAATTGCCTTTTTAGTATCCTTGTGATCCTAAGCAGGGTTCAGCACTTGGAAATGTGAAAAGATAAGTAAATGGTGTATCTTAGATATCCCCCAAATCACCTGGATAAATCCCCTATATGGATAATCGCAATTTACGTAGGACAGACTTTATGCCCTTTTTCTCATACAACACAACACAAACTTTGTTTTAGTGTGTTATTTTTCAAAACTTTACCCCTTGAATGTGTTTTCATTATCTTGAAGCCAAAATCCCTACAGTTTTGTCAGTCACAGTGCTCTAAACTCGCCCTTGATCATTTGTATTCTGGATCGATGAGCAGCCTTATGTTGTTATCTGCCATAAAGGTAGAATTATATTAAAACAAATGCCAGAATTGAACCAAATCAAAGAGAATCTCCAAAGAAACTTTAGAAAATGATCCCTGAGGTGGGTTTTTCAAGTAATTTCTCCTCCAGGGAAGAAAGTGATGTGACTTTCCTTAGTACTTCCAGAGACTTCTTCATGGCTTTTAACACTTTCTGATTGACAATGAGATGATGTACATTTCAGGTGATAAAATAACAAGAGTACTGGAGGGATTCAATTTATGGATTGGAGAGTAAATGCAAACCTTTCAACACACATTAACTTCTTTCCTGTTTAGACTTCCAGCGTTGTCTTCTCTCTCAGATGGGCACCAGATGCATTCTTCCCTTCTCTCTCACCATTCTTTGGATGTGCATGTGGTCATGAAATCCCTTGGAACTGTTTTGCTTCTACAATAACATAATGCAGGGATCACAGTTTCACTGAGACCTCGTCTTCGTTTACATAAAATGTACAGGAAACCCAGAGTAAACACAGCAGTGTAGACCAAGACCACAGACTCTAAAGCATACCCATGTTAACGCAGACCTCTCTTCTCCACTGCCCTCCCCTTGTCCTGTTTGCCACCTCAATGAGGCCTCTTTGCAGCCTTCTCCTTGACCTCCCACCATCCTCTCCCTTCTTTCTTCTAAATCAGCTAGAGTCTCTGATGCATTCTGCATGCAGCCTGTAATCACATCCTTTCCTCCCTCCTTGCTTAGGGAATTTAAATCCAAACTTCTCCATGGTATTCTCCACCCTCCTGCCTCTACTCCCCTAGTCCTCATTCAAAGTACATTTGTGGTTACTGGTTTATACTTCCTAAATGGTTCCAATTTCTAGGTGTTCAACTCATGCAGCCACACCTCAAACAAAAAGAATATTCTAGAAAATATTCTAGTAGAAAAGGGGAGAGGTATTAGTACCATTGATGTACTCATCAGGTCAGAAAGACATCTATCCGGCTGATTCTCTTAACTTTTGGGTTGAATGATTTGCAGGATCAAGAGATATTAAGTTCAGATAAATATGTGTATGTGTTCAGCAATGGCAGGGAAATTCAGCTTAGGGAGAATGTATAAATTCCACATCTGTACCTAATGATCAATCTTTAAATGTACAACCTTTTGCACGTACTTCACAGGCCCCATGAGTTTGAAATGAAAAACTGGAGTATCAAAGATGAGTATCCCTTTAAATTTTCTCTGGCATGTCCTTTCATCTATGTCATCAGTAACTTTTCTCAACAAACATGCATGGCTGAAAAATGTCTCATGGCTGTCTCTCAGATGTGGCTTAGGATTTGTAAATGTTCTGCTTGTTTCTTTCCTAGAGTATAGAACCGATCTTCTTTCAGTTTATACTAGTTTGTAATATTTTGATATTGTGTTTTGCTTGGAAAATGAAACTGCCCTAGTAATTGTACATTTTTATTAGGAAAAGAAAAAGACATGTGTGAGCAGGGGAAGAAGACAAATGTTAGGGAATCTGTGGTAGTTTACTATTTTATAGCTTTATTAGTCCAGATAAAGAGGGGACAGAGCTTGGTAATATTTCATTCAGGTGATGAAATAACATTTGCAACTTCAAACAGGTTCAAGTGTATTCATACATCTCATCATCTAAAATGATATCCAAATCATGTACTGCTGGATCAAAAGTTTTACATATGCATTTTCATATGAGGGGTTAAACCCTTGAATTTTCTACTACTGTAATAAATGGGTAAAAGTTTGAGCTTGGACTGAGTGCTTGGATTTTGACTTATGACTAATGACATCTGCTCTGCCTGCTCTCTGGCCTGCTGCCTTTGCCCCATGGGGAATGCCTCTTCTATTTAACTTAGCTCTGTTCCCATGAGGACCGAGGTGGTGAAGATGGAAAAAGATTTAAAGTAAGTAACACATGATTATTAAATACAGTTCATTTTAGGAGAGATACATCCCTAGGTGTTTAAGAACCATGATACAGAAATTAGCTTGTTTCTTACACAATTTTTGTTTTTATTATGTCATAGTCAGGAGACTTGTTGAATTACCAACACTGAGGTTAGACCACCTCAAATGGGCTTGGAATTTTGCTTATTTTCTTAGATTCACAAAATTTTAGATGTGAAAGTGACTTTATGTCACAATTGGATAAAACCTGCCAATCCTCTTTGGTTCACTGGGACTTGGCTTCATTGTCATTTTTTCCATAGTTACCTCCCAGAGACTGCCATTCTTACTGGATTAGTGCGACTCCATGTTCTTTACCAATCTGTTGATCAATCCTTTATTCATGTGTGAATGGTTATCATTTACACCTGTGTGCATCTTTCTCTTTGGACTGTAAGCATTGTAAGGACAAGAAGTTATATCCTGTACCGTCTTTTTCCAAATGCCTAGCTCAGAGCTTGGTAAGCAAGCACTTAGTGAAGATAGCATCTTTAGAGTAACAAAAAAGGAATACACACGACTAAATCTCAGTAACTGATGATCATCTTCAGAGTTGGCAAGGGTGCATGTCTTCCTCATTCGGGGGTGGGGGTGTAGGCTGAAAAAGCCTCCACAAACTTGTTTAGAAGCTAATCATCTACAGGAGGACTGGAGATGGTGAACCGTGCTCAGCTCCTGATGCTTCAGCTAGAAATTGACAGGTCTCCTTCTCTCAAGTTTGATTGAAAGAAGAATGTAGCCACACATACCCTCATGGGGATGAGGAAGAGCCACCCTCCATGTTCCTGAAAAAAGGCTAACTGGAACATCAGCGACTAACACTAATGAATGCCCACTGCATAAATGTCTGATATGCTGTATGCATTTAATACCTATTTAATGAATAAAATACCCAGATCTATTTGTTAAGAATTTTGGTTTTTTTTTTCCTGTTCAATAAACAGGACCACTTCAAATAAGAAAATATCCTAGTAACTAAATTTTTAAAAATGAACATACTAGTATTATTGTCTAGGCTATGTTCAGCAAGCATCTGAAGATTTTTTTTTGTAACCATTCTGTTAGTTTTATTCACATCAAGGATGGTATTATATTTGATATTTTAGGTTTTCAGATGCATAAAGTATGAAATGGATAAATCTGTGTAATTAACATTTTTATCAGAATGTTTTAGCAGAGTAAGAAAAATGTTGCAGTCTTCAAACATTACATATTAAGTTAGTCTGGGGCTGGGGATGTGGCTCAAGGGGCAACGCACTCACCTGGCATGCGCAGGGCGCTGGGTTCGATCCTCAGCACCACATAAAAATAAAAAAATAAAGATGTTGTGTCCGCCAAAATCTGAAAAATAAATATTTTTTAAAAAATTGTCTCTCGACCCAGCTATTCCCCTTCTCGGTCTATTCCCTAAAGACCTAAAAAGAGCATGCTACAGGGACACTGCTACATCGATGTTCATAGCAGCACAATTCACAATAGCAAGACTGTGGAACCAACCTAGATGCCCTTCAATAGACGAATGGATAAAAAAAATGTGGCATTTATACACAATGGAGTATTACTCTGCATTAAAAAATGACAAAATCATAGAATTTGCAGGGAAATGGATGGCATTAGAGCAGATTATGCTAAGTGAAGCTAGCCAATCCCTAAAAAACAAATGCCAAATGTCTTCTTTGATATAAGGAGAGTAACTAAGAACAGAGTAGGGTCGAAGAGCATGAGAAGAAGATTAACATTAAACAGGGATGAGAGGTGGGAGGGAAAGGGAGAGAGAAGGGAAATTGCATGGAAATGGAAGGAGACCCTCAGAGTTATACAAAAGTACATACAAGAGGAAGTGAGGGGAAAGGGAAAAATAATACAAGGGGGACAAATGAATGTCAGTAGAGGGGGCAGAGAGAGAAGAGGCGAGGGGAGGGGAGGGGAGGGGGGATAGTAGAGGATAGGAAAGGCAGCAGAACACAACAGACACTAGTATGGCAATATGTAAATCAATGGATGTGTAACTGATGTGATTCTGCAATCTGTATTTGGGGTAAAAATGGGAGCTCATAACCCACTTGAATCAAAGTGTGAAATATGATATATCAAGAACTATGTAATGTTTTGAACAGCCAACAATAAAAAATTAAAAAAAAATTGTCTCTCTCTTTTCTTTCTCTCTCTCTCTTAAAAAATAACTCATATATAAGCTATGAAAAATAAAAACTGTAGGAGACAGATAAATTAAAAATCACTGGTAATACCACCACCCTGATAGTACTACTATTTTTTGGTGTGACTTTTTCCAGTCCATTGTTACTGCTGCTATTGTAGAATAGGCATAGGAGGAAGAGAAGAAACTGGCTTGTACCAGGGAGGCAGCAGTGGAAATTGCAAGAAGTGATCAGATTGAGAATATGTCAGGAGTAGATATTGATAGGGTTTGTTAGTGGATACTATGAAGAAAGAGGTGCTAGTGTTGAAGGAGATCAATAATGACTCCCAGGAATTTGGCCTGAGCACCTGTGTGTGGGTGGATGTGTTAGCTGTTCCTCACTGACCAAAATACCTGACAAAAACAGTTTAGAGAAGGATAATTTTATTTTGGGCTCACCATTTCAGAGGATTCAGAGGCTTGATCCATAAACATCATGTCAGAAGGATGTGGCAAAGGAAAATTGATCAACTCATCGTAGTTGGGAAGTAGAGAGAAAGAGAGAGGGAGAGGAAGAGAAAGGAGACAGTGACAGATATACTCTAAGGCCACACCTCCAATGACCCTACCTCCTCCAGCCATGCCCACTTGCCTACAGTTAGCACCCATCAAATGGATTAATCCACTGATGAGGTTATAGCCTTCATCACTGCCTAAAGCCCCACCTCTGAACCTTAAAAATGTTGGTTATATGAGTGCATTTTATACTATAAAATATTCTTCAAAATATAATTTTAAATGGTTGCATTCTTTTCACTCATATGATGTATTGTTGGTTATTCAACTCTTCTCCCTGTTAGGCATTGAGGGTATTTTTTGCCATTAAAATAATTAGCACTAGAAAGTCTTAGGAATCCATTAATTTCCATCTTTCCTCAATATTGAAATATTTAATTTGGGAAAACTGGTCAAGACATGCTGAAATTTCAATACAGAAAACCAACTGGAGATAAATTAGTTCAGAAAAGAAGCAACTAAATCTAGGGGTCCTCTTAATTTCAGTCCTCCAAGGGAGCTGGATGAGCTATATCTCAAACTAGTATGGTGTTGCTGTCAAGGTTAAAATTGATAGTCACAGACAAATGCTGAAAGGGACATTTGTCTTGGGAACAGAGAGGGTACCAGCCTTGAGGAATGAAAGACTTTGCAAGGGCCAGATGACAAGGTCAGATGCCAGCTGGGAGACAAATCTAGAGAAGAACGTCAATTTTTTTTGACATACACTTAAAAAAATTAGGCTTGTATGCATCCATGCAAGACTTTGAAGTAGAGGGAAAGGGACCCAAGACAGAATCTTTTTGGTGAAGCTGCAGCTTTATGGGTAGTTGGATCATAACCAGGATGTAAGCAGCCATACTATTTCTTGGCTTTAGCCTGTGTAAGAAGTTATTCCTCACTAGGTAACCTGAATTTCCCAGGAAGTCCTTGAGGCTGAGCAAGCAGAGTGAAGTCCTTGATACGCAGCTGGGAGGGAGTGAGCTGCAATAAAATTTTAAAAATTGTGTTAATTGAGTTTCTTACCTACGGGATAATGGGAGGCAGTGATGGAAATAAGATAGCAATACTAGACATACTCTCTTTAACTTTTATAGAGACAATCACATGAAACTTATCACTAACCATAAGTGACCCTGCACATATAGACCACAGATGTAATAATTTGTGTCTTTAGATCCCAGAGAGCTGGAGGACAGCCTTAACAGTGCATCTGTTCAATAGGAATGTTTAAATTGTGTTTTTCCTTTGCTGATAATTAAAGAACAATATTTTTATCAGTTAAAAATATAACCTTTTTCATTTTTAGAAATAGTTTGTACTTCAAAGACATTTTCATAGCCTAGAACTTTGGTTTCTTAATGTTATTTAAACTAGGATCCAAAACATATCCTTAAGGAAATTTTTGGAAAAGATTTTGATTGTAGAAGACAGAAGAACTCTGATCTGCACTTTGAAGAACAGATAGGTTCTGAAAGGTCCACAGAGGGAGAAAGATGTTCCTGGTGGGGGAGAGAGTTTGATGCCAAAGATGAGCTTGGTGGTGTATTTGGGATTCCAGGAAATTTGAAGAAGACAGCAGTTTCAGGTTTTTAAATATGCTGCCTTGACCATGTAGCAGCAATTTGGGGAACATCCTTTCCCTCTGTTATCACCTGCCTCTTTCTGATGAGCAGAGGAACTATAAGTCTTCTTGTTAAGAAGGAAACTCCCACAGCCCTCTTTTAAAGAGCTATCTTCTAACCCTCATGTTTTTGATCAGTGTCTAACACAAAACTTTTTTTCTCTGCCAAATGTAGATTGTTTCCTCAGGACTGCTTCTGAGCACTTAATAATTTTAGCAGGGAAATCTAAAAGAAAAACCACCGCAAAGTCCTTTTAGGCATTTGCTAGGTAGGAGCAGGTTGTTCTCCAAGGACTTGAACACCAAAGGGAAACACTCCCACACCATTACTTGGTTAGAAATTTGCTTTCCTGGGCTGGGGTTGTGGCTCAGTGGCAGAGTGCTTGCCTAGCATGTGTGAGGCACTGGGTTCGATTCTCAGCATCCCATATTAATAAAGAAAATAAAGGCCCATTGAAAACTAAAGAAATATTAAAAAAAGAAATTTGCTTTCCTCAAATATCATGTCCTCTTGAGATATTTTTCTTTTTGTACAAAAAAAAATCTCTGATCAGTGGTCCTTAGTCTTCATTTTCTGGTGCAATTTTATTAGGTTATTAGAAAAATAGAGTTTGTGTTTTTTCGTTGGGTTGGGTCATATTCCAAGACTATTTGTTCAGCGGTAGACTCACAGGGAGTTGGGTTTTGTTGTTTTGTTTTGTTACATAAAGCTTTCTCTATTTTTTTTTCCCTTACAGAATCCAGCGAGATTATGGAAGAGTGTAGCCACATGCAAAAGCAGTTGGATTTACAAAATGGTAGCACCGAGGAAGGATTTGTAGTGCAATCCCTGGACACAGATTCCCAAAATATGATGGAGAGCCTAAGTCCCAAAAAATATTCTTCCAGCCTGAAATTTAAAGCCAATGGAGACTATTCTGGTTCATATTTAACCCTCTCACAACCCGTGCCTGCTAAGAGGAGCCCTTCTCCTTTGGGCACCAATGTCAGGAGCAGCCCCTCCTTGACCAAAATCCAGGGGAGCAAGCAGTTCTCTGATGAAACCGACAGGAGTATGTCCATGAAGCCTCCCACTCCCGTCCTCAGTACTACACACTCCCTCAGTGGATATCCACTTGGAAGGGCAGATTTTGAGCCTTATACTGGCCGGGACACTGAAAGGTCCTCGAGACTTTCAGAGAAACCTCCCTATTCTAAATACAGCTCTAGGAATAAATCCCATGATAATGTCTACTTTTTTGGAGGACTGGAAGGACGAAAGGCATCTGGCTCACTCCTGGCCATGTGGAATGGAGGTTCCCTGAATGACAGTGGGCCCCCTCCCATCAGCAGATCTGGGGCAGCTAGCATGCCTTCAAGCCCAAAGCAAGCCAGGAAAATGAACATTCAGGACAACCTGGCACTTCAGCCCAAGTTAACCCGCCACAAGGAACCTGCGTCTGAAAATGTCAGTTTAAGAACTAGGAAGTATTCAGGCAGCAGCCTAAGCCACATGGGAGCCTACAGCAGATCGCTTCCCAGGTTGTACAAAGCCACAGAGAACCAGCTGTCACCTCTCAGCTTGCCTCCAAGAAATTCTCTAGGCAATTCCAAACGAACCAGACCAGGGGAAAAGGATCTACCTCATAGCATGATAGACAATGACAATTACCTTAATTTTTCCTCTCTAAGCTCAGGGGCTTTACCTTATAAAACCTCTGCATCTGAGGGCATTCCTTATGCAAGTTCCACCCTCAGTGTACCTGCCAGTCCTCGGGTGGCTCGGAAGATGCTTCTGGCCTCCACCTCCTCCTGTGCCTCTGATGACTTTGACAGGGCTCTATTCTCGGGGACCAGCCCAAGCCATTCATTTCCTACTGTGGAAATAGACAGAGTGTTCGTGGCCAGGAGGAACTTCTCTTGTGGCTCTGTGGACTTCGATGACACTGACTTGGACAGCCTCAGACAGGCCTCAGGGACCCCCCAGCCTGTCCTTCGGGAAAGGAAAAGCAGCATCAGCTCCATTTCAGGACGTGATGACCTCATGGATTATCATCGGCGACAGAGGGAGGAAAGATTGAGGGAGCAGGAGATGGAGCGATTGGTAATCTTTCTGTTCACCTCACTGTTTCATTGACCAGAATCTAAAGTTAAGCCTTGGAGACACATTCCAAGGGTGACGTGGGGATGTAGAATTAATTTCACATGTGCCAGCCACTGCTGTCACTTCCTAGACTCTCCCACTATCTCTACTTTTCCCAGGACACTATTGTTAGGCATGTGTGGGTATTTTGAAGGCCTGTAGGAGCCTAAATATCAATTCAGTGGCTCTTCGGAATCCTTGTAACTATACATTTGGTATAGTTACCAACAAATGGTAGTTGTGAGTTTTACCGAATTTCTTGCATCTTATAAAATTTTAAGACTGAGGAAATGCATATTTGAATTATTTATATTGTTAGATCTGCAGGTGTATGATTATGATAGATGTAGAAGGTAGAATCATGAGTCATCAGGAATTAGGCAGTGAATTTGGCAAGTTGTCTAGAACTTCATGGCAAGTTGTCCAGTGGCAGCTGGACAGAAAGTTGAAGGGTGTGTCATGGTGCTCAGCATTTCCTGCACATTATATACCCCGTATTCTCCAGCCTTGTTTCTGAGCACACACAGTGACTCTCCATAACACATAGTCACAAAATCTATTGAGTTATCCTTTTCCATTTAAAATGAATTTATACTTAAAGTGGTTAATATTGAAAATAAGAAGACTAGAGGAAATGTCCCTTGAGCATCCCACTAATCAATGAGAACAAACAATGGTATTTTTCCACTCTTTGTTAAGCATATATTTTCCTCTTAAAAATGAATACATGTCAGAAATCATTTTGCTTTATTAATCATTAATGATTTCCTTAATGAGAGAAGCTATGAGATGGTAAATCTGTTTTACAAAAGTATAGGATTATTAAAGTAAGTTTGAATCACATCCAAAACTAGTTAACACCCTGAAGTACAATAAAATTGTAATCCTTGGATTATAATGGGCAGAAATGATTAACATCTATACTGGGCAAAATTTGTTGGACATTTTAGAATGAGAATCATATCTATTACTTGAAGTTCTTGATAAGTTAAGGTCTATTTTTAAGGAACTTTCAAATATCCCAACTAACAGTAGTGAATAAAACAAACATACATACCCCTAGAGAATTAGATATTCCTTCAGTGGCTCAGTTATTCAGGCTCTGGTATGATAGCCCCCATTGTAATAATAAGTAATCTCCAGAGATTATGCATAGTCACAAAAGGCATTGTTTTGCAGCTTTGATTCCTTGATTGCCAGGTTTCTGTTCTCGAGACTAAAAGGCTCAGGGTTCACTCTAGTTAAACTGGGCTAACTGGGCTGCACGAAATAACCACACAAGAGACACAAATACCTTTTTCTTTGGGGTTGCTGTGACGGCTCCTCTGACCTTAAGGGCCCACAGAAAGAGAGAGAGCGAGAGCACGCGCTGACCCCTTTTATTGAGGAGAAGCTATTCAAATGAGGCAAAGGGTCAGGTTTCAGGGGCTGAGTCTATCTTCATGATGTCCACTGTCAGCAGGTTGACTGACACCTGGGTAGGCCACACCCAAGGGCACAGTAAGAGGAGGGGACACACACAAGGCACTTCCATGGAAGATTCTATCCTAAACAGGGCAAGGGGTTATATTACAAAGGAACAGGTGAACATAGCTTCACCCATGGAGCTGTAGCAAGACACACCCATTTCTGTGACTGAGCGCCTCAGCACCCAGCTGGGGGGTATAACTCAGTCACCCATAAGGTTGGCCTCCCACACTTGATGTAAATTCAGAAGTTTTAATTAGCATATAAATACTTTCTTATAAATTGACAGCTGATATCTACTGTGCTGATCAACTATTATTAATAAAGCCAGAAAAATAACTCCATTTGATAATTTATCAAGGAGTGAGGGAGAACGTTTTCAATGGATTCTATCACTCCAGAAATCTTCCTTAAATCTTCTTAAGTATTCTATTACAAGGACAGAAAGCAAAACTCAAGAAATTTGTCTACATTGGGTTTTAGAATCTTTAAAAAATCTTTAGACTCTTTAAATGTTAGCGAATCTCTCTTACCTCTAGATTTTCCAAGTATGCTAAGGTTCTTGACAACCCAGAGTGACCATTCTTACTGACTATAAGGTTGGGACCCTCTAAGTCATAAACAGATTTAACTTTTTGTGAGAGTTTTATGGATATTGTTCCAAATACTAAGTTCTAATACCTTTTCCTTAGTATTGGGCTTGTCATACTTGATGAAATGAGGCTTTTTTTTTTTGTTTTTTAAAGGTGACACTCCATGTGCATATAGTTATTTGTCTTAGAAAAAGGACTGTTTATTATTGAGTTTGTGACATTGAAAACTAAAGTGATATGGCCATTGAAAAGTAAAGTGCCTCAAAAATATTTCTTCCTGAATTCTAAGGGGTCAATAAGAACAAACTACCCGCTAAAAAGAATATTTCATTTAGTTTGCCAATCAGAGTCAACTAAATTAAAGGTTGGAGATAGATGAAGATGAATGCTAGAGGGTTTCCCCATTACAACAAAAGATTCAAAATAATACCAATAATACTCCAAAACACATATCCACATTAGAAATTTGATTTCCATCAACAGTTCAAGTAGTCCTATGTAATTAATTCTTATTTAACTGCAATTTGGGCCACTGTGTTGATTTCATTAAATCATCTATTTATGAACTAAAAATAGTTCTAAAAATCTGATTTAGCTTCCTAGAACTCATTCTAGTCAAGGCCAGGTCAGCTCAGCACCTTCTCCCTACAGGTCTGTTCTCTGAAATGTCAGGAGGACTTGATAAGGTCCTATCTGTGAGGCTCTGAAACTGTCTTTGTAGAAGGCACATTCTAGCCCACAATTTAGGCACAGTCTTTAGGCAAACTCCAGAGGACACTGAGACCACGTGGTGAAAGTAAGAACAAATAGCAGTGGTGAATTTATGGCTATTTAACAAATAGTATCAGCGTGGAGAGCTCAAATTCTTTATCAGGATGTAAGACTAATGTCTTATTTAATCAGTATTTCCCCTGAATGTAAGGGCATATTACAGTGAGAACACTAATGTCTATGCAGAACATTTCTGTAACACATGTACATAATTTTGAGCACTTTTAATAATATTAATAATAATGGTATTTTACCTGTATGGAATTATCTTAGGGAATGCTGAATGTCTCATTTTATTTCATATATGTCCCTATGTTGGACAGTTTAAAACTATTGTAAACAAACTTAATCATTTATAGCAGCTTTCTTTTTGTAAGGTTAAAAAACAAAACTTATACAGATGATTATATAGAGTATTTAATAAAACTTAAAGATAGTTTAGATATAAGATATCAAAAAGATATCTGTCTGATTTTGAGGGGAAAGCAAAATCAAATATTAATTAGAGGAGATTTCGTCATTTAAATAATATAAGATTTTGGTTGCTTGAGAGCTTATATTTTTAGTAAACTAAGATAAGGCATTTTAGAAGTTCAGATATACTAGTCTTCTCATACTAAAACAAGTTCCAAATGTCTTTAAGATGAGATTACACGTGGATTAATTATACACGGATTAAACAAAGAAAAGATGTGTACTGTGTAATTCTTTTTTGAACCAAGTTATCGAGTCAGTCTGATTTGTGTAAGGATTTATTTTATATACAACTTATTTTTTAATGGGAAAAAAAGAAAGATTGTCAATCAGTTTTAATAAGAAAGGTCTTTTCCTTAAAAATATTTAAAAGAATGATAATTTTTCCTTTATTTTTTTGGAATTTTTGGGCATGTTGGAATTGTTTAAATCCTTGTAAATTTTTATAAACCAGTCAGAGCAGTAGAGCTATTCTATAATTTATTATTATCCTCAGGAGGAAGGAAAATATTTACACAAACGCAGTGATTTTTTTTTTTTTTCCTCAAAGACTGTAGCGTAAGTTCTACAGCTTCAACCATACCTTAAAAGTAAACACTGAAACAAATGTCACTCCTGCAGCTCTCAAAAGTTTGGTTGCTTTTCCATTGGGAACAAATTATTTTTCTGATCTGGGACACAAATAGAAACCAAACAAGTTCCAAACAACAAAAGCAACAAACAAATGCTTTGTCATTTCTTACCTTAAGAAGGATAGATTCCATTTCTACCTGACAGGTCACTAAGTGGTCAAACCATTAAAAAAAAAAAAAAAAGACTAGTCATTGCATGCCACCAATGGGGATAACTCTCAGTGGTATGCCAACCAGAATTCCTATCCAATTTGACCAAAATTCCCAAGCAAAAACAATGGCACAGAGTCATGAAAAGAAAAGCTGCAGAGAATGTGAGTCAGTGAAGGTAAATCTCTAGTGCCATTTGAGATTTACTCTGGGAGCCAAGAAAAGATGTTCGGGGCTCCCAGCCTGTGAGATGTACTCCGTGGACAGTGCAGTTTAATTGGCTCCACTGTCAGTCCACTTGGACTTCAATTTTCAAAAAGTAAACACTACTCTTATATAAATATGGAATCAATAGATGCTGCAGACTTATTTAACTCCCTAATGAGGAAAACAAGCAGGGGAAATTTGGTTCACTAAACATGATATCTGCAGTATTTTTAGCTTGACGGTGTTTATACCAGTGTTTCATTTGGATTCTTTTTTTTTTTTTAAACATGTTCAATCTTTGTTGAACACTCAGGGTAATTGCAGTTAGTATTAAAGGTGGAGCCATAATTATGAAACTCCAAGGTTCATAATTAATGAACAAAGCCTGTTAATGAGTTGTAATGATCCATTTTGAGTTGATATTAAATAGCCTCCAACTGCTGTGCTATTTTAGATGTTTTTTTTTTCATTTCTCTTCCTTTTCTCTTCCCGTCAACTGCCAATTCATATTTTTGTCATTATGCCAGCCATTTTCTGTTTTGTGATTTTAGAAACCAGATACCAAGTCTTGATTAAAAATGTCCTGAAGTAAGGGTTACTAAGTGCAAGGGAGGTCTTGGCAGGGTGCTGAGTGTGTGAAGTGAGTGCCCTTAAGCCCATGGACCTCGCTGCACCCATCTGGGCATCAGTGGTCATTTTCACTCCCTCATTCTGAGTTCTGTTCTAAGTAGGACTCGGTTGCTGACTCTGGCAAATAAGATGTTTTGTAGGCTAGAAAAATCATTATAAAGTAGAAAAATATTCTTTTATTCGCCTTATTTGATATCTGCATACTTCCCAGTATAGAGGTAGTGATGGCTACCTAGTACATTATAGTCCAGGCAGCAAAAGTCATTTTTAAACAGAAAAGGAGAAAATGAAAAAAAGCAACCCCTGCTGCTGTTAAGAGTATTCATTTGACAACTGCCAAAAGCATCTGGGTTCTATTATGGAGAACCAATGGATTCCCACAAATTGCATTGTGGCAATCCAGTATTTTCCTTCTGGCTGATGACAGTCATCTGCAGTGCCTTGGCAAATAGCAGTGTCGCCATTTAGAACTGTGGAGGGTCACACTTGATACTTATTTCTCAAACATGTAATATGATGCCAGCTCTCATGAGGCACCATGGAATAGGGTTTTCTGGTTTTTTGCATACCCTATCACTATGCATTCCCTAAAGATAAGCTTGGCTTTCTTTCAAGACACAAATTAATATTTCCATGGTAGTTGTATGAATAGGTGAAATGTGTGGGTCAGCAATTCTTTGCTGTTTGGAGGGTGTTTTGCTCTTACAGCCCCTGTGAAAGCACTTTACAACTAAAGAATTTTAATTTGCAAGAGACTGGGATCATGTCTGTCTTGCTTGGTGCTATATACTCACCTCCTATTGAGATGAGTAGAGTATCAGAAGCATCGTATACATGGTGTTTGAAGAGTAAGTAAGTATTTTCAATGCCTAATCATGACATTCGTTTTGTTTTTCCTTAATTTGTGACTGTTGTTGAACCCCTAGATCCCAGACAGTATGCATTTGGTTCCAGGCAACAGTGAAGCTCTATACAAAAGAATGCAAATATGTTGACATAATTACATCCTTCTTAGTTCCAGAAAGGGAAATTCCTGTCCAACTTTCAATTTAAAATGAAAATGAATAAATTTTCTTTACTTAGAAAACTTTGTAACATTCTTTATAAGAATTGGTGCTCTACGGGGTTATATGAAAACCAAGGCTGCAGGCCCTGGAATCTTGCTTGTGTACTGTTGAGCAGATCATAAAGTTAGTGTTTCTAAAATTAAGTGAAAGTGTAATCGAGGATGTTTATTTAATAAATTTTGATGTTTTTTGAAATAAATGTATATGTTCTCTCATCCCTTAATGGTCAGATGCAGATACTATTTTAAAGACCAAAGAATCTACAGATTGGTATCAGTCAGTTTTGGGATTAGGAAACTACATTTCCTAGTGACTCCTGAGCCTGCAACACAGTTTAGGCATTCAGAACCTTTTTGGCTGAGCTGGGCTGAATTGTTAAGATCCACAGCATTTCTTCATCAGTCCACATTCAAAGAATGTATTTTGTTGTTCAGATTACTGATCTCTCCTATTTTAAGAACAACATCTTTGAAATGTGAAGGCACGCTTAAGTATGGAAAAGTATTTTGTCTTCCAGTCTGACTTGAAAGGAATCTCTTTCCTGATGTGGCTCTTCCGTTTGCTACATCCTGACTACAGTTTTAATTTTTTTTTTATGGTTGCACCAGTGGGAATTGAGCCAATTAAACTGCAAATAGGGGAAGAGGGTCCAGACTTTTTAAAATAATGAATGTCTTTATAATCTAGGTTTGTATGGCCTTTGTTGCATTAATTGATTTATTTTTCAGATTCAGTCTAATCCTTAAATTGAATTGTTTCTGTGGATCCTTCTCTTACCTCTCATGTTTTAAACAGTCAGTATTCCAACATTCCCTGTCATTTCCCCCTTTCACTCCCTGCTGCGATGATTTATAGGATCTAGCTCAGAAATATAATGCAAGCCAGAAATGTGAACCATGTATGTAATTTGTTTTGTCTTTTTTTTTTTTTTTTACATCAGGAGAAGCAACAGGTTAAATTATAATATATTGGACATCACAAGATTAGATGGATGATGCCAACTACTGCCTAAATAAGCTATCCATTTTGGAAGGCTAAATAAACAATCTTCCTTTGTTTATAAATAAAATACATCTGTAACCACTGGGTAATATAAAGAAGAATATTATCATCAAATCACCTTTGGTTATTATAAAGTAAAGCAAGTACTTTCTCTCTGTATCTTTTGAACAGCAAACTGCCTGCATATATGTAGAGGTTCATTAAATATTAAGAAATTAATCATTAGCCAATTAGGTCTGCCAGTCGTCCTCAGTGAACTGAGAGAGAGACGTCATCATGTTTTTTTTCCCTTCCTTTTCCATCGGAGAGATAAAAGGGCAGAAAGGGAGTGAAAAGAGAAAAATAGCATTGAATAATGATTTAATTACTTCACATTGGAGAAACAGAGTTAAAGTCTTAATTAAGTCTATGTTGCTTAGTCTAAGGCAATAGCTATTAAAAGCAGGCTTCTCTATACTTGAAAACCAATCCTGGGTTCTTGTGACAGTACAAGCTGTTGCCTCTTGATGGTGCCACACATTTAAAAATGGCTGCTCTGAGTTAGGGATGTGTCCAAAATCAACAGTTTCACATCCTTAGGCTAAATGCTGACATATAGAAGGCATCATGTAAGCTATGGAAGAAATTTCATTCTTTCATTAAATGATAAATCAAAATACAAACACTTGTTTTTAAATAAGAAATAAAGCTTATGAATAAGGTTCATGGGGAAAATATGTACCAATGAGATGAAAATTGAAAATGTAGTGTATTGAAATTGATTCTTCATAGTAAAATGATCCCCATATTGTTGTCAAAATACCCAGTGTATCTAAATTATAAGTGACTTATTGAGCTTGCTTTTTATTTTTTTAAATTCTTATCATCTAATAGGTTTTAGTGACTCTTCTGGTTGATTCAATAATGTGAAATTTTCTTACCCAGTTCTAGAAAAGTTTGTGGGAATATTTGCCATGGATAATATTTTTAAGGTTCAGGATTGATTTTTCAGAAAAATAAAAAGAATCCAAAATACTCACTACAATAGAAACAAATTCTTCATTTTCTTGATGGAAAATTTTTGTTTCAGCTGTTTCAATGTGCAAGTTAAGACCTATTAGAAGACACTTTGTTTGAAACATTGAACTCTTTAAGATAATCGTAGAGTCACTTTTTTTTTTAGAAATAGTTCAGAGAGTTCCTGTATACCGTTCACCCATTTCCGCTAATGGCAATGTCCTGTAAGCTAAGGTACCACATCACAGCCAGGGTATGACTTTGATACAGTCAAGACACCACAAGGTCCCCAGTTGGATTTTTATAGACACACCCACTTCCTTCTCCCTTAACCTCTAATAATCCCTGATCTGCTCTCATTTGCATAACTTTGTCATTTCAAGAATGTCCTGCAAACATACTCTGGACAGCCTGTAGCCTTTTGTCACCCAAATTTGTTATCTGGAAACTGAGTCCATTGTTTTATGCTTCCCTCCTCCATCTCTGAGACTGGAGATCTGAGTAGAAGGAAATTGCAGGGACCACACTTGGGGCTCTGTGGTCCTAGCTAATCTGCTTTCTTCTTTCCTCTTTTTAGAGTCTTCTTTTATTTGTCTTACATATAATGTACACGGTCTAGCTGGACTTAAAAGGAGGAATAGGAAAAAATATGGCTAATAAGCTTCATCTTCCCTGAAGTCGAAGTCAGTGAAATTTGGTTTGGAACAGCCAAGAACTTTGCTCTGGTGAAGTCTAATTCACCGTAGGGGGGAATCTTTCTGTGAGGCATGTTCTGTTGAAAATCTTTGGGTTGAGTAAATTGCTGTTTCTCATTCAAAATTGCTAAAATCATATCCTAGCTCTGGGATCTTAATTGAATTTTGAGCAAAGACAAAAGTTTTGAAAAGTGCTGAGTAGAAGTAAAAAAACCAAGTTTCTTATATATTTAAAGTATTTTTGGGGGGTTGTAAAAAATAGCTCTGCTATTTTACATAAGGTCATCTTGTTCATCAGATCACAAAGTCTAGGCCTAAATCATGTTAGGCAAGAGACAGCCTTTACAATTTGTTCTGGAAGAAAGAAAAATATGGTTTGTTTCCTGACATTATTCTTAGGTCTGGAAAGAAGACATACCATCTTTTATATTGCCTTCTATACATAAAACTTTGTAAAATGCTTTTAAAATTTTAACACATAGTATTTTTGATGTGATATATCTCTCATAAAAACTACATAACAGTACTGTTTCAACTGATATGTTGTTGGGTAGTAGTTATTAATGAGCAGTGAAATATGAAGGTTGGGGCTTCAGCTTGGCACTCTCCTGTGATAATCTGAGAGTTCTCCTTTTTTGTTACATGTAGACTTTCCTACATCCTTATTAATTATGCATTTAAAAAATTCTTATTTTTTAAATAAAAATAGGGTAGGTTTAGAATAGGATAGATTTTCAAATGTGAAGAAGATCGTGATCTCTCTCATGCACTGATCATGATTGAACAAAATAAATATTATATATAATTCTATAAACATTTTAATTTGGGCTGGAGATGTGCCTCAAGCGGTGGCGCGCTTGCCTGGCATGCGCGGCGCTGGGTTCGATCCTCAGCACCACATACAAGTGAAGATGTTGTGTCCACCAAAAACTAAAAGATAAATATTGAAAAATTCTCTCTCTCTCTCTCTCTCTCTCAAAAGACAAAACAAAACAAAACAAAAAGCCATTTTAATTTATTATGTTTTGTAGACTGTGGTCTTTCAAAAGAAACAAACAAGAAGATTTCTGAAACTTGGTTAAAGCCAAAGTGAAAATGTAAACAGATGATGGTGCTATTAGATTTTTGTCATGTTTTCTTAAATGGAGCAATAGCATAATTTCTTTAACAGAGGAAAGTCAGGTACCTTTTGGATTTTCTTCTGAAACAAGGTCAGTCCACATAAGAGTAAAATAATCTGGCACTTTTTTTTTTTTTTTGG
>NW_025999968.1:7491996-7533270 GCF_001458135.2 Marmota marmota marmota | reverse complement strand
CTTTTTTTTTTTTTTTTGGATGTTATGTGGAACTAATGGTCATGTTGGTCACGTGAATTTCCTTTCTTTACAGCCAGTGCTTTGATAGGGAGATGTGCATTTACCCCCATTCATAATGGGCATTTTCTTTCCATTGCTATCTCTTTTTAAATTTTTTTTTTTAGATGTTGATGGACCTTTATTTTATTCGTATATTTATTTGCAGTACTGAGAATCGAGCCCAGTGCCTCATACATGCTAGGCAAGCTCTCTACTACTAAGCTGCATCTTTTAATATTTTAAAAATAGTTCACTTTTGACCTTAATTTTTTTTTTAAAAATTGAACATCTCATAACCCATAGGCCTGCCAGTTGATTTTAAATGGCAAAATGATGTAAAAAGGCATCACAAAAAGGAGTAAAATACAGAGAATCCTAGCTAAATGATATCTAGGACCAGAGATTAACTTGAGCCTGCCTAATGGAACTCTAGGGATAACTAGGTAGAAAAAGTATGCCTTGAAAACATTACTGGATAAAAGCTAACAGGATCCATTAAACCAAAGTTCTATTACTTCAGGGCATGTTTGGCATAAATGAAAATAAAAACAAACATGTGTTTTATATGATTTATATAATTCATGACATTATTAAATATTTTTATCAAATATTTTAATAATTAAAGATATTATTTCATAGGTATATCTATTTTTTTCAAGTACAAGTGTCTCCTAAAATAGGAACACAGCTAGAAATAGTAGTAGGTAGAGGCAAGTGGGTTTGAGGGAGATGTCACCACACAGGTGAGTAATAGTGAAACAATTAGGTGTGTGAGGAACAGATTTATGAGAGGAGATTAAAAGAACTGAATGTCTTCCTGTGGGAATGAGTAAAGGTAGGAAGTGACAGGCTCCTCAGGTATTTGGATGATGCATGGCCTCATTGGGGTAAGACACTCATGACCTCTGAGGCTTAATGTGGAGCTGGGGGCAATGTGAATAGAAACCTGAGTTTTATTTCAAGAATGAAGTGTGTGCACTGGTGGGAGAATGGATTTATTTGGGAGGGTAGTACTTTCTAGAAGCTACTCCAGTGGCCTTCCTGTGCTGTAGGGAATATATGTGGTTTGTGTTGGTGGGGATAGAGGGACCAATGACAGTGAGAGATGGAAAAGATTCCTTCTCCCCAGGTTACTATGGAAACTGGAGAGAAATCTCCACATCTCTATTATTTCATTACTCTAGTTACCCCCTCTTTTACATCCCTTGTTTCTGGAACACAGAAAAGCTGAATGCCTTGAGTAGGGCCACACAGATAGTTACAGAACAGGATCCAAACTCAAGCAGTCTGGCTTCAGAGCTCATGCTGTCAGCCCCTGTGATAACCTTGAAGGAAGGAGGATCAGACAGATATAGAGGGAAATCTGGGAGTTTAAGCAGGATGGCCTTTATCTCCTTAGGGTGTTTGTTTGTTTTGGTATATTTAGTGTATTTGAAACAATATACTAAAAATCACTGAGTGGCATCCACTGCCCTAGTTATTTGCATATGTCTTACTCTCTTGATATATAGTTATTTATTAGTACAGAGGAGAACAGGTGTATGTGATCGAAAACCTTAATCTGCACATGATGAAAGGTTGATGAGAAGTTAGTATTTGTCACATTATTAGTGACTTACCATTAAGCTACAGTTTCCTCCAGAGCAGGCAGTCCTCAAAATGATGTGCCCCGTTTCTAGCTTAACCCCACCCATGGGAACACACTCATATGCAGTACAAACTGAGGGTACAGAATGAAGTGCTTTCTTGAAAACTTGAAGGCCGACTTATCAGTTCCATAAGATAAAATGTTCTTAGCAAAACATTAAGCTGACCTTTTTGAAGATAATTTGTAAAGCCAAACAATAAAAATCCCCTACTTTCATGTACAGATTCTTAATCAGATTATCTGTTCTAAACTGATGAAAAACAATTCTGAGGTAATGTTTGGTAAATGTGAAAGTCAATTACAAGGTTAAAAAACACTGTCTCCGCACAATATTTCTCTCGCTTCTGACACTTGCTTTCAGGAGTTTCCAAGACCACCCTCAGGTTCCATTGTTCACTAGAGGACTCACAGAACCCACTGAAAGTAGTACAGTCTTGGTTATAGTTTATGACAGGGAAAGGAGGCAGATAGAGACCAGCCAAAGAAAGAGGCACAGGGCAGAGTCTAGAGGGTTCCAGAAGTGATACTTTCATTGTCCTCACTCTTGTCAATCAGGATGCATCTCTCCACCAAATTTGGGCATGGTGTGTGCTAGTACACACCCACCAGCGAAGCTTGACCTAGTTCTAGTTTCCAGAGTTTTTATCATGAATTCATTGTATAGTTTTGTAGATCTGTAGATTGAGTGAGTGATTGATTGCCCGTGTGGTTGATCCCAGTTTCCGGGTTGACTGATACCCCATGACCCAAAGCTTTTACACTGACTCACATAGTTAATTGTTCTGGTGGCCAACCCCCATCCTGTGATTATCAGGTGCAGCCAACTCTGCGCTAGACAGAGACTCCAATTCACTATGACTTAGGTCACCTTCCAAAAGTGAAAGACAAAGGCCAGGCCTCTGTTTGGATGAAACCGAATTCTTTATGACATAGTAAATAACTGAGATTTCCTTAAGAGGTTCCTTGAGTTTTTCCTCCCCAAGTTTTGAGCCAGGTTTCTGCCTAAAATTAAGCACAGTTTATCAATCATAATGAGTTTCTTCTGTTGGAAAAGGAAAAAGCAAAAAGAAAAATGTATCTTGGAGATTTACTACAACATAGATCTATTTCTCCCCTATATTCCATAGCCAGTGTGGGTTGATTGAGCCCTCTATTTCATCTCTTCACTTGGGACCCAGGGTGATGGAGACAGCACCATCTGGAGGGTCACTTTGCCATAGCAAAGCAAGGCATTTAATAAATTATGTACTTACTGTTCATGCAGGAATGACACTGCTTCTCAAATTTCACTGGTCAGTGCAAGTCTGAGGTCCACATTGAATTTGGAGATGGGCAACAGAAGAGACTTTTTGCCCCAGTTACTACCCCCAGGGATTTAACTATAAAACCAAATAAACTCACATAAAAGATTTCCAGCCATTGCTTCTTTTTCCTCCTGACTATCCCACCTGATTAACATACCAGCACGTGTTAGTGAAATCCTGGGAATTCTTCACACTTGCTACCTCTTCTTATTCTGCCACTCATTTTAAACTGGGGTTTATGACTCTTATTGATTTATTTTAGGAATCTTTTCCAAAAGTTTATTTGGAACTGTTGGAATTCCTTGAAGAGGAAGACAGGTGGCCCATTTCTATGTAGGAACCTCATCCTACTTCCTAGCGGAGAATCCCTCACTCTAGCTACAGTCTAGTTGCTAATTTCTGAGCATACCATGACATTCCTCAATTCTGTATCCTTGATTCTGTGATTCCTTCAAGGACATGCCCTGCCTACCCACTGCCCCAACATACCACAAGACTTATATTTATCCTTAAGGACTCAACCCAAATTTATTTTCTGTAATTTTTGTGTATTGTTTCCCCATATGTGAATCCATAGGTTTTCCATAAACTGTTACCATTGTTTCTGTAACTGATCACTTATTCGGACCTCCTGTTAAGGACTTGATGGTGTATACAAAATAAGAAAACAAATTTGTCTTTTTTAATGTTTTTTTTAAAATCTATGTATCCCAAGAACATTACTAGTCAGCAAGTAACTTAAATTTTTGTCAAACAGAAGATTATGGAGACATTGAATCCCTAGGGTTAACGGAAGAGAAAAGTAAAACCATACTTACAGTACATGTCTTAAAAAGAAAAAACACTAATTTCAATTTAATTATATCTAAGTATTACAACCTTTTGTTGTATGCAATAAGTGACCCAACATACAACAGAATGATTTAATAAAGATTTCACATGCACTTAGGTGTCAACAGTTGTTTCTCTACATAATTATTATTATTATTATTATTTGGTACTGGGGATTGAACTTAGGGGTACTCAACCACTGAGTCACATCCCCAGCCCTATTTTGTATTTTATTTGTAGACAGGATCTCACTGAGTTGCTTAGCACCTCACTGTTGCTGAGGCAGACTTTGAACTCCCGATCCTGCTCCCTCACCCTTCCAAGCTCCTGGGACATAATTCATTTTTTATTCAGTACATTCAGTCCTGAGGCCTAGATGGACTAGTGTTGGATATAGGAGACAGGGTGCATGCAGAATGTGGATGGCTATGTAGCTGCAGTGGGGGCAATGTCAGACGCATTCCTCTGAAGAAGAAAGAAAGATCTGAGGTCCAAAAACATAGTCCCAGTTCACGATTTTTTTTTTTAACCTCTAAGAGAAAAACAATTGAATAGCAATATTTTTTAGGTATTTTTTTCAAACATCTGAATCCCTTTCAAAGCTTTTTTTGATGTGTGGGATATGAAGATGGAGGGAAGAGAAGGGAAACACAAATTTTTTAATATTTTAACTAATTTGATTCAAAGTGACCTAATCTTAAATCCTTAGCACCAGTGTTTTCTGGTCATTTGGGGGTATTTAGTCTTTGTACTGGTAGCTTTAAAAAAAAATAAATGGTAGATGGATGATTTGGGAAACTGGGTAGGATTTGGAGAATTTAAAGAAGGTAGCCTCCTGAATTTGCAGGTTTCCAGGTGAAGCTTCAAGGAAAGTTGAATTTTGGGGAGGAGGCTGTGCATCTCAGTGCTGAGAGCAATTCCAGTCTGTGTTTGAGATTTCAGCATCATTATTAGCATTGCCCTCTTTGACTCTCAGAGAGTCCTTATCCATAATCATTACTCTTCTTTTGGGTCACAGAGTGAAGGATATTATTCTGGTGGCAGCTGCAGAATAAGATGATGTATAAGAAGAAATAAGATACCAGAATCCAGAGGGCTGAAGGGAGTATTATCTTAGGAGGGTAATTTCTGTTCGGGTTTTCCTTAAAAGGCTTCCTGAAGTGCTTTCTGAAATGCCTTGCAGACTTTCTTCTGACGTACTTTTCGACATCAGTTTATTTTTCTTCGGTGTAGTTTTTATGGGGCCAGAGTGTCTCAGCACAGCCTGGATTTCTTTTAGACGTGTGAGCAGCATTGTGGTGTGTGTGTGTGTGTGTGTGTGTGTGTGTGTGTGTGTGTGAGATTCAGGACTGAACAGACTGGCTGTGAATGGTGTGATGAGAATAGAGAGAGACACATACCAGTAGACCAAACTTCCTGTGCACAAGCCTTTGAATACTGCGTTTCACTGTCTGAAATAGCATTCATCATAAGGCTAGGATCATTTATTCCCTTTGGAGTTAAGTAATAGCCCTGGCAGCAAAAGAAACTATTTGGGGAAGGATGTGGGAGGAATTTTGCTATGTGTTCCAGTCTAGGCAGAAGTATCTTTCATGCTTTTGAAGACAGCAGCCTTCACTGGATCAATGGAAACTGATAACTTTTAGATAATCCTGAATGTAATTCATGCCAAGACTAATATATGCATATAAAGATCTATGAAGATTACTAAAGACTGAGGTTAGGTGCTTCAACTTAATTATCTAAATGCCAGAAAGGGAACTGTTCTTTGGAGATTAGCCTCTAATGCAGATGCTGTGGAGAAAGGGTAAGATAACTTTTTGCTCCTGTCCCTCTCCCCACTTACACTTTTGCAAGTTGTTCACGTATTTCCATGTAGAATTTTCTTTATTGTTGGAGAAGTTTAAAACAAAGCAATGAAGGTTGCATCCTGGCAATCCCTCCCCATAAAGCTGAAGTGGGTAGGGCTTGGCAGCTGGTGGCAGCTGTAGAGATAAATAAACAGCAGGGTTGCTGGATGGACAGGGTGCTGAAGAGCCTGGGGCTGAGGATGTGTGGCCATGAGTGCCTGCCCTGGGAAGAGGCCATGAGGACAGAGCTGCAGCTGGAGTCCAGAAGTTCAGGCAGTGAAAGGGAGGTGGGAGTTTATGGGAACTAGTTTAAAGGTCTCTTTGATCAAGCTATTGCCCCCTTTTTCAGGGGGGTTCTTTAGAGGGTAGATATAAGTCAGATATACCTTACATGACTTCTAACTTGTCATTTAATTGATAGGTTTAATGGTAACTAGGGAGTTGGTCTGTTCCTATTTGACTTTTCTACTTGTTACTACCTCAACTAATAAAAGAACTAACTGCATATGAATTTTGACTTTACAAATTAGCTAAAATTGGAATGAAAACAGCTATCTAGTGCTGCTTAATATTTTCCTGTTTTATTACTGATCAGCAGTTTGGAATGTATTTTTATATGGAGCGCTTTTGGAGTCTTCCTTCTATGTGGTAAATATAATCACAACAGATAGCCTTTGTTTTAGGTTCTTTTTTTTTTTTTTCATTTCAGCATGGGATTTAATGTGAAGGGTAAACACATTGAGGTTCCCCACCCCAAACAATGCTGTCTAGGTTTATGAGAGGCAATTAGTAAATTGCTTCCCATTGCTCACAATATGTAATTAATCTACCTAAAATAAAAAAGCATCAATGTTCTGCATGAGGCATGTGTCAAGGGGGCATGTCGTAGGACTATTTTAGACATCAATGGCCTATATGTTGATTTTTTTTAAACAAATGAACTATCATTTTATTTTCCAGCTCAATGAATCAAATGTTTAATGATTTTAGAATTTGAGTTACATTGATATCTCTCTATTTGGACTTATTGTGGAATTGTCATTTTAGTGCAACATTTGTACTTTTAAAATAATTTCAATTATTCACATAAGAAAGTAGTAGAAAAGATCTTTACATGATAACCAGGCATAAAAAAGTTTTTCAAATTTTGAAACACTTCAAGAAAATTAGGAAGACAGAGATATATCTTTTTTTTTTTTTTCTTGGTACTGATGATCGAACCCGGGGGTGCTTAACCTCTGAGACACATGCCCAGCCCTTCTTTATATTTTATTTAGAGACAGGGTCTTTCTGAATTGCTTTAGGGCCTCGCTGAATTGCTTTAGGGCCTTGCTAAGATGCTGAGGCTGGCTTTGAATTTATGATCCTCCTGCCTCAGCCTTCTGAGCCTCTGGGATTACAGGCATGCACTGCCGGGCCCGGCAAGACAGAGATATATCTTTTAAATTAGAAGATTTTTTTAAAGTACTTTTTTTCTCTTTGTGTGTCTAATAGTGAATAATAGATAGATAAGTAGAAGGTGGTAAAGCATGGTTAGGAAGAGAAGATTTTAAACATCTTTGGAGTATTTAGAGATTTAGTCATATAAGAAATGGCTTCCCGAGTGCTAAGATATGCACTTAGAGTCAGTCCTGGGATATAGAGATGAACAAGGACAGTCAGAATAGTGTCTAGGACAAAACCAGGCATTGCAAACAGTTTCATCTTGATCTTTAAATACATCCTTAAAAGATGATGCAAAGTCAGCACCAGCCAAGTGTCTGTGGGTTGATAGCCTTTATATTGGGAGTTGTCTCCATTCTCACAAATTCATTGATCTTGCCCTCCTCTCTGTGCTCTAGGAGAGACAGCGTCTGGAGACCATCCTCAGTCTCTGTGCTGAGTACACAAAGCCTGACAGTCGCTTGTCCACAGGCACGACCGTGGCAGATGTGCAGAAAATCAACAGGGAACTTGAAAAGCTGCAGATCTCCGATGAGGAGTCCGTGTTTGAAGAAGCCCTGGTGTGCCCTGACACAAGATACAGGTGTCACCGGAAGGGCTCTCTCCACAATGCGGATTTGGCGGGCTTTGGGAGCCTCAGTCAGAGCAGTGCCAGCTTCCTTGCCCCCAGGAACATCAGGAACGATGAACTGCTTGGCGACCTCACCAGGACTCCCCCAACACCCCCGTCTGCCTTTCTGAAAGCTTCCAGCGAGTCCTCCTACCTAAGTATCTTACCAAAGGTAATGCTGGGTAGCAAAGAAACCAGGATTTAGAGCCTAGGGATATGCCTGTGCTTTTGGCTGGAAACTAGAGATTTTTATCACACACGTTTTCCAGAATATTTTCAGTGAAAAATCAATGTAAAAGATAATCAACTGAACAAGGTTTAGCAAATTAGAGTGTTTACTAATAAGTAAACAATAAGTAACCAATTTACATTCTAAAAAATGTTCAGTACAGATGAGAAGAATGAAGTTTCTCCCTCTCCACTCCCAGTTGTACACCTGAGAGATAAGTATAGTTAAATGTCTCACCTGTCTTCCTAATATTTTCTGTTCACGAACAACCACATATTATAGGCATAGGCACACATATGCACACCCATGATAGTATGCATTTATCCTTATTACTATATATCCTGGGCATCTTTGCATATTAGTACACACAGCCTTATTCCATTTTTTTTAATGGTGAAATTGAATTCTATATTTTGAAGATACCATGTGGGTTATTCCAAGTTGTTTGCTAATAAAATCCACAGATATANGCTCATGTCCTTTGTCTGTCTGCACCTGCCACCTTTGTGTTTCTTACAATTTGGTTCTGAGTGTATTTGTTTCTTCTGTTTGAAGAAATACTTCTAAGCTGGTCTGAATGGCCTCCTAGGAAGTTTCTAGCAATATTTAAATAGAGAGGCTTTTGACTGTCACAACCAGGAAAGGAAGGGAGCCACTGGTACCCAGTGAGCAGAGACCATGAATGCTATTGAATTTTCTACAGTACACAGATGTCCCCCACAGCACAAAGCCTTCCAGACCAGCATGGCAGCAGTGCCAAGGGTCAGTAAAGTTGTATTTTTTTAATTAATTAATTAATTTTTCCAGTATTGGGAATTGAACTCAGGGGTGCTCTACCATGGACCTACATTCCCAGGCCTTTTTATTTTTAATTTTGAGATAGGTTCTTGTTATATTGATGTGGCTGGCCTTAAACTTGGTCTCAGCCTCCAGACTCGCTGAGATTACCAAAAGCGCCACACCGTGCCTTATTTTAATATACACTGCACAGGCATCCCACACTGTTTCACCACATTTTTAGTGAGCATTGTAAAAATTTAATATAGTTTTTTCAGATGTTCTTGAATAATACTCTGATGCTAAATATGATTAAATCAGCAAAATAAATTCCTATTAATTGTGTAGCTAGTTTAGATGTTCTTAAATCACTGTATTTCTTTCAAAATTGGATGGCTGATCATTATGGAAAGCATAAAATTAAAGTAAAATCACTTGAGATCAATAAGCCAATTATAGATCATGCTTTTTACTGATTGTAACAAAAATTCTATTTTTGATGTTTTTATTAGTACATCATAGATAAAATGATATTGGGGTTAAATTTTGACCTAATTGTGCACACATGGAATACAGTTTGCTCCACTTCAGTCCCCAGTGCCTCTTCTTTCCCTCCCCCTCTCTCTTCCCCTTTAACCCTTTTTCGACTGTCCTCCTTTCATTTATTTATTGCACTTTTGATTGATGTTTAATAGACATGCATAAAGGTGAAATTCACTGTGGCGTGTTCATATAGGCACCCAGCACCTAGAATAATTTGATCATGTTTATTCCACAGTTTCTCCCTTTTCCCCTCCCTCCTTACTCGCCCTCAATTCATTTCCTCTACTCCGATGATCTCCCCTCTATTTTCATCGGATATATATATATATATATATATATATATATATATATATATATTTGTTTGGTTTTTGCACACTGTGCAAATGCATCTGTAGGTTCACTCATTTTAATCAATATTTCCAAAATTACACTCTCTAAAAACTATATTTCCATGTGACACTGTCACTGATAGTTTATGAGCATACTTTCATCTCCATACATTGGCCAAAGTTGCATATTATCAGAATTTTTCAATTCATCATATTGATAGGTATTCAAATTTATCTTTATACATACAGTAGGGAATATTTTCACATTTGAATTGTTAATGTATTTTTCAATCCACTTATTAAAAATTGTTTCGTCCTGTGTTTTATTGTAGAAGAGCTATTGTAGGCAAATTAGGCAAATTAAGCTATCACCGTGAGTGGTTATCCCACTGACTTTATGGGATTTTTGTTTGTATGTTTGTTTTGCTTTGCATGTAAGAGTTTAACATTTATTTGTAATCATAATTATTACTTAGTTTTCTGATTGTAGTTGGTTTAAAAGTGTCTTATCAATTTTAGGATTTCCTAAATTGGGTTCAAAGGTAATCGTTGGTATTATTATTATTATTATTAGTAGTAGTAGTAGTAGTAGTAGTAGTAATAGCAGTATTTTTGCACAATTTAAAAATTTCCCCATTCTTTTCTAAAAAGGAATTGAAGGAGCTTACAATAAAAGATATATATTTTATTAAACTAAAATTAGAACACCAAAATAAAAGGAAAAACAATGCCATAATTATAAGGTAAATTTATTTATTTAAGAATAAATAGGATTAATTAGTTAACTTAAGTAATCTTACCATTAAGTCCCACTCTGAATTCTTGGCAATTATGACCACAGAACAATAACAACGAAAAGGACACATCAGGAATTTTTGTTGTAAGGAAAGGATGCATATTGATTCTTTGAGAGAAACATCATGGTGTTAAATTCTGAGAGCAGTTTATCACATAGTCATATTCAGGGGAGTTTGTGTGTTTGGTTTATTGTTTCTGTCATTTCAGGGATTTTTGTCTGTTTTTTTTTTTTTTCCGTAACCTCCATCTCCTTATTGAAGTAATCTTTTGCTTCCTGTACTTACTTGTGTAGCTCTTATCTAAATGACCTTTTACTGCCTGTATTTGCTCTCTTATATCGTCCTTTAATTCACAGAACATTTTAATTATGTACATCTTGAACTCCTTCTCTGTCATTTCTTCTGTTATGCTGGCCATGGATTCTAATAATGTAGTATCTTGATTTGTTTGGGGCACTTTCTTCCCTGTTTTTTCATGTTATTGTGTGTCTTTCCTTCTAGCACTGCAGATCCGCGGTGTTACCTTTTTTTACACTTTAGATTATAGTGCCCCTGCAAGATTCCAATACCTCTCCTTCAAGGGGAAGAACAATGTTAATGATCCTAATATACAACCTTAAACCAAATGGTTGCTATTAAGGCGTTTACAGTTTGTCACAGTATACAGAAGTGGTGAGTTCAATTGATTTCTACAATATAACAGTAGGTTTACAAAAGGGTTTACAGTTTCTGATGGTGGACAAAGAACCGGGAGTGAGGTATAGGATAAGATGTTGAGGGGGTAGGAGGTGAGGATATAGAGTTATTAGATCTTAGGACGTATGAAAAAGAAATCTGAAGAAGATAGTAGCAGGGGAAGAGAGAGGAAGTGATCTTGGGGAGACAAGTAAGTGGGAAGACAATAGAATATATAAAACACACATAAATATTTAAAAAAATAAAAAATGTAAAAACAGGAGATAAAAGAATATACAATACAACTATAATATACTATTCAGACATCCCCATTCTCAGTATCCTAATTCATGCACAGCACCTGGTTTCACAAATGTTGGGGATGTGAGGGCAGGAGAATAGAGAGGGATAAAAAAGAAAAAAAGTCCTGTAGAAGAAACAAGGATTGTTTTGGTTCAATATCAGAATCTTTCCTGCTTCCTTTCTCCTCCAATAGGTGGTGTTTTCTGTTATTTGCTGGTATCTCCACCCTCAGGATGTTGAAGGTTACCAGGGTGGGAGGGTTGGTCTTGGGTACAGGGCACCTGGAAGTGGGGTATGGCACCAGTTGGTCCCAGATAAAAGACTGCACCCCGAGCATCTCCTTTGGGGCCCGCTCATGTGATGTGGGTGCTTGGTCTTATCTCCTTATATCGCTTGTAGACCTCACAGTTCCTAGTCTCTAATTTAGTCTCTAAACTGTATTTCACTCACCCTCTTTCTTTCTACTTCCTAAATGAAAGACCTTTCTCCCGGGAGGTCTTGTGGGTTGTGCTCAGGGGTCTGCAAACCTGTCTCGGAGAGCTGTTTTGTTTTGCGCAGTCACTATACCAGAAGTCACTATAGCAGCTTCCAGGGAGAGGGGCGAGTTGGGGACTATGGATACTTGCCCAGCCAGTGTTCCAAGCTGGGAGTTACCACAACTGAAGATGGCAATGAAGGTGTCCCAAGATGGAGACATCTGCTTTCAGCCATGGAGTGTCAGGTCGGGGGTGGGGAGGTGCGGGCTGTGGCACTGGGTGTTCAAAGGGGCAATGCAGCCTCTGAGGGTGTTGATGGGGCTATCCTGGTCCTGCCTGGGCTCCACACTGGGTCTGTGGGGCTCTGGAGTTTGTATGTTTGTTCTTCATTTTTGTTTGACTTCAGCAAGACTTATCTTGGATGTTCCTGGTCAGAAGTCCTTATCTGCCTGCCAAGTCCTCCTATCACATACATTAGGACTCTGGACCATTAAATCCAGTTGGACTTCAATCCCTTCTTTGAATGACTGTATTTACCTTACTAATTCTGAGTTGAGAGAAATCCTGAATAGGACATCTATCTTTATTGCTAGAAAGTTAAAACTGTTAGAAATTTAGGATGGGGAGAAGAATGGAACATGGAAGAATCAAAAGTTGTCAGTTGTTCAGGCTAAGTATTTGACCCAGTTGAAAAATCTGATCTGTTGTCGTCAGCCATTGGGCTTCCTTAGAAATCTGTGACTTACTTTTCATCTTAAATTTTTCTACATCTCTCCCTTGATGGACATCTGCTCTATTTTGTTAAAAACATTGAGCTGTGCGCTCTCTTGGAAATTGCTTTGGGAGACAGGTTTCCTTCTGGAGAAGGCTTTGACAAGAAAGCTGTTGATGTGTAAACAGGCAGATCCTGGCAGATGTTTTTAATTTCTCAAATATACTCCTGTGGAATAGGAGGCCTCTGAAGCTTAGAGCAGCATCCATTGTTACAAGAGACATAAGTCCTGCTTCCTTTAGAGACAGGAAACTTCAGGGGCACCTCAGGTTACCCTGCAGCAGCTTATAATGCAAGTGAGAGGCTGATAGGTCTAAAGGAAAGAGTTTTCACTTACTACTTTTCAAAGACAGGGAGGCACATATTAACTCAAGAAAAAAGATAAAAGACTCAAAACAAATGAAAAACCCTGACCATTTGTTTTGAATATTCTTCTTCTGGTAATCTTTTCACTGGATTATTTGCTTAACAAAGTATATAATATTCATTATAATCAATTCAGGAATAAATGTGGAAGGGAGGAATATGAAAGCCACTCTAAATTTATTTAACTAAATGAAGATTTTAACATTATTAATGAAGCCTGAGATTCAGCATTCTGGAACTTACTTTACCTAACACTTAACTATGCACAGGAGTTGGAAATATGCTACGTTTAAAGGGCCATTGTGAACCTGCCAACCACCACCTGAACCAAAAGCTGAATGGAGTAGCTCCCACCTCCTCTTTCTGACCAGTTGTTCCATCTATGGTAGAAAGTTCTGCACCCCCAACTCCTTTGGTTGCAAGAGGGTTCTAACAAGATATCTGCCAAAAAAAGGACAAGTGGAAAATATCTTGTCCCTACTATCTCTCACCTTTCTCTGTGTGGATTAGATTACCTCAGAGATGGCATATTTGAGGATGCATATGTATGTGTAATGTGCTTATTAAAAATGTCACTATATCAGTGTTTTCTATCCATTACTATAAAAAAAATCCCAAAGAAGTTAAAATGAACTTACATTTACATTTTCACTTTTTTTTTTTTTTTTTGGTCACCGTAAAAGACACAATTCATTGGCTGCTGCACCTTGGCTCTCTATAGGGTTTCTTTATTTGATTAATTAATAAGATTACAATGTTTTCACCTCATTCTATCACAAACATTCTGTCTTAGAATGCCTTTTGATTTTCCTTCTTATACATAGCAAAAAAAAAAATATCACAGATATTTCCTAGATGCCATGTATTTCTATAAATAGCTTTTATTGTTTTAGCAACTTCAAATTTCTAAAAATTTTTGAGTTATGTGCAAATACCCATCATGGCTGCTCTTTATTATCTTCATCCCCCTACTTACTTATAAAGTTTATCCTTTGCAGATTGTTAAGTTGTTTTGTCTTTTCTTAATGCTTTGTTTCCACCACTGAGAGAGATATTTTTAAACCGCCTTGGAAGTGGAAACCTAATATGTAATGTTGACCCAACAGGATGTTAGCCTTCCTGAGCTTTCCTGCTGGGATGTCTGTCAGTGATTCTGGAATGCCATTCACTGTGGCAGGCATTCCTCATGGCCTGAAATAAGCGCCCAAGTATTAAGACAATGAGCTCCATTGTTTGTGATAAAAAGGTCAGCAGTTGTTTTATTTGATAAAATATTGGACTTGAGTGACAATTAAACCCAGCAAAATGTCAAAGCTTGGAAAAACCGGGTTCCCTTGTTCTAACCACCCTGAGATATTGGGTGCTCTATTATTTAATCTCTATTATTTAAGTAGCTACAAAGTAAAGAAAAAAGAATATGAGTAAAGAACACATTAAATACGACATGATGGAATGTTTTCTTAAAGTTATCAGGATTGATAAATAAGTTAAATAAACCTAGGGAGGTATAAGTAAATTTCAACAGTTATTTTGGTTTATCTGAATATTCTTTTTAAGGATTAGGGATTAATTAATCTTCATTCATTAATTGGGTTGCTGTTTTCAATCTTTAATTGTAATATTGCCTAATTACTGTCTTATGTATTCAAAATATTCTTTCTTTTTCAAAGAAAGATAAGAATTAAATACATGGTATTGACATATTGGCATGTCTGAAAGACACCACCAGGTGATACCCAAGATTGTTAACCTGAAATTCTAGGAAGAAGAGGCTCTTTTTACTTTACTACGTTCTCTTCTCAAACAATAGGCGGTCATATTTGAGCTGTGTGTTATGATCCATAATATTCCTTTCTTCTTTGAGTTTTTGTCATTAACTTTGCTCAAGGCTATACGTATGCCCTCATTCACTTAATTTGTTGGTTGGGTTTCTCATTCCTTGCCAAGGAACTCAGTATTTTATGAAATAAATGAATGGTCACCAGTGTCCTATTTTCAGTCATAAAACCCACTGTATCCAGGTAGTGTCTTAAACATTATCTAAAAGAAGTTCTGTAGAACAAAGATAGCAAATAGTGCCGTAACAAAAAGCAAAATATCAACTGGCATCATTGAATGTGTAGTTCTAATCATTTGGAGAATTGCCAAAATGATGTGCCCTTGTTTTCCTACCTTGCACTGAAAACGAAATAAAAAAGCATGAATACTCATTTGCAGATAACCCTAGCAGTGACATCACAGTTTGGATAGAAATTCAAGAGGCTTCCATAGGAGATGAGAGAAAACATTGAGCTTGCATGAAGGTGGCAGCATGCTTGAGAGGTCCCAGAGGAAGATGTCTACAGTCCTGTCTTAGTTCTAGTTCTCTGTTGTGCCAAATTTTCTCTGTAACATTGCAGAAACCATTTCAATCTGTCTATACCACAGCTTCCTTATCTTTTTAACCACTTAGTTATTTTAGCTTTAAAATAATATGGATTTGTGCATTGAGGTTGGTTTATTCGAGCTTATCTGAGGACATAGCTGCTGAGGATAGCATACCTCTATGGGAAAATGTATTAGAGTTCAGATTAAACTGTTCCAGGGATGCTTTGAGTATCTGCATGGTCATGGAGGTTGTGAGACAATAGATCTACAGCTGACTTGTTAGTCAAATCAGGAAATTATGGTGTGAGAAACCCATTTCTGTGTTGATTAATTTCAGACCCCAGAAGGCATAAGCGAAGAACAGAGGACTCAGGAGTTAGCCGCAATGGAAGATGCCAGAATCACAATTCTGAACAACCTTGAAGAACTTGAACAAAAAATCAAAGATATAAATGACCAGATGGATGAATCCTCCAGAGAGGTATAAACTATGAGCTCACCCTCTCATTTTTTCCCTTGTAGTTTAAAAACATTTCTGCTCACTAAGACACAGTTCTCAGAGGCCAAATACATAGAGGTCAACACAAGCAGGCATCTGTTCAATGGGTACCATGTGTAGAGCAAAAGTGCCCTATTCTACATTCCTTTATTTTCTTTCTGTTTTTTTTTTCTTAATCAGATGAGGAAAAAAAAAACATATTAAGCCATCTTTAATGAGCTTTAAGCCAACTTTCTCTTAACTAGTATTATGTGTGTCTGATCACAGAATCTGTTAGCTGAAGTACCCTAGATTTAGGTATTCAGCTTCAAATCTAAGCAGTATTTTTCTGAGCATATTACTATGAGTTAGATATCACATTATCACTACAGGGCAGTTCCACACATGAATTAGACATAAACCCAGCTTTCTAGAGATTTGTGAAACAGGGAGCAGATAGCACATATTCTGTAACTCTAATAGAAGATAGTGGCAATTTTATGTTTCTGTCATGGAGTGAGAGCACATAATTATTCCTGGTGAGGATCTGCATGTCTGCACTTACAGATGGTGTCAATAGCCCCATAGAGGAATAAGGGGACTGTTCACCTGTCATCTTGTGCATAGACCCTGGAAGCCCCTCCTGCCAGAATTGCTAGGAATGCAGAGCCCAAGTGCTGGGCTGGAGTAACTTTCACTCCTTGTGCCCTAAGGACAAAGACAAGGCTGTTCTCAATGTGGTTTGTGACAAGGCTATTTCCAATGTGGATTGTGTTTGCATCTAAGTAAATAGCAAAATATCTCTGAAAAGTAAGCAGAAAGGGGGTTGTACTAGAAAAGTTAAGTGACAAGATGGCTAAATTTCTTAGCAAATACACTCTGGGCTCTCCAGTTTTCTTATATAGAAAATCCTGAGTCTCACATGGGCTCTTTGGAGTGCTCTTTGTGTCCCCCAATCTGGCTGATATGGTAGTACTTTTTTACATTATTATCTATTAAACTGCGCCAATGCAGTGGGCAGTTGAGAATATTCCTGAAGGTGAAATGTTTCTGAGTTTTGTTTTATGTCCTTAGTTGGATATGGAATGTGCTCTTTTGGATGGAGAGCAGAAATCTGAAACAACTGAACTTATGAAGGAGAAGGAGATTTTGGATCACCTAAACCGGAAAATAGCAGAACTGGAAAAGAACATTGTTGGTGAAAAGACCAAGGTAAAAGAAAATTATATTTGAATGCAATTCTTATGGTTAAAGCTGTGAATTTAAATGCTAAATGGAATTACCATATTCTTGGATTTGTGTGTCATGTTCCTGGAGATAGCAGCACCATAGAAAAGTTCTAGATCTCATATTGTCACAATACTGTCAGGTACTGGGCAGGTGAGGCAGAGAAAGTAGAGCCCATATGATTTGCAATCTGATATTTCGTGGTAGCTCATTCTATTTGAGGTGAGTTGCTTTTTACTTTTCCATCAGCTTTTCTGTTTCATTTTTAGAAGAATTTTTTCCTTTTTTTTTTAAGTATAATGAACTTTTTTTTTTCTTAATCACTGTTGCCCTGTAAGGTAGGCTTTGACATATTCAAATAAGGTTGCCCCTTTTTTTTTATTTTTCTTTCTATTAAAAAGATAAATGGGAGCCATACTTCTTACCTGTCTTGCCTTGCTATTATCTCCAATGCAAGTGCACTGCTCTTTGAAAAATATGTTGAAGTTTTCAGGGGGTTCTCACACACTGCCAAGTGAAAATTGTCTATGAGACATAAGTGACACTTAGCTTGGATGAGGTCTTATGTATATATTTCGGGCCACAAACCTGTATGTTAGCTGATATCTACTAGGGGAAATATGGAAAATTACCTGCAGATTTTAGAATTCTAGATGTTGATTTGTCTGTTTCAATTTTTCCTTCCCTCTGAGAATATTATAAATTTCTTTCATTATGATTTAGCTACAGCTAACTAAACATGATATTAAAAATAAAATTTTGATTTTGGAAAATAAAAAGCAAATGAGCTTTAGCATATTTTTTCTTACCCATCATGTTCTCTACTAAGCTGAGAAAAAGTAAAATGTTCCTATTTGAGTAAATACTAATAGTCATGTGTGGAAAGAATTTCTGCTGAATGTGACTTCCTTTTTAGGCTCTTATGTGTTTGAGCCTATAAATAAGGGCATTTGATCTTGGTGCCAAAGAATGAGCTCAAAATGATATTGTCAGAAATGGAAGTTGCTTTAAAAGCTACACATCAATTTTTGGGTTGCCTACGTGTCAAAATTACACTGCACAGCTTCACATTAAACTTTGTGGGGTCGGCTTTAGCTCAAGAGGTTACTTCCTCATGCTGGACTTCCAGTCCATCATATTAAACTTCATGTGTGCTCTTTCTACCTCCAGCCTTTGAAATAGTAAAAAATCTATTTGAGTAGTCAGTATGTTTTTCTTTAGAAGCTCACAGTGAGTCAAAGGATTGGTTTTCTAAATCTGCAGTGCAGTGGGATTCACTTAATAGCTTATGTTTTTCAGTCTCTGCATTGATATAGTCAGAAACATTTTGTGAAGGGTGGAGTATTGGGGATTGAACTCAGGGGCACTCAACCACTGACTCACATCCCCAGCCCTATTTTGTATTTTGTTTAGAGACAGGGTCTCACTGAGTTGCTTAGTGACTTGCTCTTGCTGAGGCTGGCTTTGAACTCACAATCCTCCTGCCTCAGCCTCCCAAGTTACTGGGATTACAGGCATGTGCCAATGTGCCCAGCAATATAGCTAGAAACTTTTGATGGAGGCATCAGATATCTTGTTTGGGCATTTATTAGTTTACAACAGTATTGCTTAATTCAAGGAGTATTTACTAATACAGTAGTATTAGTAAATTAGCCATACTATAGCATTATATCAATATTATAGTGTTATAGCATTAGTATTCATACTGTGGCATTAACACCATATATTAGTGAATACTACTTAAGGACTGCTACTGTAAAGTATTACTGTTTATGTCATGTTGAAAAGTTTGTGGGACATAGGAATGAGGTATCTAGCTCCCTGCGAATCCTCTGCCTTGCGCATCTAGTTATTTGACTCTGTATAGCTCACTAATGGCACAGCCTACAAATTCTATTTGTCCATCACGAGTATCAATTCTGCAAAAAAGTGAAGCAAGTTGAGTCAATGCTAAATCTCACTTCCTGAGGAAACTGCCATGTTTTCCCGACCCAAGGTAGAGAAGAACTCCAGGAACATAAGCAGAAACAGGCGAAGAAGCCACCCCCATCCCTTCTGTTTTGTTTTGGTGGCTTGGCAGAAGCTATGCAAGGAAAGGGGACTGCAGGGGCCTAAAGTATAGTACCCGCTCATGCAGCTGTTGGGGGATTAGATGGTCTCAGCAGGTGGAATTATTATTGTCTGTCATCACATAGTGTGAAAAATGGTAGAAACTGGCTTTGGGTAAGGGGCTCCAGAAAGTGATGAGGGGAGTGGAAACAAAGGCTGGGCTAGATGATGTCACACTGTTCTTGAAAAACAGTCTTAAATGGAGACTCAGCACTGCTTGGCAGCATGGTTATGATTCTCACATAAGCTTGTTCTGCCATTTTATGACATAGCTATTTTGTACCTTCACTTTCTTCAAATCTCTGGCCCATTTTCCTCCCACTGGCTTAGAAATGATCTCACCACCTGCTTCAGTGAGAAATTGGAAGCATCCAGTCTTCTCACTACCAAGGAAGGTGCTCTCCTCTCATCAAAGATCGGTCCTTATGGATGTGCTAGGAGTGCCATCCCATCCCACTTTCTCAAGCCTTCAATCAGTCCTTCTGCACAAACCCTGTGAGTTTGTTGCACTTTGATGTTGTCATGCCACCAGTATCATTTAAAAAATTATGGTCATTTAAAAATGAGCTACTACCCTATAATATGAAAATAAATTTCTACCTATCTCTCCCCTTTTTGCCATAGATAAACTTTTCAAACAATTTTATGGGTACACTGTCTCTCTTCTCCTTCATTTCCAAATTAACCTTTCTTTTCATTGCAGTTGGCTTAAACCTCCACTAATCCAATAGTTTTCTCATTTTATGACTATGGAAGCCCTCAGTGCTTCCCAGGCGACTGGTTGCTTTTCAGTTCTCTTGTGATCATACTCCTGAGCAGCATTCACTAGAGAGGACAGCTCCTATTCTCAGCTCTTTCTCCCTCCTCCTCATCTTTGCTCTGTGCATCACCCTCTTATGGTTTTCCTTCTATTACTCTTCTCTCTCTGATCATACACATGTCTCTAGCTCATGATGCTTTTCTGAACTTCTGACTCATCCTGCAGTCCCCTGACATCTCCACTCAAGACACCGCACAGTTATTTCCCATTGAACACATCCATAGCTAAAGTCTGATCTTGACTTTCTGCTTGCCTTCCACAACAACCTGCCCCAAACTGGTCATGGTCCAGTTTTCTCAGTCTAGGAAATTGCATCTCTGCCCTCCGATGGGTTCAAACAGAAATCTAGAAATTGATCTTGACACTTCTTTTCTCCATCACATACAGCTGATTACCAAAGTACATCTCAATTACCTCAGTGTTTCCACATGTCCACTAACTGCATTCTTTCCTAAATCATTGAGGTCTCTTCTTTAGTCCTTTTTCAATGTTTCCCCTCCAATCTATTTGCAGCAAATGAAACATGGTGATTTAAAAAAAAGGAGAAGAAGAAAGAAAGAAAACAAATTAGAGAATAGAAATCTTTCAGTATAACACTCTGGATTGTGCCCCATTGTACCCTATGTAAATCTAAATTCCCAGCTGTAATCTGTCACTAGTCTTTCTGTCACCACCTTTCCCATACTTCACACCATCCTTGCCTTGGCCTTCTTTTTATTTGTTCTAAGATCCATCCTCAATCCCATCCCATCACCCTTGGTCCTTCACAGACACTGTTTCTCCTGCCTGGGATTTCCTTCTCCACATTCCATGGTTTCATTGTCTCTGCTTTCAGGGCTAAGGTTCCCTGTCCGTTTTTTAGAAAAGCTTTTCCAGATCTTTCTAGTTGAGATTATATTCTCACGGCTGTTCTTTTCAGACCTTTTATTTTTTTCATATTTTATAATTTACATTTGTTTTGGGAGTACTGAATATTTGTTTTCCCCTCTAGCCTGTGAAATAGAAGAAGGCATTGTGATCCACTGTTTATCCATCCTGTAGTAGGTGCCAAAATCCTGCCTAGTACGCTTTGGGAATATTGTCCTTGGATTCTCCTGCTAATGGCTGGGCCAGGCTGGGCATTGCAGAAACTCAGAGCCAAACACCTGCCAAAGAGCTATGTGTGGCCAAGTTTCAGGACAGCTGCTGTGAGCTGCCCAAGTGCACATGCCAGGGGCCCTGTAATCACATTGCCAGTCAAGCCAGAGCGTAAGACAGAAGGAGGAAGTGGCCTTTGCCCTTTGGATCACGTTTCCCTTTCCATACACCTGTTGCTGTGGTCAGATATAAACTGTGGAATGAGAAGAGCAAAACCTGAAAAGATATCCCTGCTGGGCAAGTTCCAGTTTAAATGTTGATAGTGCATCCTGTCATCTTGTCCCTAGCTTTTTGTAGACAAGGCCTGTAGCCTCAGAACTTAAATCTTAGTGTAAAATTACTGGCAGTGTTTCCTTGGTTCTTGACAATGGTCTTTAATGTTATTTCTTTTAGTGGATTTGGAACTAATATTTTATTTCACATATTTGGTAAAAATTAATACATATTATATGTGATTACCATTCATTATGTCTCATAAAATACAAACCATAGACATAATTATATATATACAACATCAAATATAGACAAGGTATTTTATTATATATTTATTGAACATTTTACCAGAGGTTCTGTGGGCTGGCCTTTTGCTGTCACAGCCTGTTTCCATGTGACTTCAAGTTAAATGCCCCCTGTGTGCTGTATTTTCAGGTAGTAGCCGTATCTCCAGTATAAACATGAATAAATCCTGAACAAATATGAGTGTCTGATTTGAGCATAAACTCAGAGGGGATGTTTATTTAGAAAAGCACTAAGCGAAGAGACCATCAAGTGAAAGGAGAGGAGAATGTTACCACTGGCCTAGTTTTCTGTTTTAGTTTAATGGTTTGTTGACAGAGTTAGGGAAGCTACCAGCCCATGAAGCCCAGTTCCAGCAAACTCTTCCCTTCACTGCCACTCCCCACTCCAAGGGCAAAGCCCAATTTTAGTACCTTCTGAGAAAGTACAGACATGTACATCTATTTATGTAGGTTTTCTTTCATAAGACAGGTTGTCTGTTTCTGACTACATTAAAAATTCAAAACTAAAAATAGTTTTTCAGTTTCTGCTAGGTTTGGATTATCTGTTTCATCTATGCTCCTTTAGCACATAAAAATCAAAAGTCAATTGTGCCAAAATCAAATAAAACGCTTAAAGAAAGGTTCTGCTTCCATCCTCTGACTGAAGTCTTTCCATTACCCAGATGTTAATCATAAAGCTTAAACCATCCTTTTGTGAATATTTTGTGTCTTCACGTGGATATCTTATGATATTTCATAGTCACTCTGGCCTGCACACTTGTTTAGCTACCCAGAATTAACTGTGAACTGAAGGTTAGATTATTCTCCATATGATACATTCCTAAGTGAAGTCTGAAATTTTTGACTTCCTAGTTTTTCTACATAAGCATATATTACTAAGTAGTTAAACCGTATTCTCCATGACTATCTTGCCCAAGTACCTGTTACTTCCTCCCCTGCTTCCTTCAGAGCCAGGGGAAGGCAGTGAGCCTGGCCCACATTCCTCAACAAGTGTTCGTGCCTCCTAAGTGCAAAGCATTTGCCAAGGACCCAGCCCTTCCCGTGCCTCTTTCTTACATTTCAAAGTTAGCTCCCTGGCTAGAGGAAGTGGAACTATATCGTGGGATTTGGGGATTAAATCAAGAGGATTCCAGATGGAGGTTATTTTTTCTGATGGTTGCTTATTTCATAAGTCTCCAGTGTTCTGATTTGCCATTTTTTTCCTACAGTAAACATTCATCAATTGTGTAATTAAAATGTCAAAGCCAAAGGAAAAATATCCTCAGAAATAGATAGAAGGATGTACCTCTTTAAGGAAAAACAACGGATTCCCAATTTGTTGATATGGGTCCATATCTTTCCTTTGTCGTTACAAAACCTGAAAAGATTTTGGAGAAAAAGTGTCTTGTAAAATTGACTTTCATAAGTGTAGCTACAGAAATAGTAATATGTTTTATTAAAGGGTATTGCCCCAGACCTCATTGGAAATGCCATTTAATATGTGCAATATGAACAATGCTATCTGCATAAAATTCAGAATATCCTGAAATTGAAAACACTTCTAAACCTTAAATCATGGTATATGCATATATACAAATCATCAAAATCAATACATTAAACATGAATTTTTTTATGCATCAACTACATTTCAATAAAGCTGTTTAAAATAGTTTCAGCAATTTCATTCACAATAGCCTCAAAAACAAACAAAAAACCCTAGGAATAAATCTAACCAAGGAGGTAAAAGCTCTCTACAATGAAAACGATAGAACATTGAAGAAGGCGCCAGAAGATGGAAAGACCTCCCATATTCATAGATAAGCAGAATTAATACTGTTAAAGTGACCACACTACCAAAAGCAAAATAGAGATTCAATGCAATCCCCATCAAAATACCAATGACATTCTTCACAGAATTAGAAATTCTTCACAGAATTTAAGGAAATGTGAATAAAACCTACACTGAGATTTCATCTCACACCAATCAGAATGACATTCATCAAGAATACTAACAATAATAAATGCTGGAGAGGATGTGGAGAATAAGTAATATTTTACACTGTTGGTAGGATTGTAAAAGTACAACCACTATGGAAATCAGTATGGTGGTACCTTAAAAGATTAGGCCTGGAACCATTATATGACCAAGCTATACCACTCCTCAGTATTAATCCTAAAGAATTAAAGTCAGCATGAGAGAAAAAGGGAAAATACTGGTGAAAGATATTGGCCAAATTATATTGCTATATTGTGTACATTATGAATGAGTAACAATAAATCCCACCATTATGTACAATTATAATTCACCAATTTTAAAAATTGTGGGAAAAAAGTTTTAGGGCTATGATTGTATCTCAGTGGTAGAGCATCTGCCTAGTATGTGTGAGGCTCTGAGTTTGATCCCCAGCACTGCAAAAACGGGGAAAAATCAGATTAGTACTTACAGATCTAAAATAGATGACTCATCTTTGAAGCTATAGGGATGTCTGCTTTCCACAAGTTTTAATAACTTAAAGAAAAGGGATTATTAGGATATGGAGAGGACTTTGGGTTGACTTTCCCTAAAAATAATGACTTAGGGACTACAAATTTTAACACATTGCTGCATCCGTTCCCAACCTAAGTCAGAGTTTCATGAACAGGAAGCACAGTTATGTTTCAATTTTAGATAAACAGAAAATAAGATTTTTTTATATGTATGTCCCAGACAATATTTGGAACATATTTACATTAAAAGATCATTTCTTATTCATCTGAAATTCAAATTCAGTGAAAGGTGTCCTCTCTTTTACCTGGCAGTCCTTCAAGCTAATAAGTTAAGCCTCTTTTCAGGATAACCTTGAACCATCTGCTTAGTATTTCATGCTTAGATATGATAAAACGATTCTTATGTTGGTATTAAAGAATTTTTTTTGTGTGTAGCATTGGAATTCACAGAGAGCCAGAAAGTTAAATTTTAGTTTCTTCCTTCAAGAATACTACTGAGAAGAGAGAAAACTTATTTATTGTCTTCTAACCCAAAGATCTGGCAAAATAAATAATCCTATGGTGAGCCTTGGATATTTATTCATTCGAGATTATTGGCAATTCTTGGATATAAGTTCAAATTATTTAAGGTAAACTTATAACCACTCCTAATTATTACATCAGGCAGGCACTCTGCATCTGAACTTGAAACCTGCATCTCTTGATTTACTAGCTGCATTTAATTTGAATGTAAAACAATTTACAGTTGGAATACTACTTACAATGAAGGGCTTTTATACTATGAAGAAATGGCACTAGGCACTAAGAACAATTTTTGATGGATCTTGAATTAATGTCTTGTGTCAACATTAAAAAAAATCAAGTCATAGTTGCCGTGTCACTCACATAATCTCTGGTGGCTGTCAGTAGTTCTCAACCTGGCTACCTGGTGTTAAACTTGGAAAGATTTTTAGAATGCTTGTGACAGTCTTTATGCTCCATATTTGTGACCCAATCAATACAGATGCCTGGAACGTTGTATATGTAAAACCTCAGGTTATTCTAGTGTGCAGTCAGGGTTGGGAATCATAAATCTAATAGAACTGTGCAATATAAGGAGAATGCTAAAATTTCCTCCTCTCTCTGCCTCTGTTCTTCTTTTAATCTTTGTTGAATAAATGAACAGACATATCACTATGAAAGCAAGCACAGTGAGCCATCTGTTTGCTTGGATTCTGCATTCACCAGTTCAACTAGCCAAGGATCAAAAATATTTTTTAAAAAATCCATACAGAGCATATATACACTTTTCATTATTCCCTAAACAAGGCAGGATAATAGCAATTTATATAGCATTTACATTGTATTAGGTGTTATAAGCAATTTAGGGATGGTTTAAGGTATATAGAAAGATTTATATATAGGTTATATGCAAATTTTATGACACTTTATATAAAGAACTTGAGCCTTCACAGATTTTGGTATCCTTGGGAATCCCAGAAATTAAAATTCCTTAAAGATACTTAGGGACAACTTTATATAACCATTTTACATACTGGTTTATACTTTAAATTATCCCTGAGTAATTTATCGTTGGCCATGTATAGCTATAGAACTTTAGGAATATTAGTCTTAAATATACAAAATAGGCAGAATCTCACAATAAGTTTGTGATCCAGCTGGACTTGCCAGTACATCAGGAAGACAAGGCAAGGCAAAAAAAGAAGCAACTTGTCTCTAGGGAAGTCCCTTTCTATTCCTGTTTTATAAGTGTCCCCTTGTACATCTGTATTGTTCCAGAGTACTCCAATTCCTTATACTTATATTTCTTCAACAAAGTGAAATTTGTTAAATTTACTAAAAATGCATTTAAATCCACCTATTTCCTGAACGTACACTTTTGAATCTTGAAAAAAAAAATGATGTTCTCTCCTACTTTGATGTTTGGAAAATTTCATCTATAGTTGTATCTATAGTAGTTGGGATAGGTGAGTTTACCAGTTATAATCTGGAGAAAGAGAGTAACACTCAGTCTTAATATTTTATGTGTAAAAATCAAGAATCCCTAAACCATCCAATGCTATCTAGTTCATCCATGTCTTTTACCTTCACTAAAGACAGTGATGTTTCTCCTCTAATTAAATGTTTGCCTCCAGCTAATTTTCCTTTGAAAACTTCCTGCATGATAAATAGAAGAGAGGAATATCAATTTCCTTCTGGCTGGAAGTTGTTCCACTTCTGGCTCTCACAGGGATAATCTCATCTCTGTGGTCCTCTGTGATTTATGACGCAACCCACCTGTCACTAGTCCTTCTCGCATCCTTCCCCTTTCACTTCCTTTGCCCTCACTTTGGCCCCACTGAGCTTTTGCTCTGAGACCAGGTGCTGGTCACAGCATTAGTGAAAAACCACAGAGAAGCTGCCGAAGGCCCTCATGGTGCTTGCTTGCATAATTCTCTTAACTGCCCCCTTGTATGGGATTGCGAAACGCTTTGAGCACCTCAGAAGGAAAGCACTGTGTAAACATGAGGTATTTTTTTTATTAGTTGTTTATTTGTGTTCATTATTAATGATTAAAAAAATGAAAGCCTCAGAGCTCTACTTTGGTAATTTCTTCAAGGTTTGAGATCATGTTTTAGGGCAGTGGCTTTCCATAGTTCTAATATTGCATCAATGTTTTCTGTAAACTTTAGGGCTTTCCACCTATGGTATTTAATTGTGATGATTGTTCATTTTTAAATTTCCTGTTTAGAATTAAAGTTGTGGCAAAATCTGATGATACCATATTTAGAAATCGGACTCTTTGGGGATAAAATTCTCTTGTTGTGTAAATCGGGCAATCTTTGGTCCATATATAGAGGAAATAACACATTTTCTTAGCCAGAAGTCAACAGGTATTCTGTATCGTTGGTTTTATTTAGAGGAAAACAATTCTGAAACCAAAGGCTAAATGATTACATTGAGGTACTACTATATTCAGTTTTCCTATGGATTAACTTTTTGGAATTCTTTTTTTCCCCATTAACTGAACCCTTGAGTTCTCCAGCTCTTGCTCAATAGGTGTGCACACTGAACAAACTTCCCATTAAAAATTGGACAGACTTTCTTTGTAGACGGTTTAAATTGTTGTAGAATCATTTTTTATTTATATATGAAGCAGAATTCTCAAGTTTATTATTTCTGGACTTAATTATTTGGGGAGAAAAACTGCAACTTAAATAAATATTCTTCAAATAATCTGGAAATTTTAAAATTAAGTCAAAAATGGAGGCTTAAGTGAACTAGTATAGGTATTGAGTGTCATACAGTTTTAGATTCATTGTCAAGAATCCAAATGTGTGCCAACAGGAAATCATGACTATTTGGATTAAGAAATCAGAGTAGGGATAATTTGATAGGGCTATTTTAGAACTTTATCCTTTAAAAATTTCTTCTGTGATATGTTCAGAAGCTAGTTTTCTTTCTACCAGTTTCTATAGAGGGAGCATAAGGAAAGTGAGGTGGTCATCAAATCATCATAGTGCTGCATAAAATGCTTTACTTTGGGATGAAAGAGTTACACATGGAGAGACTCATGCCTAAAATTTGCTTTAAAGTGTTCAGAGCATCACAAGTTGACGAGACTGGCACTAAAAGAATTGAAGTTTTATTTTTCCATTTAAGGGGTGGGCACCAAGTCAGGATAAGCATGGTGCTAAAGTATGGACCTATTATATCCTGGAGTGTGCCTAGGGTCACTTTGGCATGTGTGGCTTGGCAGGGATTTAGTGTTACCTTCTTGTTCTGCTCTTCTCTCTCCTGGTGTCTCTCCTTTATTTCACAGTTTGTGTTTTTCATGTTTCGTTTTTATGCCATTCATTTTAAGCAAGTCTGTGTTTCCACAATGTCACAGTTGTGCTGTGTCCAAACTGCCTCCTAACCCTTCCCCTTGCTTTTTTGTCAGTGTTACATTTGTACCAGCTCTCTCAAACTCTGAATTGGATGCTCTCCCTGAGATAAGATTTTTTAATTGCTTAGGCTTCTAAAGCTTTTCAAATAGCTAGAACTATATCAGATGACCCCAGTATCAACCAGTGCACATAGCGAGACTTTGACCTGAGAACATACTTCTAGGACTTGCTTAGCAAATATATGCCTTGAGCAAATAGAACCATGGGATAGTACTTTGATGTACATAAATGCCCGCTTTTTCTTGTCTATTCCCTGACAAGTGATTTTTGCAAGGCTAGCTTCTGAATTTGGTTGGCATTTCTTTTGTACTTTGTTGGCCATGGACCAACATTCAATCTTAACTATTGCTTCCCTGCTTTTGTAACAGGGTGGCAGGAAGGAGGGAAGGAAGGAAGGGTGGGTCATTGTCAATACCCAATTAAATGGGCTGTTTTGAGAATGCACAATCTGGATCCCCTTGTCTTAACTTCCACTTATATCCCTTTATTGTAATCACTAACAAGCTGTGTTTCTACATTCATAGAATATCTAGAGTTTGTGTATGTTTGTGTTATTCTTGGAAATGTTTGCTAACACCCTGCTTGGGGTATGAAGGTAATTTCTATTCTATTTTCTGATTTCTGAACTTCAGGAGAAGGTAAAGCTTGATGCTGAAAGGGAAAAACTAGAGAGGCTTCAGGAGCTTTACTCCGAGCAGAAGACCCAGCTGGACAATTGTCCTGAGTCCATGAGGGAACAGTTACAACAACAACTGAAGAGGGTCAGTAGCAAACAGGAATGCACCCATTGTTATTCTTTTTTCTTTTTTTCCCTCCTAATTAAGTTCCACTTACCTATGGCTTCCTACTTTACATAGGATAAATTCTTAGCTCTAGTCATTATATACTTTAAAAATAGGAATATGCATGCTAACAGTAAATATTATTCCATACTAATCAGTTAAAATATTCCGAATTAGAATCTTTCTTCTAATTTATAATGCAGAAGCATTTCTGGATTTGTTTTTTGTAACTAAAGAAAACTCATTCCTGATTTAGGACCGACACCAAAATTGCAGCGTTTAAATCAGCTAGCATCTCCCTTGCCCCTTCTGATGTATTGTACTATTTTTCCTTGATTTTTTTTTTCTTAGTGGATTTTATGTTCTCTCCCAAAATTATTCTATTCTGATCTGCCCTTCACCTCTTTCCATTGCTTTGCTTTTCTATTTCTTCCTGCTGATTAGTAACATGGAACTCATTAGCATGATTACAGCAGTCAAACACCAAGAATCAAGACACAGGGCATTAGGAGTGCCCTCAGCATCTTCTTATTCAAGCATCCTATTTTTCAAAATACTTATTACTACTTAAATTTTCTAAGGTTAATAACCTGAACTACCACAGTCAGAGATGACTGACTGTGGTAGCTTCTACTACTTGTATTGAGGTCTACTAATTCTGTTTTCCAGAATTTCTACTAATTCTCCTATCCTGAATGTTTGCAGTGTTTAACACAACCATGCTGTTTCTATTCTGCAAAGGAAGCTTCCTAGGTGGATAATTTTATAAACACAGACACAGCCACTTAGTATTTTACACTTGCTTGACAACTGAGTTGTTTCTTCTGAACAGCAGTCCAAACCAACTTTGATCCTGGAGCAGCTGTTATTAACAGTCTCGATCCTCTAAAGGAGTCATGTAATAGTAATTTGTCCTAAGTGAGTAACAATTTATGATTTCATGAGTCAAAAAATAAGGTTAGTTCATTTGTTTTGTTTGTCCCTTCTTGTCAATGAGCCGAGTTAAAATGTCAGTTAACACACTTTTGAAAAATTTCAAGATGACCTCTAGAACAAAAACACTGATACATCTGAGAACATAACTGGATAATGAAAAATCACAATTAAAACTAATGTATTGCAGAGGTTGAGAACATCTTAGTAAAATATCCAATGTAGATAAGTTAAACATCAGAGTAATAATTTTAATATTTCTTTCTTTCAGTATTGAGTCAAAGAAAGTTGTGACAATTGTGTCTTCCTCTTTACTCATTTTAGTCAGTAAAGATGAATTTGCTGTAAGAAGATAAAACTTGTTGTCTCTTGGTGTCACAATTCTCTGGAAATTTTATGATAAAAATGATTGGAGAAGACTAGTAATTATAAAAGTATTTCAGTTGGTAATTGTTTTATTTATCCCACTTAACAGAAGAGGTGGGAAACCTGAATCTTACATTTGTTTACTGTTTTTCAACTCCCTTATGGCTAATGATTTTACGCAGTCATTGTAATTTTTCATTTAAGGTCAGCATTGTACTTTTATATTTTGTCCTTTCTTTCCTCTAGTTGCCCTTTTATTATTTGTATTCTTTATAAATGTTGCTTCCAATAGAAGCTGATAGGTTCTATTAATAACCTGGACCCAGTTTAATTTAAATTATTACTGTATGCATGATCTAGATTTTGAAGAAGAACTCATAAATTTGCATGTGTTCTAAGAATTTTGACTGCAAAAGAGGAAAGGAAATAACGCAGTCTGTTCCATTAACTGAAAGCAAAGACTCTTTCCCTTTCCTCTCCAAGCAAAGTATAAAATTCTTATCATCAAGACCCCTTTCCTTAGCAGAGATGACTGACTGTCATATCTACCACTGATATTGAGGTTTACTAATTCTGTTTTCCAGGGATGATGACCAGCATAACTCTTCACCAGATCCTTGGCTTAATCAGTAAAACCTTACTTATTTCATAAGAATCCCATTTATATTAAGAACTTTCTGTGGTATCACACTTATTTCTCTTTAGACTTTGGATCTTCAGAATACCATTTCATTACCAAGTTTTTCCAAAGGCATTTAAACCAGATGTCATGAAACTTATTTGATTATGATTAACTTCATTAGGTGGCAAGTCACATAGCATAAAAGTACATGAACAGAAGGAAAATCATTTTCTTAAACTTAATGTTCTCTTGAATACTTAAGCTGTAATGATGGAATGATCTTGTGCATGCAACATTTTGGACTTACAACTGGGTTTTGTACCTCTGAATCATTGCTTTAGAGTCAAAATATGGTTTTCAGTTGATGTTGACTTCATAGCCTATGACTGGCATGCAGTCAGTATGGGCTCACCAATCCCAGGATACTGGCAGTGTGGAAAAGAAAGCTGATGTTAAAAGTGACTCTGTCATTTGCCAGGATAGGGCCTGCTGTAAAAAGGAGGTGACAGATACATGGAAGGGGCAATGTTCCTCTACTTTTGATATTTCTCGACTGAATTGTTGATTTTGGTCTCCTGATTTTGTTTTAAACCCTACCCAGTGATCTCCACAATTAGGAAAACCACTTAAGCCCTATCATTGGCTTTAAAATCAGTTTATCCTTCAGTCTTAGAAAAGCCATTCAACCTCTGTAGGCTTAGTATCTCGGTATAAGAAAGAGGAGGTTGAACTATTGTCTTTTTCATATTTTAAAAGCATGTAAAATATTTGACTTTTAAGCAGAAGATGGAGAAAGGTTAACACAATGAGCCCCATTTATGTTTGCTTCCAGTGTTGGCCTTAAGCCACCATGAGGTTGTTTCTACAATTACTTCTGGCCATACCACATCTATTCTCTTCTTTTTCTTCCATTAGGCAAATAAAACACAAAGATCTTGTATATATACTTCTGTTACATAAATTATCCAAAAAAAAGTTGCTGGAAAAAAATTTTTTAAAAAAGGAATTGCACAGAATTTTTTTTATTGCGGTTGTTTTAGTTCCTTTTATGCTGGCCCCCAGAGCTTGCCAGTCAATAGAGATTTATAATGTCCTTTTAGTGACTAAAGTTTATAGTTAAAATTTTCATTCAACTTTTCAAGTACTTTGAGCTTCCTGTATATATTATTCTGTCTCAGTCCTGGCCCCAAATTCCATTCTTTGAATTCTTATTCTTATCTAAAATCTTTTAAAAGTTTTTATTCCCCTCCCAAGTAGTTTTTCTTTCAAAGTCAAAGTTTATAGACACGTGTTTGAATGGTTTAGACGGCTTGGTTAGATGATTACACCACAGAGTCCAAGTGCTGAGCTTGGCCTAATTTCCAGCTTTCCAACCTAGTGTGCTATAATTTTTATGCAATGGTTTAAATATTTACTACAGATATTTACTACAGATAAATTAGTGAGTCTGTGGCCTTCATGCTAACCAGTTGTGGAGTAGGTGAAGGCCTTGCATAGAGTACGGTGTGTGTATTGTGAGCCATATGCCCACTTCTGATGAAGATTATTTATAAACCAAAAAAGTGTTTAAATTTTTTATCTCAGTACTCTTTAACCACAAACTAAGCTTAAATGAAAGACCTGGAAAACTTGAGTGTGTATGCCTATATAAGAAAATATATAAGCTGGTCCACTATTTCAAGACTGTGGATATTTTGTTACAACGTGTAACACTTGAGTTATCTGTTATTTTTTTAGTTTCCTTCATTAATTCATTCATTTAGAAGTTATAAACTTGAAATGTCTGATAAACAGCAAATGTCAACCAAAAACTTCAAATCAAGACCACATTCTTTTTGGCCAAATAAAATGTAAAGAAGTGTAAGAAATGCTGAATATATTCTTCAAATTGTGTTTTTCCTGCTCTTAAAATTGGAGAACACACAGTCTGTGTTAACATAATAGCCTTGTTGCTATAGTGTTGACTGTAATTGCATGGTAGCTAATAGCCCTTCTATGAATCATCACTAGAATATAATTCATTGCAGAAGATAGAAATATATTCCATTTGATTAAAAACCCTAATTTGTCATTACTTAAAAAGTAGAACTAATTTACTATACAATTATTTTCCAGTTCCCTTTAAGGATTCAAACATAATGAAATGCCCTGATTAATTTAGCTATGTAGGGCTAAAAGCCACATAGCCCAGCTACCTCTTCCTTTTGCCCATAGATTATTTAAATTTTTTATTTTTTAAAAATTCATCTACACATAACACTTTTATTATTCTATCAGAGACTCCAAAATTAAATGGGTGTTTTAAAATGTATTTTAAAAAGTATATTGGAGAATATTTTATACAATGTGTAGTGATCTCTTGCATGAATGCAGATACACAAATAGCATTCCTGTCTTCAAGTATCTCATAGGTTGAAGAATTCCTATTCAAAGCCATCTGATTTTCATGTTGATTTTCTTTAAATGTCTTAAAGGTTATTCTTAAAGTAGTAGTGCTTAACTTTTTGAGTTGAACTTGTGCCTGATGAAAGCTTTTGTTCTACTCTTAACCGTTTAAAAAAATTTTATGTGATTTTAATGGATTTATAAAAGGCTACTTTGAAAATTTGATCTCCAAATTTTTTAATAGCATTTTTTTAGAGCAGTTGTAGGTTCATAGCAAAATTGAGCAGAAGATAAAGAGATTTCCCATAAGCCCCTGCCCCACACATGCACAGCCTCCTCCATTATCAGTATTCCCCACCAAAATGGTTCAATGGTTCACAATTGCTGAACCTATAATAGTACATCATTATCACCCAGAATCCATGTCCAAATGATTTTGATTGCTTATTCCTCCAGAAAAATTATTTGAGCATGCATACCCTACATATATAAAACATTTAACCTATATTATAAATATATTTATTGCATGCATGCTCAAAGTATAAGTTTAAAATTGTGTATATGTACTATTCTACTGGTATGAATGTTAGAAAATATTTATTAAGCAAAGAAAATAAAACTCTTCACATTCCACTGCATTGTGCTGTGTGCATTTTGGGTATATGAATCCTGCTTAGAGAATTCTGGCCTGAATTTTTCTGAATTTTGAATTATTTAATCTCCATACTAAAACCTTATATAAAAATTGTGAAAAAAAAAAAGAATTTGCTTGAGAAACTATAGCTTACCTTTGATCTGCAGATAATGTTTAGGTTATTTGTTTAATTCTTTTTATACTTCATTATCCATTTTAAAGCTGCTTAGTAGATTTAAAGCAAGAATTTCTAAAGCATGAAGCAATCTAAAACAAAAGGTAAAGTAAATGCTGCGCTTTCCTGTGGTGTCCCCTTCAGTTCCACTGTAGAGGCACTGCTCTGGAGTTCAACTCCAAATGAGAGGATCATCGTATTCTAACCCTGGTCCATGTTATAATCTAAAGTTATCTTGGACTATGACTTTTCATAATCGTTTCTTAATATTAAGAAGGTTGCAGCCATTCTGGTGTGTCTTCTTTTCATTCCCTTTTCTCCAAAGGATGCTGACCTGTTGGATGTTGAAAGCAAACACTTTGAAGACCTAGAATTCCAGCAGCTTGAGCATGAGAGCCGTCTGGATGAGGAAAAGGAGAACTTGACCCAACAGCTCCTGCGTGAAGTGGCTGAATATCAGCGGAACATAGTCAGTAGAAAGGTACCTTTCCCAGGTGATGTTTAATGTGAAAAATCAAGATATATTCTTCCTATGTGACAGTAAATAGCATTCATATAGCTATGGTATATGTGTGTCTTTGTATCTGAATATCTTTGTGTGTTTAATCCCATCATATTTAGCATATTATGGAGCCTGCCATATATATGGTAAATGGGGCTCTGAACACGTATCTTTACATAATGTTGTGGATGTATTCATGAGTAATACCCAATTTTATCTTTATGTAAAAACCAAGTCTAGAAAATCAGGAATTCAGATATTTGTTTTAAATTACTTCCTATTTAAAGCACAGTAACTAAATTCAGAATAATTCCATGAACAAAGTTTAATTTGGAATTTTCTGTTTCCATTGCTAAATAGTTCCCCAAACAGGCAGATAGCTTATTTATTGTTAGAAATGGTTCAGTCAAATACCATGCAGATTACTATTAACTCCACCCAACACTTAGCTGTCCTGTCCAGAATTTAGTTTCTATTCCAAAATTCAGAACTACGCCCCAGAACTCTAACCTGATAACACTGAAGGATAAAATTGAGGGAAGGATTAAAAAGTGACTTCTCCAACTCAGTTTAAATAAGAAATGCCATTGTTATCTTTTCCCAGTCATCTTCCCAAATGACTTTAAAAATTAATTGATAGTCTAAATCAAGATTTCCTGTTGATTTCTGGACTCTTCAAATAGAATTTAAATCACTTGAACTGTGTTAACCTTAAGAAAGACATTGAACTTGGCAGGTCAAAGTAAATGCCTCCTTGTCTCTGGGTAATACCAACTGCCTATCACCTACTCAGATGTGGTCAACATTATTTCAGTTGTAAAGGCCTTCTCCCCTTTTCCCACTACAGACTGGCAAACCTTGGAATATCTAATGGGCACCTTTCTATGATGATCTTCTTTCCTACAGGAAAAAATTTCTGCACTGAAAAAACAAGCCAATCACATTGTTCAGCAGGCTCAGAGAGAACAAGACCATTTTGTAAAAGAAAAGAATAATTTAATAATGATGCTACAAAGAGTAAGTATTTCCTGTTCAGCACTGGTTATAATATAACAGAGCTTCCAACTCAGGGAAGGTTGCCTCTTTCAAAGTAAATGCCTTTTAAAAGTGAAAGCCTTCAGAATTAAGGAAGATTTTTGTGTACAGTTTTATTTAATTTTCCACACTAGTTAGCTGATCCTTTGCATGGTTAAAATTCAGCAGAAAATCTTTACTTTTCCTTATTTTCTTAAAAAAATCACATTTTCCATCAAATAGTTAAAATATATTCTAACACAAGTTTAGGGTAAATTTAAGGGAAAATATTCTTTTCACTGCTATCAAATATTGTGGCTCAGCTACACTAATGTTTTGAACTCCAATTATTTGTGCATGTGTCTTCCTGAAAATCGGAGTTAGATTGGCTTAATTGGGTTATTAGACACCCCAGGTGATTTGGTTAGAGGAGTAGCAAAATCATCCTCAAGAAAGGAACCATGTCCTTGTTTGTCCCAGCACCTAAAGTGACAAAGGGAGTCCTTCAGCTAAACTCAGTTAAAAGCAACCTGTATCCTGACTTTCTGACATGCTTCCTGGTATAATTTCATCAAACATAAAAGTTAATGGGTCCAGTCTCAAGGTTGAGCCAAGCATGCAGGCCACTACCTAGGAAAATAATATTTTGGCTCATGGAATATCAGATGGACCTAGAATGGGATACAGGAGGAAGACTAAATCCAGAATGCGAATTAGGGAAAGAGGCTGTACTGTGACTTCACATTCCTACCTACAAGAAATGAGCATTCCTGTCTAGTTCAGAAAGTCCCTAAGGTCCATGATTCTGGTATGAATCTGCCGGGGGTGTCTATGCAGCGCTCATGGGTTCCTGACACTGTCCTCCTGTCTTTCAGCAGCTAGAAATCTATAAATGGAGACTTTTCCATCCCAATCCCCTTCCCTGCTTTGTGGGGGTAAACTCTGTTGCCATCAGCTTCCCTACGACCACTTTACCTTTTGTGCAAATATTCAAAGGTATAACAAATTAGCATCATACGTATTTAAATAGCTGTTGTTGTTTTAGGGGAAAAAAAAGAGCAAAGAAAAAAATTTCTAAGTGTTAAGTCTTTAAAAAGGGGTAAGCACAATCACAGATATGACAGTTTCTCATTAGAAATACAGAAAAGAGAATTGGATTGTAAAACACATAGACCGTAAGTATTAATATTTTTGTTTTTCTAAAATAGCCTATAGACATTTTAATCCAAATCAAATTCCAGCAGGTATTTTTTTTAGCAATTGACAAACTGGGATTAATATTTATCCTCATATCACATATACAAATCCATCGTTTCATGGATTCCACATTTGTGATTTTACCTTTTTGTTAAAATGTATTTCTAATCCCAAAATCTATATTTGTAGTCCTTTTGCAGTCATTCATATACATACACAGACCAGTGGAAGTTTTGAATCACCTAACATGCACATTCCCAGCCAGGGCTGAACGAGGCAGCATCCAATCTCCCCCTTCCAGCTCTCATACTGTAAACAAGTATCCTCCTGGTAGACCACTTAGGGCTGTGATTTTTTTTTTTTTTTTTTTTTGCTTTTAGTTGGTGATTTTGCTGTTTCAAATGGCTCCCAAGCATGATGTTAAAGTGCTTTTAGTATTCCTAAGGGCAAGAAGGCTACTGTGTCTTCTGGAGAAAATACATATGTTAGATGTTTCGCTTGCATGAGTTACATAATAATGCTGTTGAATTTTGTTAAATGTTAATTCATCAAGGACATATACTATAGAAAGTGTGTTCAAACAGAGACACACATAAAACAAAGTTATGTATTGATCAGTTTATGAAAATGTGACCAGAGGCTCATAGGAACTTAACCCTGGATTTCCTGAAGGAACAGTGGTTCAGTACTTAACCAATTTAATGTTTGTGGCAACAGTAAAGAATGTAACAACCACAGGTGCGAAAATTGGCTATATATGAAAATGCAAGGAGCCTAGAATAGCCAAAGCAGTTTAGAACAAGAGGAACAAAGTTGGAGGATTTTTACTACCTGATTTCAAGGTTTACTATAAAGCTACAGTATTTAAGATAGTATATAGTGCAGACATCCAGATATTCATATAGATCAATGGAACTGACACTAGAGTACAGAAATAGAACTGTATTATATAGTCTATTGATTTTTCACAAAGTTTCCAAGATAATTCAATAGGAAAAGGAAGTCTTTGCAACAAATTATGCTGGATCACCTGGGTAACCATGGAAAAAAATAAACATCGTATCCTCATATCACATATATAAATTAATTCAAGAGAGAGGAAAGACTTAAGAACAAAAAATTAACATGATAAAGATTCCAGAAGATAGCATGGGAATACAAATATATCTTCATGATCTGGTGAAAGCAAAGATTTCTTACAGGAAATGACAGAGGACTTGAATCTAGAATATGCTAAAACTCCTACAACTCAATAATAAAGAATAAACATCAATACTTTAAAAAAAAGCAGGCAAAAGTCTTAAATAGACACTTCACAAAAGAATATATACTTAGAGCCACTAAGTCTCATTGACAAGTATTCATCATTAGTTATCAAGGAAATATAAATTTAAACAACAATGTGGTTCCATCTTGCACCACCTAAAATGACTTAGGTGAAAAAGTGAAGCTTTCACATGTTGGCAAGGATATGAAGCAACTGGAACTTTGAGGCATCATTGATATGAGTGTGAAATACACAGCCTTTTCAGAGAACTCCTTGAAAGTTTATTGTATAACTTTTACTATACACTCACCCTTTGACCCAGCCACTCTACTCCTAGCTATTTACACACTAAAAATAAAAACATATATTTACCAAGAAAATGTATCAAGACTTTTTGAAGTAACTTTTTTTTATATTAAACTGAAACTAGAAACAAAGTAAGTAGCTATGGAGAGGGACACAGATAAAGAACTCCTCACCAATACACAAGAGTGAACTACCATTGCTACAACATCACAGAGAAAAAGAGGGCAGTACAGAAGCATGCATACTGTATGGCTCATTTATGTCACAGAACAGGCAGAATTAGTGTAAAGCCAAGGGAATTGGAAGAGTGCTTGCTCATGGGTAGGGTTGACTGGAAGGGGGCATAAGAAAACATCTGGGTAATGGAAATGCTCTTTATCTTAGTTATGATGATCCATTCGTTAGAAGCCATCAAATTATTTTTTTTATTTTTTAATTTGTTTTAGTTAGTTATACATGACAGTAGAATGCATTTATGCACTTTGATATATCATACATAGGTGAATATAACGTCTCATTTTTCTGAGTGTACATGCTGCAGAATCATATTGGTCATGTAGTCACATATATACATACAGTAATAATGTCTGTCTCATTCTACATCTTTTCTATCCCCACGTCCCTTCCTTTTCCCTCCCATCAATCAAATTATTTTCTTAACAGTTGTGTATTTCACTGTATGGAAATCATACCACCAGAACTAGTGTGACCCATAAATAGTGTTCCTAAAGTTTGTTTAATACTGGATTAATTTAAGTGGATCATAGACCCAACTTCAAAAGCTAACACCATAAGGTTTCCAAAATAAAACCTATCTGTGGATTATTATGCTACATCACCTGAAGGTACACGATTACCTTTTACTTAGGAGGATAAAAAAATGATTTTAGAAAATATACAAAAGACAGGGACTGAGTGGCCCTCTGGTGTTCCTCCCTCCATTTTTGGTCCAACTAGAACACCCGACTTATTTTTTTCTTAAATATGCTTACACTTTGTAAAATTAATCCTGAATGGAAGGTTATAGAACTAAATATAATTGAAAACAACTCAAGCATCATGTAGCTAGCAGAAGGTGAGATATATACTAACAGGAAGTTCTGACTGAGTGTGAGGAGGGGGGGTGGAAATGGGAGGAGCATGAAGGATTCTGATGTTCATCTCTCGCGCAATCTCTGTGCTTCTGTGGTACCCAAGGTCAACTCTGTGCTTAACAAATTTTGTGTTTCTTCAGGAAAAGGAAAATCTTTGTAATTTGGAAAAGAAATACTCCAGCCTTTCTGGGGGAAAAGGGTTTCCTGTTAACCCCAGTACGCTCAAAGAGGTAAGCCGTGATTCTACCTGTCCATCATAGCACCTTAGAAAAGAGGAGCTGTGCCACAGTGTTGTGTGACAGGCCGAGGAGCAAAAATATTACTAACCAAAGAGATGTAAACGAGCACCCAGTGCTTGGATGGTTTTCCTGCCTCTCATCATTTGTGCTTTGAGAATTCCAGGGATAATCTTTATGTCCAATTCACTGTGCACGAGCGTGAGCGTGTGTGAGCATGTGTGTGTGTGTGTGTGTGTGTGTGTGTGTGTGTAGTTTGCTTGGAATTGCTTCTCTTTCCTCCTTTCAATTTCCTTCCCCTTTCTTTACTTCTCTTTCTCTGTAGTTTTATGCAAGAAAATGTCCCCAAACATTTAAGAAGATTGTTTGCTTTCTTTCTTTTCTTGAGCTCTTTCCCCCACCACATGTTTTTTGCTGCTTCCTCCCCTGAATTGGGAACCTTTGTTTATAGTAGGCTATATTTATCCTAAATCTATTGTTCCCTAGTCCCCAACACTTCTCTTTCCCAAATGTCCTCTTATAAAGCTACACTGTCTCATGGGTAGAATATTTTAGCTCTGATTTGGAAAATTATAATGCTGACTGAGAAAGAAATCATTTTCTTTTATTTGCATTTACAAACTCAGGAAAAGGTTAGCTTCTACATAAAATTTTGCATAACCAAAAAATTTGCTTTTGTTGATAAGTTACTTAACAAAAGACAGCAGAGTTAGGAGTTTCTAGACAAAAGATTTTTTTTTTGTAGGTGTATGAAGTAAATTGCTCATCACAATAAAAGTGTGACTCAGGGTGTACTTCAGAAGCATTTTTTAAAAAATATATTTCTATGACCATTTCATCAGACTATTATTTTTACAGTTTCTCTCCATTATTCAGAACATGGAACTGGCAGGTTCAATGAACAAAGGGTGGTTTGTAAATGGAGTGTAGTGGCATAAGATAATGTCAAGGAGGTGGTTAGGAACAGGCCTTATGAGTCATGTTGGTGAAATGCAGCTTATCTTAGGGGTGATGGGAACCCCTCAAGTGGCTTTAAGAAGGGAGGTGATATTATGTTAAAGATCACTCTGGGCTGCTAGTGAATACTGGATCATGAGGAGTTGAGGAGAGGCAGGGACGCTAGCATGAAGATGATTGTAGTTGTGTAGCCTGGAGATGGTGGGGCTTTAACTAGAGCAACAGCAGAGAGGTGGAGAAAATGAGTTGGATTTAGTATATATTTAGAGGTAGAACTGAAAGTTCTTGCTGATAGATTATGTGTATGGATGAAGTAAATAAAGGGAAGTGTCAGGAGAGATGCCAATTGCAGCTTGAATAGTGAGGTCGATGGTGAGTACCTTTTCCTGAAAGAGGAAATTCTGGAGAAAGAGTAGGTTTAGGAGGGAAGATTTGGAGTTTGACCTGGGCATTGTGAGTTTGAAGGTCTGTGGCATCCGAATGAATTAAGCAGGTCCAATACTTTATCTATCAATAGAAGAATAAAATTTTTCCTTTTCTACTAATGAATTGGTCTTTTTTTTTTTTCTGCAGACCATGGTTTCAAACATACATTTGGTTTTTGGTTATTTGGGGCATCTCTGCCACTAGTGCTTATTGAGCAGCTGTTTCCTCTATTATCTACTAAGCAAACTTGACTTCTGTTTTGATTTTTTTTACTGTCTTTTTGCATCCTCTTTCATACTCATATTCTCTCTCCCTCCCTCCCTCCCTCCCTCCCT
>NW_025999968.1:7454162-7491971 GCF_001458135.2 Marmota marmota marmota | reverse complement strand
CTCTCCTTTTTCCTACTTTTGAGAAGTGATATTTATAACCTAACTCCTTAAAAGAGCTTTTGACAAGCAGCATACATTTTTGAAGCAATGAATTGTATTGAATTGAATTGTATCTTGGCTTTGAAACACTCTATCAACTGAGCAGAAGAATAGCTCCATGTTGTTAATTTTCTTTTTGATTCATTATCACAGGCAAAATGGAATTTGACAACTTTGTTGACTACTTCCTTTCTTCTGTTTAATCTTACACCTGGCTCTTTCTGAAGTGGAAGACTTTGATAGATCCAAATTATAAAAAGTCAATTCTAGTTTTTTTTCCACTTTGTTGTAACTATAAGTTCTCAGTAAAAACTTTGATTTTCTTCCTGGACTTTTCGTTTCAACAGCATCACATCACAATGCCATATCTTTTCTAGAGTCACTTTTTGAAAGGATTGATGGGCTAATAGAAGACACTGAGTGTTAAATTTAACTTGCTTTTAAAGGAGTATTATTTTATGCTTTATTCTTTTTTTCAGATTGTTTTATTGGTATGGCAAAAATCATAAGTGCTCTGTGTAATTCCTTTACATGATAATTTACAGGTGCCTTTTCCACAAATAAAAATTCAGGAGTTCTGATTTTTCAACTGATTTTCAGTTGAATCAAAACTGAATTATTGAGTTTGAAAATAACTGGAAATTCTCTGTCCTAGAGATAGAACTGAGAGCTGGAGAAACTACCTTGAACTGAAACACCCTCCAGTTGCAACTCTACCTTAGAGTTGTATGTGTGTGTTTGTGTGTCCGTGTGTATCTGTATTCACTTGAATGAGAAGATAGTGTCCTTTTTATTCTCATGTGATTGAGATGCTCAAAAGTTAAATTCCATTACAAATGAATTACTGTTTTATAAGTCTTTTCTTAGTGTAAACCCAGTATCCCTCAGCCCACTTTTATTGACCCTCTAACTCATCAGGAAACAGCAGGCTCATCAGGAACTAAGCAGGTTCAATAGTAAGAGTGAAGATTTGTGGAAAAGGCTCTTGAATCAGGCAGTGAGTGATTGCATTGTCAATTTTGTACCTCAGATTTTTTGATGTGTGATTCTTTCAATGTATGTGTAGTGACAACCTCATTCCATCCACAGAATGAATCCTGATGCCTCTGGATATTTTGAATTCGAAGGTGTTGGGTTATTGATAATATAGTCATTCTGATTTCACCAGAAAAATTCTGTTTAATGTTTGCAATGCCATTTGTCAAGATTAAAACACCATAAATCCATTTTAATTGCTGATTATTTCCTTGATGAAACATTTGATCATACCCAGATAGCTGGCTGTGCCGCTCTCAGCTAACTCCATTGTACTGGGAACATTAATACTCTCGCATGCCTCAGCTTTTGCTTTCTGTGTGTCTAACTTCTGAATTCCTCCTTTTAGGGCTATCTCAGTGTAAGTGAAATTAATGAGCCATGTGGCAATTCCACGAATCTGTCCCCTTCCACTCAGTTCCCTGCTGATGCTGATGCTGTTGTCACTGAGCCCGCCTCAGCTGTGCCGGTGAGCCAGCCACAGAGTACGGAGGTGTGTTGGCATAACATTTCATTCATTCACTGCTTTTCCTCATGTCAAAAATTAACCCACGGTTAACTGAGAATAAGCAAAATGAAAGTATGTGTGACAGATACATGTCTATTTGATCAGAGGGCCAGAGCGATGTTAAGTTTATAAAATGTACTGATTTGGGAGTTTTCCTCCACCACAGAAAATGCTAGATACATGAAATATGAGGTACAGGGGGCGGGGGGACTAGAAGAAGTAATGTCAAACAAATGAGCTCAATGCTTTAGCACTCTAACCCAGTCTAGTATTCTTAGAAACTAAGAAGTCGTTCTACAATTGTTGGTTTGAATCACCTTTTCAGTTTGACTCTGTTTTTTATTTTGTTTTGCAATCTGAATATTTTTTAATGTTATACGTTTTTAAAGCATTCTTGGGAGTGTCCCATAATAGCAAACTACAATGCCCTCTAAGGATTCAAGATGCTTGTTTGTAGTGTGGGATTTTTAACAAGACTCTGAATTTAAAGAGTCTGTCCATCATTTGTGACTTCTTGATTAACTTATAACAAAATAGAACAGATCATCAATTTCATTTCTTTGTCTTTTTCCTTTCATTTCATGTGGACACATGTATACATTTTCTTTCTCCTATAAAGCAAAGACCACCTGTCTGTTCTGGATTTATGTTTCCTTCCACTCTTTCTCCTCATCCTGTCATTCAACCTTCATCAACCCCTTGGCCTGAAGTCATGGCTCCACCTGTTGATCCTTTCCCTTTAAATGACACACCTCCTCCTCTACCAGCTAAGAAACACAGAAGCCAACAGCAACAGGAACCACAGGTAATTAGGGACTAGTATTTAGGGTGTGGGAATTTTACCTTGATGACAAAGTTACTTATGTGGAATCTTTCTTCAACTTTTCCAGAAGAGGATTCATACTTCTCTGCTTTTATCTTAGATTTTTTTTGTATGTTCTAAGAGTGTTGGGATTATTATAAAGCTTTGAGATCTTATTCATCCACAACTGGCAAATTTTACATCTTTATGTTTCATTTCCCATTACAAAATATTACAACTTTTCTAAGTCTTTCTCAAGATGCTAATAGGTATTTCCATAAAATCCATCATATAATAGTTGTGTTGCCAACACCAAATGTTTTTAGTATGTATTATTGAAACCATATAGAATTCATTCCCTTGCTATATACCAAAATTTGCTAAGCACTTTATAAATATCTCTTGAGCCTTCTAACAATGCATTGAAATAAGATTTATATCTGTCTTGAATTTAGGAAATTGAGGCTTAAATAGCTAAGCATCTTGTCCAAGGTCACATCACAGTAGAGCATTTGGTCCATAGAAAACCCAGTTTTTATTGAGCATATTTTTAAATAAACAATTATTATATTGCATTCATTTTAGTATGTGTACATGTAAATTAATTCTTAGTTATTTTTAAAAAAATCTATTTCAAGACTCCATCTCAACTGTTTAATCATTAGTTCCTCAAAGTATAGGAGCCCTGGTTTGTTATGCCAAGTCCTTACATTTCCTTACATTCCTTTACTATCAGCATTTGTTACAGATTGTATCCTGTATTGCCTCACTTCCTTCAGGGTACTGTCTCCTAAATTGATATAAAAAAGAACTGATGCATTATAATTATATGTAGACTTGGGATTCATTGTAGTGTGTTGCACAGCATAATTTGGTAGATTTGTTCCCCAAGACTTCCCCATGCTCTCCCTTCTCCCTCCTTCTAGACCCCCTTCCTCTACTCTCTTCATCTCCCTTGTATTTTAATGAGGTCCCCCTCCTTTTTTAAATAAATTCTCTATTCTCTTCCCTCTCTCTCTCCCCCTCCCTCCTTCTTTCTCTCCCTCCCTCCCAGCCCCCTCTTTCTCTAGTATGAGAGAAATCATTTCACCAATAATAGAAGGGAAGTCAGTAGAGCAGAGCAAGCAGATCTGGGAGAGGGAGGAGAGAAGGAAACGGAAGGTACCAGGAAAGAGATTGATCAAATTATGTTATGTGCATGTACGAATATAGCATAATGAATCCCATTATTATATATAATTATAATGCACCAATAAAAAAGAGTTGATGAAAAGAGTGGATCAAAACAGGTGATATGTAGAAGAAAGAATGAAGAACTAAATGCCTCCAATTTTGATGTTATGTTTATTGCATTAATAGTTTCATTCAGGTTAAAAGACGTCTCTGGTAGCAAAACAATCACAGTTTTCAAACCTGTTGTTTTCTGCCAAATATCAGTTAGATTATGTTTTCAAGGGCTTTTGTTACCTATTTATTATTTTATTAAGCTACCATTATGAGATATCGAGAAGTTTTGAATTTTGGCATTTGTGACATTTGGTCATAGCAGAAAAAAAGATTGAAGTGTTCTGATGTCATCTAACAAAAATGTAGAGCATGCATTAACCAAACCATGAAGTTTTATTATTAAAATGTGAACTACCTGGCCATGAATTCTAGCTCTGCCACTTTTCAGCTATGTGACCTTGGGCAAGTTTACTGAACCTCTCTGCCTCCCAAATTCTTCATTTGTAAAACAAGTATGCAGAATCTGCCTCACAGGAATGTTATGAGTTGAATGAGATAAGGCATGTAGAGCAGTTAACCTGGCACACAGTACACTCTTAGTAGATTTTAGCAACTATAAATAGATAATTGTAAAGTTAAAATTTGTCATAATTGGCATTCATTCATTTTTATATATTTCAAAAGCTTGAACACAGTATTAAAATGATCAAACCTAAAGAAACTTTAATTAAGAAATCACGTTACTATTGAAGACATCTGGGGGAGGAGGCCAAGAAAAATTTGGATAAATTTCAAATTGACACAGTCTTGCCTTAGAAATCTAGGGGAAAAGAAAGAAGGGTGGGGGGAAAGGAAGGAGTTACTGTAGGATTTTTAATTATGCAGGATTACTACTGTAAGATCTCTTTGGCCAAGATCTTTTAAAATATAAGAATAACGTAGAAGAAACCTTTATGGATCTTTATATGGATTTAGAGTGTGTTTATGTGACTGAAATTATTACCACTTTCAAACACCTTCCAATTGTTCATTCTTTCTCTTTATCCTCCTCCTCTTCCCCTTTCTTGTCCCCCTCACTTTGGGATCTGTCCATCACATAGACCCATCTGAACAGACCAGGGAAGAAACTGCTTACTTGCTCTGGCCACTGGCTGTCCCTGCCATCCAAGTGGTGGCCATCATAATAATTCATAACTTGTCCTGAGGCCTCAAAGTAGCAAGCACTATAGAAGTAAAAGGTGGATTTATAAAATATGTTCTAGGTTCAGTTACAAATTCTTCCAGTGTTTATTGTCTTATCAAACGTTATCCCAAATCTGTTAATGAACACAAGGATAAGTTCAATAATTTAAAAAAAAAAAATCTGTGTTAAATTCCAAAACTTCTTTTTAAATGCATAATTCTTCATTTTTTTAGTGATCTGTTTCAGTTAGTCAAGTTTTGCTATTTTGCTTTACATTTGTATTTAAAGCACTTTAGAAGTCTGGAAGAGAGGAAAAAACAACATAAAGAAGGCCTCTATCTGAGTGACACTTTGCCTCGAAAGAAAACCACACCTTCCATCTCCCCACATTTCAGCAGTGCTACAATGGGGAGAAGCTCCACCCCAAAGGTAGGACACGGAAGAGCCACGGGCTTCACAATCCGTGAGTCTTCTCCTTATATTCACTGATGTTCAAAGGCCTTTAAGAACAGTGCTAAATAATAAACCATTAAATGTGCTTGTTCAGCAGACATCACCACTAAATCAGCTTTTCTATCCTGTTCAGAGGATATTTGAAATTGTACTTTCTAGGGTAAAAGAACATGGTCCAGGATCTTCTCTGTCACCACAGTACAGGTGGTGTGGCTCACTTCTACTCCCGTGATGGACACTCAAATCTGCATCCCAGATCTAGTAATGAGAAGCTCTGGGTTTCAGGAATAATAGCACCAAATATTTATTGGGTTATTTCTAAGTTCCTGACCCTGGGGTTAACTTATTTTTGTCAACTGTCTTATTTTAAAACCCAGCAATATACTATATAAAGGGGTTCTTATTAATTATTATTCTAGTTGTATGTATGGATAACTTGAAGTGTAATGAAGCTAAGTGACTTACTTTGTGGAGCCAGAATGTGAACCTGTTTGTTCTGACACCTGTACCCTCCCTCTCATACTGCTGATGTGTCCAAGGGGTCATTGAAGAAACAGAAGAAGTGACAAATGAGAAGGGCTTCCTTAGTGGAAAAGACTTTGGACCCTTCTCCTGCCCTTAAGCAGACTATCTGTGTTTTGATTTATTTTATAAATTGGTATCTCAGATGTATGTTATTTACATAAAGGAGTTTGCTCTTTAAAGAGAAAGCTAAAACCAGTGAAGTATCAGTAGGTTTCTCCAGTTTTCAACCTACATATAATAAAGGCAGATGGAAATTGGTACATTTAGAACAAATGTAAATCTTCCCTGTCCTTGTGCATGATGTGCATGCATTCCTGCCCCTGCATCTGCCCTCTGCTCCTTATGCATGAAGAACTTGCAGACAGTGTCTTCTCCCCACTGTCTTCACTCGTGGAATTGCTGCCATCAGAGGAAATGCTGTGATGTTGAGACTGCCATGGAGCTTCTTGGGAGGGACAGCAGCTGACCTGTACCAGTTAGCATCAATAAACAGGACACAAGAGCCTACCCTCTCTGCCCTCCACATTTAGACAGGAGCTATGGAAACAGGGATGTGGCCATTTCCTGAAGAACCATTTGGTGTGCATTTTGGTTGAAGTGTACCCTCCTGGTTCCCACAGGCTCACCTGCCTCTGGGACAGAGCAACAGCTGTGGCAGTGTGCTCCCTCACTCGCTGGCAACCATGACCAAAGACTCAGAATCTCGGAGGATGCTCAGAGGTAAGTGTCTTTTAAATCAAATACCACCTTAGAATTAGAATTCCTCAGGGAAGAATTACATTACTCTTCAATGTTTCACTTTGGAGGAGGGATATATGTATATTCTCATTGCATCGAGATGATTTTTCCTATTTATGCATAAAGCTGATCCATTTTAAACATATTCATTGTACTTCATAAATTCAATAGAACTCTCCAACCAGGAAGACCCCTAGAGAATTATTAACCTTCTCATTTGATTGGTAGAAAGAAAAGAGAAACCACTGAGATCCAGGGAGATGATCAGGGTGCTTAACCAAGACCACTCTCCTGGTTTGTGGCTGAGCCACTTTGTTGAATGAGCCTTGAGCTGAAGTCACTGAGTTGACACATACATAGATCACTGGTGGCCCACAGCAGAATTTCACTGGGCCTTTGATGTAGGCTCAAGCTCTTATACCATGTAGTCACTCTGTTTTAGATGGACTTTGATTCTTCCCATATTTTCTTTGTAATATTTCTTTGTATTATTGTGTGTTTATGAGAGTCTAAAATAGTCTTCATGAAGCTGGAAGAATTACTCTAACATAGTTCCAGAAGTGAGCTTCTCCTTGAGATAGATTTATAATGGTGTTAACATTTGAGCAGAAGAATTCTAGGTACCGAGAATGCAAATAAATGACCATCCTTGCCTTAAAATGCATAGTCTAGTGAGGGAGAAGGCACAAAACAGATGACTTCAGCAATATGCGGTCAATGCAGTACATCCTGACAGTATGACCAGGATGTACATGGAAAAGCTGGCGGGATGGCAGGTGTTGGCTCCACACACATTCAGGCATTGATGGGATTGAAACCACTCCCTCTGAACAGGCTGAAATTTAATTCTTTTTTTTTTTTTTTTTTTTTTTTAGTTTTCAATGGACCTATTTATTTATTTATTTATTTATGGTGCTGAGTGTCTCACACATGCTAGGCAAGCACTCTACCACTGAGCCACAACCCCAGCCCCTGAAATTCAACTTTGACTGCTTGGCCACTCTGCTTGTGGTGCTGAGGGATAATCACTGATTTCCCACCAGCAGAGAAAAAGTGTATATATATATATATAAAAGTGTGTAATCATATATGTAAATAAGTTTATAAATACATGTGATTATGTATGTATGTGTTTATATGACATATATATTTGAACAAGGCTTTCAAATTATTACTAGTGCTTCACACTAGAAGTTATTTAAGAGGCCATAGATTCAGGAAAGGTTGATATGTATCAGAAATGTTTACACTGGTGATATTTAAATAAAATACACTTGATTGACCTTCTCTATTTTTTATATAATTCTTCATAAGCTAAAATATCTCTTAACATTCATAAATAATAAACATAAATGAGTCTTTCTATTTCAGCTCTCATGTATCATTGTTAACCTGTGGGTCAAGTCTATTTTCTGTTGAAGTATTTTTCTGTACTATTAATAAACTTCTTTTTAAATGTATTTTTTCCACTGGCTGAAAATGTCAAAGCTTGGTTTGGCCATGATACCAACTAAAACCATTCACATGTTCATGTGCTTTTTGTATTAGAGTGATTTAAGGAAAGATTGAGCACTAAGGATGGAGGGTGGGATCACAAATGATTTAATTCTGTGAAGAGCTATTAACATTATCATGTCTGCAGATTCTTGTTAAAATACTATGAAACTGAAGGAATGCTTCAACTTTGTTTTCTAATCTCTGTTCTCCCTCAACAAATGGGACTCCTCATGATAGTTTCATAAAGGAAAACTGAGCCAATTTTGTTATGTCATATGATGGATGTGCGACCTGCAAAATCTTCTGTGTTTGATTTATCTTTTGTGAGCTTCTCTTTCACTGATAATGTCTTCTGTGCACCTGAGAAGACAGCAGCGTCAGTCTTTGCTGCAGCTCTGAAATGGGGTTCTGCTGAAAGAGTGTGTGCAAGGATAGGGCAGCTTCTGAGGAAATAGAATACCATTGTACCTGTGTCAATCCAGGAGATATGTCCTGTGAGTTCAGGGTCAGGTTCCCCCACCTAGAGAAGTGGGTCAGAGATGGTAGTTCTTACAGCCACTACCATGGTAAAAGTGGCAGCAGAGCCCATACAGGTGGCTCACAGAGACCAGGAGGAATGAATCCTGTATTCATTTAGATTTAAGAGTTAATACAGGCCATAGATTCAGGAAAGGTTGATATGTCTGGCATCTATTGGTTTTGTTAAAATAGCAAATGCAATTCAAACTCTAGGGTTTTGATAAACAACTGTACCTAACACCTTTGGATTAACTGAAATTTAGTAGACTTTATCATTTGTTTTTTACCTACACAATTAACTTAAGTGCACCATTTTTTGCTGCTATTCATAATGGATGCATCAAGGACGATGGTGTAAGTATAAGCCTTCCCACATCAGTATCATTTTCAAGGCCCTGACAGTGGGACTCCCACAAAGATCTTGAAAACAAAGTTAAAAGCTGAGAGCTGAGGAACCCAACTCCTGAGGTTGTAATGGTCTTTGGTTTTTGCACAACTTATCAATTGTTCCTTTGTAAGCTTTAGAATGAATGAAATCTTTGTCCTTTTGTTTTTATTAAATACAGGAAAGTCCAAGAAAGGTATGATAACTTCCTTGTGTGCTGTTTTTGTTTCCAGCAAATATAGAAAGGTCATTGTCAAGTCATTGTTAAGAAATGAGTGGATTTTAAATTCTACAGTGGTGGATTTTTAGGCTAATGATTATTCCTTTGACACAATAGAGAAAAAAAACATTGCATATTTGCACAAAAACATAATGCTGGGGGCAGCTGCTGTCCATTCACAGGCAGCTGCATGACCCTCTTGGTCTTGGCCTTTTATCATAAGGTCAGACCATGCAGGAAATATGGGCACTGTGGGACCACTGATTTGTAAGGCTCAGGATCTATATAAAGAGAAGAGTGAGCATTGTGATGTATATAAGCTAAGCTTAAAATATGCTGTATCTCCTTTATAAAGACCAGGTAAAAATAAATCAGGCAGGCTGTGAGGGGTGGGACAGAAGGATTTACGAAGCTCCTACTTATTCATTCCACTTAAGCCTGTTTTAAAGAAGACTTGGTAGAGACTGGGGTAGCTTACATGACTGACTTGAATAAGCAAACTGGCTATTACAGAGGGGAATTAGGAAGATGTAAGATGTTAGAAGACTTGTCATTAAAGCTTGATGGACTGCTTCAGATTGTTGAATGACATTTTTCAAACCTCTCTCTTAAAAACTACTTGCTATTGTCTGCTTGGGGGGAAAAAGAGTTGTTTTGTAAATATAACTTATTCTTGCTCTTCCTATTTTCTGGTTGATGTGTAAGGGTAAAATGTTTTTTTCCCTCTAAAATTGCTTTTTTACTAACTATGCATGTATCTTAAGAATTTTTTTAACTTCTTGGGTTTTCACTGTAAAATTAGATTTAATCTAGAAATGTGAACATCATCCTGTGTTGCTCAGGTATTGTTACTAACACCATCAGAGACTGCATGTGGGAAGTGTTGGATATTTTTCCTGTTGCCTTGTCATCCTTTTGATCTTATATCTTTTTCCCTTTCTCCATCCTTCTCCTCATCCATTCCTGACTTGTCCTGTATCTTCTTCTGGCTGTGGACTGTCATTAGGAAGAATCAATTCCTTAGCAGGTGAGCTATGAGAGGCTGAAGTGTTGGAAATCTGGCTCATTCTACAATTTTAGATCACCTCATTTTTCATGTGAAGACCTAGATAACCATGTAAAAGTTTGTAGCACACATTTTGAATATATTGGCAAGACTCTATATCTCACATGGCTAACTCCAAAAGGCCCTTGGGTCCACTTATCCAGAATTCATACAGACTGGCATTAACAATAATGATAATGATAATGAATGGACCCAACACATCCAATTTGTTGGCTTTCTTGGGCAAGGAAGAGAGCAGAGTTGTTTTGTTTCCTAGTGTATGCTATGAGACAAGCCTCAGATATTACCAGTTCTCACTTTATAAACCCCCTTTAAGCACTATATTTGTCTGGATGGCAAGAATTTAGGGAATTTTCAAGGCCCTTTTTCCTTCTTAGTTGTTGCTGAATGTTATTCTTGCTTATATAATCAAAACATAAAAACAAAATCCAAGTAGACATGGGTTGGAAAAATGACAAGTCTCATTTTTACCAGCCTAATTCTGTTGTCCTGCCCCCAAAAGTAGAAGTATTCCACTTCCATATCTGGCCACTAATATAAGGAATTTACAGCTGAATAAAAACACCATTCAATGACTTTTTTTAATAACAGTCATGTATTAAATAAATGGGGATCCTGTGGTTAGCAGGACATTCCTGTCCTCCCTGACAGAGCTAACTTGGTGGATGCTTAGCCCAGTTTATGGCTATCCCAGAGCTCCTTTCTGCACTAGTGGTGCCTCCTGGGCTCCTACCAATTACCCTCCTTCAGCCCCAAGCTTTTCTATGAGGTTTCCTTTCTGGAAAGGACCAATGCTTTTGCATGGCTGGGCCAGAGCCTGAATTTGCAGACCAGCTCTTCATGATCATACAAGTACAATTCTAGGATCCCAGAAGAGAGGTCCTGGCCCTTATTTATTATGGTAGGTAAAACTTTTTTAAAAACTTGTTCAATAAGGAAGAGGTCAAGCCAAGTGACAGTTGGGTTCACTGTTACCAGTGAAGTGCTTCCAGTTGGCAGAAATGTGTAGCTCCGTAAGGGGGACATCCCTGCTCATGTTGGATGTAAGGCAAATGAAAATCCTGTTCTGGGAAAACATAGACTCATTAGCCATAGGGTTTTCCATTTAAGCTGCAATGAAAATAGAAGTGGCATATCCTGTCACCTGGATGACTAGAAGATTCTTTCAAATAGAGTTAAACCTCGGTGAATATCAAGTTGATCTGGGGATTCTGTGTTCACAGTCTATAGAACACTGTGCACTAGGTTATAACTGTCCCTCATGCACCATCTGAAAGATTCAAGTCCTTGTAGTTTACTGGTTACTCTCTCACCTGAAAATTATAACTTTGCTTTCTTATTCTGTGATACTTATGAAAAAAACTACAATGAAAACCACAACCCTGGAAGAGCTAAGGGAGGGACATATAGCTGCTTTAAGAAGAAACAGACCCTCTTTCTGCTTTGCCACAAGGTGACTCCCCCTGGCTTTTCCTCTTTACAGGAAACCGAAGGACAGTGGGAGGTCTTGGCACAGTCATTGCCAGGGAAATAATTCTGGCATGTTTTAAATTTCATGGCCGACTTTTAGGGATATGTTTTTCATATTAAAACAAGGAAATGTCTTCCATGTAGTTGGTGCGGATGTGAATTTTCAATGCCACAGACTCTTTTAAAATCATAAGGAAACCCACATGTGTAACCTTTTTAATAATTTCTGTTATTGTTTTTTTTTTGTCCTCCTTGTTATAATGAATATTTGGAAACAATTTAAAAGGCGCAATTAGTAATTCCAAAAGTTCAAGTGTAAAAGGTAAATATATGAGTAATGAATTATTTGTCTTTCTTTACAACAAAAAGCACGAGCTCCACGCTTAGGAATTCACTGGCTTCATTTTATCCTTTATGCATTAATCAGTATTATTAATGATATTGTGTCTGCTCTCGTGGTGTGCTTTTATATTTTGCAACTTCCCTTGGCTAAGTGATATGTGGCTTTAGAATATACCTACGCATAATCTGCCATGATTATGATGGCAGATTAAATGACGAGAACATTTTCCAAGAGATGAATTAATCTGAAATAACATTTTTACCTAGACATCTAAAGCTGCTCCAAATACTAATGGCGTGAAAACTCTGCATGAAACTAAAATGACTTTACAGAAACTTTGGATGGATAATGCTTTGTTAAAACATCATGGATGTGGCTTCTGTTTCTAAATGGAAATGTTTAATCAACTGCCAAGGAAACTGTTGGAATTATCCCCCCTCCTCTTTTTTTTTTTTTTTTTTTTGTCATTTTGCCTACTTTTCACCATTATATCACTAATTAAAGTCTCATTGAAAGGTAAATAGAGCAAAAGAGTCAAATTTGAATAGTCCAACTGTAAACGGTTAATTGGCATTAACTCCTTGAACAAGGGGAGATATTCACATAGTCATTTCTTTAACCGAGGAGAGAGAGATTTAAAACTGTAGAGAAAAACCTTTTGATGAATTTAGAGATGTGTTCATCATCATGATCCCTACTTACTGAATGTATTCTAGAACACTGAAAAGATGACGATTTGATTTATAATGCCTGAAATTACCTACTGGTGAGAAAGCCAAAGCAATAACACAAGATAAAACCAATAACCTAATATGCCACATGTTTGAGTATCAGGGTAAAGAAAATACCTTCTATTTATGGTGTTTTGATCCTATTTATGCCTTCATTTTTCAAGTGGTTATCACTAGCTAGTTAAAGGCTGATTGTTAAGCTTAGAAAAGAAGAATGTTCGATATATAGTATTTAGGAGGAGTCCAACCATTTGAACGAGTTGGCAGACAAGAGGCAGATACAGAGAGAAAATATGAATGAGAAAAGTACACAGTTTGGATCTTAACCAGATTAAAAACATTAGACCTGGCATGAAATGTGAGTTTCTCAAAGCCTACACCTGAACAATCCACCTACTGTTTTATGACCTGAGTGCCCTGAAATTTGAATGCCATTGAAGAAGCAAGTGCCCCATAACCCTGGTGTTGCTTGTCACTTGGCATCACTTTGCCTTCACTTAAACAACTATTCCTAGAGGATTCAGGTCTTTAATTGCATTTCTGGTTTTCCGTTTCTTTGTAGTTGTGTGTGTACTGATATGTTATTCTCAGTTGCACTGAATTGTAGGAATGAGATAGGAAAGTGCCAAGTGATCCCCACTGACAAAGTCACTCACAAGACCACTTCTTTGAAATTCTTGCTTGCACTGAGCATGATGTTGTTTCTTTGATCTTCTTGGCTTCAAAACAAATTCGAACAGGGCTCAAACTTTGTATGCAGATGGTTTTGGTCGCTGTCTTGAGCCTGTAGATTTATGAGATTCTAAGACTGATAAATGAGGCCTATTTACATATTCATGGATTTTCCCTTAGGTTATAATCACCAGCAGATGAGTGAAGGACAAAGGCAGAAATCCGAATTTTACAACCGCACAGCATCTGAGTCAAATGTGTACTTGAATAGTTTCCATTATCCAGACCACAGCTACAAGGACCAGGCCTTTGACACTTTGAGCCTGGACAGCTCTGACAGCATGGAGACCAGCATCTCTGCCTGCTCACCCGACAATATCTCTAGGTAAGGTTTCTTTATGGGTAAGATTTTTGGTTTGGAAAAGCACCTTCTGTTTTCAAGCCTAAAATCATCAATTTGGGACATTGTATATGTACAAAATCAAATGCAGAAGAGAGTTGGGGGTCAGGGTGACCTTTGAACCTTGTGTGACTTAGCCAGTCAGACATTATGTAGTCCATTTTCCACTTTATTTACGTTTGAGTTCACCTTTATACTATGCTTCAAAATCAAGTTCCCTCTGTTGATGGACTCCAAGTTCATTTTCACAGCTTTTGAACAAATAAAGAAAGAAATTCCAACAATAGAGTCAGAGCTTTAGAGGTCTTTTATCCTTAAGTTTTGTTAGAAGGAAAGCCTCGCTGTTCTGGACACTAAAATTTGGTGAGAATTTAACTATTCACATTTGTATTCATACTTTGGAGGAAAGCAAAAGTAGTATTATAAAATTGGAACCAAAGGCACACATAAATATAAGCTGGTCGCAGGGATTCTCCTCTTCTGAAGCATTAGCAATGCCCACCTACCTCCTGAGTAAAACAGATGCAGGTCCTGGCATCTTGAATCTAGCCCTGCCCTCCCTCCATTCTCTCCTGCACCCGTCACAGAATGTCTATTGGCTGAGAGGGAAGAAACTCTCAGATCTCTGAGCCTTTGTCCATACTGGTTGTTAACATTTTCTGAAAGTATAAGCACAGAGTCAGGGCTTTAGGAAGATAACCAAGGCAACAGCAATAACAGGTGTCATTGCAGGTGGCTTTCAGAAGATTTTTCTAGAAGACAGTTCAATAATATTAGCAAAATAAGGATTTGTGCAGAATTGACTATCAATTGCTAGCTTTCTAAGACCCAAGACCTATTTTCTGAGCCTTGTGTTTGTTGACAATGTAAGTAATGGTGCTGAAAAAGCAAAAACAATGTGCAGCTCATGGAACATCCTGGTAATCAAAAAAATGATGTCTCAACAAAAAGTGGAGGCAAATTATCCACAACTGAGTAATTCTATAACTCTATGAAAAGCTTTTTGTGACATAATAAACCACAAGACCAAGTTTATGTTACAAGAATTTCAGCATGGAATTACCTCTTTAATAGACTTATAATTTGGGGATATTTTAATGCATAATTTTAAAAAAATCTTCAACACAGCAATTTTTTTGTCTTTTATTATTCTACATGCCAGTCTTCAAGAACTTCCCTATTGAGATTGTTTTGTCATGACACTCATTCCAAATATTAATTCCTATTACTTTCTTGGTACTTATCATATTATTTTCTATCATACTAAAGGATAAAAGCTAATTTTACTGTAACATGAATATTTTTAAGGCAGATGATGACACAAACGAGAAATAAGAATTCTCCTCTCTCTTCCTTTTACTTTTAATCTTTCATCGAATCTTTTACTTTGTCCTCAATTTTTGGACATTTGGAACATTATAAACAGTACTAGTAATTTCTCACCATGAGGACTGGCTACCTGTGATAATATAACTGGGTCAGTTCTGTGTGAAGCAAATGTGGACAATTATCATGGCCAGGCACAATCATTCCACAGTAGCATCATAGAAAGAGTTAAGGGACAGTGCATCTTCACTCTCTCTCTCTCTCTCTCTCTCTCTCTCTCTCACACACACACACACACACACACACGGAAACTACGTGAAGTGATGGGTATGTTGTTGGTCATGATAATCATTTCACAATGTATACATATATCGAAATATGTTCTATACCACAAATCTATACCATTGTCAATTATTTATGAGTATATATATACTATATATAATAAATAAGATATAAATATATAAATACAATAAAGTTGAGAGAAATGAAACAAGAAAACAAAATGGTAGACAATGAAATATAAATAGTATAGATTGTATAAAACTGGAACAAATAAGGGTAGTCTATTGGTGAGGTTTTTTTTTAATTGGTGAGTTTTTAAAACTGAGACTTAATAAAACTCAAATAATTTCCAAATTAATTGGAGACACAAAACATACATATCTGATGTCACAATTAGTTCTATAGAATATAAGTATAATTTTGTGCCATTACATGGCCTACCACTATATATTTTCAGCTTTCTCAGTTGGGCCAATGAAATTTGTCCCTTTTTCATCCATGAATCAGATATTGTCAAAGAAAGAAAAAATAAGAATTCCTGCATAAGCATTAAAGATTTTGTTTTCCTTAAATTCTTAACCAACTGAAAAGAACCAATTCTTAACCAACTGAAAAGAACAAAACTTACTCTTTTGTACTTCTCTCATTAGCTAATGACAAAAAGAAGAAATTACTGGATTCTCTTTCTCAGGAGAAAACACCTGGTTAAACAACTGGGCCAAAGTCACTCTAAGAAGCCAGCCTTGTTGTTAAGCTTGAGAGGATCCAGTTGCTCTCTCTCTTCCAAGAGTGTGTTTTGTAATGGGGCTAACGATACTGACTTTAAGAGAAGCCATTGCCCTGTGATACTGTGGTCATTTATCTCTTCAAAAGAACTCTTAGCCCTGTATTTGAGTCATCCTAAGTTTGGTTTGATCAAAAATATAACTTAAGGATATTATACTAACAATCATCTATGACCAAGAGGGCTCAGCTTATTCATTTTTAACATGCATTGTTATAAATTCATTATTGCGTGAATGTGCACTGTCCCTTAACTCTTTCTCTAATGCTACTGTGGGATGATTGATCCTGGCAATCATTGATCCTGGCTCATACCAGGCTCTGTGCTATGAAGACACAAACATGAAAGCCTGTCTGTGCCCAAGAGAGTCTAGGAAGATGACAGGCCCTTAATGACTTCAAGGCACATAGGCACCAGGACAGCGGTGGCTCCCAGTGTACCCAGGGCTACAGAACCAGAGTAAAGAGGCTGTGGGCCAGACCATGTTCATCCTTCCCAGAAAAATTAAGGAAAATGTAAACAAGTGAAAATAAAATGTTGTGTCTCGTGTTAAACATTTCCAATTCTTTCCTTCTCTTTGAGTTCCCTGAGCTGTTCGTGTGTCATTCCCTCTGTAATGTTTTCCTTTCCTTGTTCACGTGACGTCTCTTCCAAGATGTATTTCTTTCGAAGCTCCTGAATCCCTTTGTGGATTCCTTCATTCATACACTGGGTAGATTAGTGTTCATGAAACTGGCCGCCACCCAGCTGCTGCATCTATGGACGTCATATTTTAATTTGCATCATCATTTAAGAAGTAAAACATCCAGAGGTAGAAAGACACAACAAACATCAGCTGGGGCACATATTCTGCAACTGAATAAAGTGACTTCAAGCATTAGGTGTCATTTGTGTAGAACTTTGGTGATAGTCTTATTAGGTGGACATCTGAATCATTAAACCAGTGGGAAGGCCTTCCACAGGCTATCAGTTTTAGACTTTGAAGGATATGTTTTGAAGTCACACCTGGCAAATTTGGCTTTGGTTTATTTATTTATGAGCAAAGCAGTTTACATTAGAATTATTTTGCTTGCCTAGTTTTATCCCCTAAACTGAGATAAGTCAGTGTCACCTACAATTTTCAAAGTTGAATTGATTGCCTCTTCAGAACAATGACTCGTAAGGAACCTCCTTTAAGTTGTGTATGATCGGGTTTTGTCATGCACATCCCTTGACGTGTGTGTGTGTGTGTGTGTGTGTGTGTGTGTGTATGAATGTTGTCTGTCTGTCAGAGAGACATATCACTCAGAACCAATATTCTTAAAAGGCTTCTGTGTTTGTTTCAGTGCCAGCACTTCAAATATTGCTAGAATAGAAGAAATGGAGAGGCTGTTGAAACAGGCTCATGCCGAAAAGACACGGCTGCTTGAATCCAGGGTAAGTATAATACCTAAGTGCCAGAGGTCAGTGATGTGGTAATTTGTACAGGGAACCCTGTATTCCATATCAGGAAGTACTCCTCCTTGAAGAGCCTTAATAAAGGCCGTGATGTTGGAAAAGTCACTCAGTCTTCTCAGTCTCCTTTCTAATCTGAAATGTAAAAGTGTTAGAGGGTTGGTTTCTAAGACACTTCCTGTACTGCAATTCCCATAACTTGAAGTACATATAGTGCTGATATAAACTGAAATGGAGCTTCGTAGTGTGTTTTCCTTTGATGGACACTTGATGACTTTGCCAAGGAACAGAGAAGAATGTCTGTCTTTATGCATTCTCCCTTCCTTCCCAGCTTGTGCTAACTACATGGCTGTAATATTAAAAATCCCAAGGCATTATGATTATATTTCAAGTCAGAACCCAAACTTCCTTAGGAATCCCCCTAAATGCCTCTGCATCCTGCCCAGAGGGCACCTCCTTTCCTTTTTAACTTCCCTATGTGCTTCCTTTGTGACCTTCAGCCAGGAAGCTATGGAGTAACAACAGGAATTGAAAGACCCATGACCTTCAATTAGAATACAGCCCTCCAAAGAAAGGCTAAACCCCACAACTAGCGTTGGGGGACATTTTGTGAAACTTTTTATTAAAGATGGTAGAGCTATGTCATGGATACACAATAACTGCATATAGTCACAAGCTGGATTTTCACCTAAGATCAAGACGTGTTAATTAAATTTAATGATTGCATTTCTGTGTATGAGTTTGGAAGCTATGCCTGAAGTGAGTATGGGTTGTGTTAACCTGGGTTATATATTTTAAGAGAATAAAATGCAAACCAAAAATTATCTGATAGAATTTTGTTTTAGGTATTTGTTGGAACCATCCAAGTATAACCAGTGTGTCTTAAAATAATCATTGTTCTGCATCATGATATTTAGGAACGGGAAATGGAAGCCAAAAAACGAGCTCTGGAAGAAGAAAAACGACGCCGAGAACTCCTAGAAAAACGATTGCAGGAAGAAACTAGCCAGAGGCAGAAGTTAATAGAGAAGGAAGTGAAAATAAGGGAGAAACAAAGGGCACAGGTTAGTCGGTAAATCTAAGTGAATAAGCATGGGTTGCCCCCTGGTGGTCATTCCGTAGAAGACAGCCATCCTGTGTGGGGTGCCCCTTTCTTCACCTCTCTTGAAGGCTGAAGAGCAAAATCAGATGAAAGGTGTCTGTGAGTGGGCAAAATATTTTATTTCAAAACCTCTAGGTAACTACCAATCAAATGACATTTTACTTCCATGGAACATGTTGATGGGAGAGGATATTTTCATCCACCCATTCTCCAGAGTACACTTAAAAGGAGAATATTTTTTTGAACCGCTTTGAAAAATGCCACTGCATTAGCCTCTGAAAACAAATACAATGTCAATACAAAATTCAAAGACAAAAAACATCGTTTCCCTTATTCTTGCTAGTTACTTGCAATTTGATAGTACTGCAGTTAAAGACTGTCTTTAAAGCTTTGTGTGTTCCAAGGGCTCAGTAAGTTGTGACACACGACCACAATCAAGAACCACAGAATCAAAGGCAAAATACAGAAGAAAAATACAAAGTAAAACTTGTTTATTTCACTTTGCCCTACCAAATTCTGTTTTGCAGTGAAGGTCATCCATGCCTATTTAGTATCCAGTGCCAAACCAATAATCACAATTCTACTTTAATCCAGATTATAAGTTTTTGCCTCCAAGTATATGATTACATCATCTCCCCAGGGCCAAGGGGTAGAGTTATTTAACAGGATAAAATAGAACACCATTTCATAAATATTACCTATGGTTATATTAGGTTATCTTTCTTGGTTAGATAAGCCTTTGCACTATTAGTGAAATGAAAAACATCTAATACCTCCCTTTGACCTCTGGTTCTGAATAACTTATGTTAGGTCCAGCTTTGATTTGACTTCTAACATTATTTTAGCTTCACTTTTCAAAACATACATTTTTTTTCCTTCAATTTCTTTCCAAGTGTAGATAAGCTGACATTTATAATTTAGGAAGATCTCTGGGGGTTGTACTTATTAAATAGTGTTCAACCAGTCATGCCATGACTGGAATTACTTAAGGAGAACTATTGTTCAGGTTGTGGCAGGGAGAATGGAAATCTTCCCATGGAGGAATCTTCATTTGCAGAGAACAACCCAAATAGCTTTATGCTTCATTTCCCTGTGTTTGTTAGGAGCTAAGTACCTCTTTTAAGCTAAAATAAATGACATTTTTCCATTCTCCCATCTGCCCACCTCAGGGAATAGGATTTATTGGTCTGAGTTTACCTACCCTTTCCATATGCTCAAAATAATATCCACTACTCAGTCTCCAAATGATAAGCATTTTATCCTAAGCTCTCATAATGATATGGGTACTTTAAAGCTTAGACTTTCACTTAGTTTCTGCTTCTCAACATCTATAACCTAATGAAAAAAATACTTAGCCTTATTTGGAATGAGTTTCGTTCTTTTTCAGGCTCGTCCTTTGACACGTTATCTACCTGTCCGGAAGGAAGACTTTGATTTGCGGAGCCACGTAGAAACTGCTGGCCACAATATTGATACCTGTTATCACGTATCCATCACAGAGAAGACCTGTCGAGGATTCCTTATCAAAATGGGTGGAAAAATTAAAACTTGGAAAAAACGTTGGTTTGTTTTTGATCGGAATAAGAGAACATTTTCTTATTATGCAGGTGGGTGATAAAAAAAACTTGAAGTGATATATTCAAAGAATATAGAAAATATTCTATATTTTGTTAAAGAGGAAAGGCAATTGAGAGTCAGTATAAACAGGTTGGTAAGTAATAAGAGTAATGGAAACATTAGCTTGGAGGATGTACCGTATTTTATATTTAGATTGTATAGTTCAATGTGGTATGAATTTCCTTTTCTCAAATAATAAAAATATTATTAACAAAGTGTGAATCAGTCCATTCCAGTTCTGCAATAAACTGCAACCCAAACACATATTAAGTGGAATTTATACTTTTAACATTAAAATATTGGCCTTTGAACCACAAGGCCAGAAAAAAAGTTTCTTCTTATTTATTTATTTATTGCCATATATCTTATTTAACACATACAATTAAGCAGCCCTAGCTGACAGTCATTCAGCTAATGTTTACAAACTAATATGATCTTTTAAGTACAGAGAGTAAAGCTCCTCTGTGACCTAGTGAATAAGTCAATCCATAAAGCATTTTTGGACTCTCACTTGCTGGATTATAAGAGATGTATTCTACTGAATCGTATATAAATACAAAAATATTAGTATTACTGGCCTACTTATATACTTATTAATATAACTGGCCTCTTATTTACTCTTAGATCATATGTGAAGTATGTACAATTATTAGCAAAAGTCTAGCTGTACTCTCTTTCCAGCTGCTGAGGAGGACAGGTATCTTACCAGATATTATGCTTTGGAGTGACAGTATCAGCCTTCATGAGCATCTCTAGGAGTTGTTGTAAATTGTGTTAGTGTAATAAATGTAAAACTTCCAGGTGCCAAGGTGCATACCTATGATCCCAGCAGGTTGGAAGGCTAAGGAAGGAGGATCACAAGTTTGAGGCCAGCCTCAGCAACTTAGCATGGTCCTGTCTCAAAAAAAAAAAAAAAAAAGGGGTGGGGGGGGAGAAAAAAGAAAAAATGTAAAACAACAGTTCAGCCATCTAAGCCAACCAGTGAGTGCAGGTTACTGAATGTAAGGAGGAGTGTGAAAACCCACCACCCTTCAATTCAGTGAAGGATACACTGGCTAGAGAGCCCTAGAATTGGGGTGGAAATGGGCAGGAGTGCATGCCTTTCAGGAAGAGGCTTCCTTGGGTGGGGTCCAGCTACTTCAGAAGTCAGTGGTTGAAGAACATGGCCTGTCCCTGGGAGGTGCCTGCTTTGCCTCCCCAGGGCTTTCTGACCTTGGGTTTTATAAAAATCCAGAGCAGCTCTCTTCAGTTAGTGCAGTAGAAAAGATGCCTATTTAATAAGAAATCCCAGCTCTTGTTGGCAAAAATGCACAAACAAAATTTTGCAGCATGCTAGACAACCTCACCCAGAATTTTCCAAAAATAAAACTTTAAAAGAACTTCAAAGACATTTCCCTCTCCCATACTCCTCTTCTTTGTCAACTTTATTTTATTTTTTCATTCAGCAGCCAGGTGACTGGCTCAGTCCCCAGGCCAACTTCTCAAACTTGTATCCTTCTGATCCATGTAAAGGGTTAAAAGTAATTAAAATGTAATTAAATATATTAAGTTTATTTTCTAGGGAATTTCTCTGGGCCACTATTTTTTATTTTAAAACTTGTATCCTTCTGATCCAAATCAAAACTTTTGGTGATTGTTTTTCAGTTTTTTAAAAATATCCAAAGCTTTCTGGTATATGAAAGACTACTCAGAATGCTAATACATCAAACAGATAAAACTCCATTTCATCAGCTTTCTAATACTTACATAAGATGTAAATGACCAGTGAGACCTAGTAGGACAAATGCTGCCCAGTAGGCTCTGTTCATAGCCATCACCATCAGCTTTGTCCACACCCAACCACATTCATACCTCTACCAGATCCCCTTGCCAAACACCAACAAGCACAGGCTTAGAGCAGTCCTTATCTAGTCCCCCAGATGGCTGCTTAGGCTGGACCTGACCCCACAGGAGCAGTGCCCTTCAGCTTGTCCCCGCGTGACCTTGCATGCCTGAAGAAGCTGCAAGTGTGAGTGCTGAAGGCTGAAGTCCCAGCTCTCCATTATTCATGATCCTGCCTTTGTCCTTGGCCTCCTGTACCTTAAAACAGAGAGTCTAGAAAGAAAGCTGAAGCACAGAAAAAAAATGTCTGAAAATTGAGGGAATAGTGCTGTTGAGAGAGAAAGAATAACAGCATTTGCTGGTCCATGTACAGTAGCACCATTGATCTTCTTGCCCTCCATGTGGTTGAGAGGCTTCTGTTCTGAAGAGGGCTTTCCCACAGAGGAAGTGCCCTACAAACAGAAGTTTTTATTCCTTAGTTTTCTGTCTGCTTGAAACACTGACAAGATGTACTTTTATCTCCAGATTGTATTTTGTATCTGTTTTGAGAAAATAAAGTATCACTGTATTCCCATGGATTGTTGCAGGAGCCTTTCCGTGGTAAATGTTTGAGGGACACATTGACCTTCTCTTTCATTCAAACTGACTGAAATCCACTGAACATGAGTATTAATAAAAACAGTATTTCCCAAGGAAGAGCAAAACACAAAGATATAGTCCATTATCAAATAGTTCTGGGTTCAATGTAATTAAATATATTAAGTTTATTTTCTGGGGAATTTCTCTGGGTCACTATTTTTTAAGATGAGTTTTTTTGTTGTTGTTGTTGTTTCTTTTTTATTATTATTGGGGAGAAGATGCACTTATCTAGTAAAAAAAATTCAAAATAAAATAAAATCTATATAATGAAATAAAATCTCTTTTCCATCATAGGTATCCTGATCTTCTGTCACTGTTAAGTCTGAAATATTCTTTCAAATTTTCTGTCTTTGTTTTTTTAAAACATATTTTTAGCTGTATATGGACACAGTGCCTGATTTATTTGTTTTTGATGTGGTGCTGAAGATTGTACCCAGTGCCTCATACCTGCTAGAGAAGCACTCTACCACTGAGCAACAACCCCAGCCCCTGTCCTTGTTTTTTATATGCTTTGTTATGTGTATATATTCTTTTTTCTTCTGTGCCTTTTGGTAACAAATTATTCACTTTGTTCATGCCCTATTTCACATAAAAGTATGTCAAGAGTGCTTTCCTGTCCCTATACACAAAGGCTGCAGTGGTTTTAGTGGCTATATAGATTCCATTGTGTGGCTGGCCTATAATTAAATCAGTACCTTATTAAATCTCAATCAGATGTCCTGTAGCCAGTGTGCCATAACAAAGTAGATGTTATACAATAAAGTTTTAAGGTAGAATTAGTGAGTAACAGGATTTTTGCATTTTTAATTGTGTTTGTCTACCAGTTGCCATCCAAAAGGGACTGTCTCAATTGTATTTCCACCAACTGGGTGTGACAGTCTCTTTCCTTGCCTCCTGACCCATGCTTTTAAAATTCTTTAATAGGCTCACTTGCATTGTGATCTTTGTAGAGTTCAAATTATAAAATATTTCAAGAACTTAATAAATCACAGAATGGTGCTGTTCATTGGAGCCTTTTGTTGTTTTGTATTTTGTTTTTATGATTAAATCTAAAAAAATCTTTGGAAACAAGTTAAAAATGTTGCATTGAAAGGATAATAAATTATTGATGAGAAACTCTGTTCAAAATAAGAAAAAAATGAAACATGTTGGACAAGTTTGATAAAGATATAAGTAGAATATTATTTAAATTATAAATAAAAACACTCAAAAATTTCACTATAACAAATCTGCATATTAATATTTCCATTATGAAGATGTTGGAGAATGTGGGGAAAATTTTGTATGGGTTTCAATAATGTTTCTACTTTGTGTGCTCATCTAATAGTCAGTAGTTCTGGTTGTTTTGACTGCTAATTTGCTGAAGAGCCTTGAACCAAGTCATTGAGCTTCTTTGGCTTGGAACTGGGAATTTCATGGGTTTTGGTGGTGATAGTTATTATTATTATTATTCCTTCATAAATAACAGGCCAATGCACTAGCCCAGGTTATCTTAATAAATCTTAGATAATTCAAATGGTAGGTAAATAAGTTAGTGGTGATAATTATGAGTTTACCATTTTTCCTGTCCATCAGTGGTGATACTCAATCTGTCTTTTCAGACAAGCATGAAGCTAAATTAAAAGGAGTAATATACTTTCAAGCCATTGAAGAAGTATATTATGATCACCTTAAGAATGCTAATAAGGTAAGCATCAGTTTTCTAAATTCATACAATTTGAATGCATAATTAATCTGGGAAAAGATATTTTTGGATTTTAAGCAATTTACTTGTTCCAGAATAACAAATAGATATGATCAGAATGGTGCTGGAAAATTAACATTAAAATAAGTAGGATATTTCTTTTTGAAAGGGAAAGAAGTTATGAGGGGAATGGTGATTTAATAAGATCTTAATAGAGCTAAGAATACCAGCCACCACTTATTATGTACCTCTTACCAGCTAGGTACCATGCTTTATAAACTAATCACTAGTAATTAGCTCTGTGTGAGATATCATGTGCGGAAAGACCAGAAAGATGGTCAATCCTGAGAAAGGCATTGGGAGTTGGCATGGGAGTTATAGTTAATTAAAAATATAAATTTCTATAAGGAGTAACATTTAAAGAGGAAGAACCCTTCACATATGTCTTTGTACTTACTGTTATAACTTCAAGATGCTTATTTGACATTCTTTTTTATTTTTGGAATTTAGAGCCCTAATCCATTACTCACCTTTAGTGTCAAGACGCATGACAGAATCTATTATATGGTGGCCCCATCACCCGAAGCCATGCGGATCTGGATGGATGTGATAGTTACCGGGGCAGAAGGATACACTCACTTCTTGTTGTAGTGAATAGAAGAAATCGTCCACTTCAGGGCAGACTGCAATAATCCCATACAAGAATGAAGCCATATGCAATCTCAGATGGAATGACCTGACACACCCCTCCTTTAACTGTACACGCTCAGAACTCTTTTCTTATTGGGAAGTCTTTTGTAAAGAGAAAGAAGAAGCTTAATTCAAAGTTTGATCATACATAGCAAAAGAATTAAAGTTCCTGTGAGAAACACTATTTTGATAAATATCACATATGAACATTTCATATGAATTATTTTTATCAATTGTTGGTTTTGGTGAAATGAATAACAGTTTACAAAATGTCTGTATATATGTACTTGGAAATATGGAATTATTTTAGCATCCAAATCATTGCCATTGACATTACTGGTAATCAACTGACTTTTTTAAAAAACAGCATTTTATAAATACAAGCAAATAAGGGCTTGGAGGAGAATGTCCTTTAAGAATTTTGCCTTAATTTTTAAGTACTGCACCAAAACCAAAGACTTGGCATGACTTCTATTTAACAGTAGTAGTTTCAAGTAGTGAACTGCACTTGGTGTTGCTCTATATTTTAAAATGATATTTTGATGCCATTAAGTGCCGTGGAAATTGACATTGCAATGTCATCATCAGTATAAGCTATGGAACATATATAGTAAGCCATTTATTATAAAAGAAGAAAAAAAAGCTGTGTGTTTCAGAAAAAAAAAAAAAGCTCCTGTAGACAACAGACATTCTCTCATATTGGACAATTTTAAATAAAGAGAACATTTGATGTTAGGAACTTATTTTGCTGAAGATTTCTCCATTCCTGATGCTGAGAGTAAAGGCAACCAGTAGCATATTTTCTTTATAGATTGTTATGGAGCATACTTGTTAACTGCAGCCTCTCATGACTTAACTCTGAAATCATAGCTCTGTTTTCACCAAAGAACAGAATAATTAAAATACCTATTTTACAGAAATGGTGTAGTTCTATAAAAACGCAAGCAAAGTTCACTTAACATTCTCTATAATAGTTTATTATGTATTTCTTTTACTTAGCTTTTGTTTTTTTGGAGTTAAATTAATTTTTGTTGAATTAAATGACTTCAGGCAAGTCTCTTTTATAATGGTTTTTCGGATGCCATTTAATCTAGTTTTTCATGTTTTGTGTGTTTGTAAGTATGAATGTACTCTTTCCCAAACATGGCAAATAAATAGAAGTAGAAAACAATGACATAACTTACAAAGGGGAAATGACTAGCTTAGAAGTGTCTATAAAATCCGTCAGGCCTGATTGGGTACAATTTTCTTTTTTATTTTGCAATGTAGTCTGTATACATATGTACCTGTTGCCAATAATAAGATTTTGCAACTGGATGACACAAGATTTTACTTGAACAATGAAGGACAAAAATCATGATTGTATTTTTAAAATCTGATTTTACAGAGATCACCTTTAAACTGATTAATGATCTAAGAGATTGAAATGCAACTGTTGAGATTTTTTTGGTTAATATAAGGACAAAACTTTCCTGTACTGTATTATCTCCATAGGACTGTAAGGGTATTCTAATCAATTTGCATGATTTAAACCTTTTAAATTTATGTGTTAAATGTATTGAGTTTGGATTAAAATGTTGACCTGATTTCACATTTGAAAGTAAACTCTTCTCTGATTAAGAAGTTACCTATCTGCAACATGATGGGAGATTGATTAATCAGCAAAAATCAATTGTAGAATCCACATAAAGATTGTTGTGTGCTAACATTATGATTTTTAGCTTGAAAACTAATAATTAGAAGGATCTCTGGCCACATTACTATTGCTTACAAAATGAGATGAAACTTAAAAACTCTGACATCTTATTGTCTTTTCGAATGAAGGCAGTAATAACTGTGGATTTCCAGGACTATGTTTACTTATCTTTCTATCCAACAAGAAAAAAATGCAAATGTGAAGGAAAGCTTTGGGATTTTACTTGATGAGTACTTCATTTGTCCCTCTAAATTAAGATAGCAGATTTCTGAAAGAGAAACTGCCCTCAACAATATGTTCTTTCACACTGTTGTTAATGAAGGCAACATTGACAGTAGATGGCCAGAATGAAAACAAGTTGGTCAATATCTGCCGCAGTCTGGCTGGGCACAAAATCACCAGCCACCACACACCTTGTAGATTCAAACAGCAACTCTTTATTCTCGAACTGTCACTGGCACTTTACACACATGTTCTGGGCAAATCCACAATCTGGGCAAAATCCACCGGGCTCTGAATCCCAAATACTCTCTGAATCCCGCGAGAACTCAACGAACTCAACGGGAACTCAAGGAGTGGGCACGCCTGAGGCAGCAGGATACGCCCTATTCCCAGCAGGGTACACCTTAAACCTCGATCCGCCCTGGTCCTTGAGCAAGGTCACCTTACATGCAATGTCACTGCAAATGACCTGGGTCATGCCATGCGTCATACCTACTTGGCAATGGCTCTCAGCAAATATCAAGTCCATCACTGTCAGGAAAAGTATTTACACTTGTCTTAAGCCACAAATGTTCCTGAATTGCTAGGTTAGGATGAACAAAGAAAATGATTAATGGGTTTGCGTTTTCTGTGCAGCATTTTTCAGAGTATGAATATTGCCACTAGTTTGCTGCACATAAAATACCAAAAGACCTGAAAAAATAAAGGAGAAAGAAGGAAGAGGAATCATTGGAAACATTTGCAATTATCCAAAAACAAAAAAGAGAAGTGTTTTGTTGTTAAAATACTCGGGATGGTGAAGTGACATTCCTTGGGTATCACCTTGTAATTCAGTCCCTTTGTAGCCTAATGGAAAACTAGCAAAATAGCTCAATATCTTGTGGCATATGTCCTGAAGTTAAGTCCTTACTCTATGTCCTTCCTATTTGGGAGATATTACAACTGTTTTTTTAGTTGTAAAAGGACAGAATACCTTTATTTGTTTATTTTTATGTGGTGCTGAGGACCAAACCCAGTGCCTCACACATGCTAGGAAAGCACTCTGCCACTGAGCTACGGCTCCAACCCCGACATTATACCTTTTAAGAAAGAGATCTATTCAGTCTCTATTTATCCAACTTTTCCAGTTTGTTCTAATCTAACAGGACAGGTTCTTAAGACCCCAAAGACATGCTGGATTTACTATATACAACATTTGCCTTTAGCTCTGGTACCAGTCATTTCTCCAAATTTTATAACTAAAAATAGTCAAGTGGTTTCACCTCAAAGCATTACACCAGCTAAGTGACTTTTAAGCAGAAAAATATTAGAGAAGGCCTTATTGGTTGATACCTGTGGCCCTCAGGAATTACTTTGAAGGATGTCAGAATTTTAGTCCACACTTGTATAATTTATCCAACTATTTTTCTATTGTCCATTCATTTTTTCCCTTGTCTGTTTCCAAGAAATGGTGCTGTAGTAAATAGCATGCATCACAATGGACTTGTGTTTCTTGTTTTCAATAAGGTACTCACAAATGGGAGGGCACTGGGCCAAAGGGCATTGAAAATAATGCTTATTTTAAATTGTATTAAATGTGGCCAGATTACTTGACAAGATTTTAGCATTTCACCCACCCAGCAACAATACATAAATGATAGTTTCCATCATCTTTGCAAATAGTTGCCCTTTTAAAATTTCTGCCACTCTGATGGGGTGGAAAAAATGGTATGTTATTTTTTAAATTCACATTTTTTCAATTAGACATCATGTTTATTTACATAAACTGCCTATTCATAGCTGTTGGTCAATTTATTGAAATTGTTTTTCTTATTTCTAAGAGTAAACTGAGTACAATCAATGTATCTATGCTGTAAAGCCTAGTTTTTTCCTAAGTTCTCATTGGACTTAATGTATCTTTTGCCATTAAAAATGTCTAAATTCATATACAATCAAATGTATTTTTCTGTATAATTTGGGGTTTTCAAATATTAATTTTAAAATTCCCTTCTATTCCTGGATTATAAAATATTCTACTAAAAATTATCTACTCTTCTAAATACTATTCTTCTATTTAGATGATTTAATCTGCTGACGTTATTCTTCCATATAGGAAGAAGCGGGGGTCAAGATAATTCAATCATTCAGCAGGCACGTGAAAAACTAGAACAAAAACTATGAGTTGAAAATGGGCAAGGGAACCAGAAGATGTCTGATTTCACATCAGAGATTTACACATCAGGATTAAGGTCACATCTTGGAGGCGTTTTCGGTAGAGGTGAAAACTGTCAGGAAGTCACGGGAACTTGGGATGCAGCAAGCCTTTTGGTTCCTCTCCCAAAGGTCCTCCGGACCATAAGAGGGTTTCCTATCTAGAAACTCCGGATATGGTTCCTCTCCGAGCTTTCAGCAGCCAGCTGAGAAGGCAGCTTCTCGAGGTCACTCAAAGTATTCCAAACTGTTAGAGGCAAATTTCCCTAAAGAAGAAACAACAATGCAGTAGAAAGAATGGGATGCGCGACGGATACTCTACGCATGCGCGCTCTTCCGAGCGGAAAAAGCTGAGCAGCAAGGTTTAGCAAGTTCCGCCTTCCAGTGAGCTGGGCATGCGCAGCCTGGGAGCTCTGCGTGTTGCGTCTCTCTAGAACCCGGCTGGGCGCAGGGACAGCTGGGAAGATGGCGGCTGTGGGCTTGACGGCTGTGGCTGCCTGGGTACCCTGTCGGAGCTGGGGCTGGGCAGCCGTCTCCTTTGGCCCACACCGTGGCCTCAGCGCGTTACTTCCACGGAAGCCCCAGCGGGCGCCCCGGTGGCTCCCAGGTTAGTGTCCGAAAGGCGGGAGTAAGCTGCGTTCCTTCGAACGCGAACACTCGGCGTTCGGTCATTTCCTGTGCAATGCATTTTTGGCGCTCTGTTCAAAAGCGCCTTTTCTTAGCACTCCAGGCGCTTCGTACATTTCTGGTGGAGACTGTGAGGAGAGCCCTGCTGGAGCCCTGGGGTATTCTTGGAAGCCCGGGTCCTTGCTGGCCTTTTACTCCCTGCAGTTTCAGGAGCTTCTGCCCTCTACTTGCCTGCTTTTTCTGCATGCACTTGGTTATTACTCGCTTTGGGGGCTTTACGATTCCCACTTGAATCTAATGTATGAAATATGATATGTCAAGAGCTTTGTAATGTTTTGAACAACCAATAAAAAAAATAAAATACTTAGACCTGCCCTCCCATGACTTGAAACTTAAAATATGAGGCATGTTCTTTTTAAAAGTGTAGCTGCCACTCTTTAATCCTAATTTTGTAGTGTTGTTTTCTTGATGCTCCCACTCAGTGAGGGAGCCATAATTATTACAAAGGGAACACGTTTTTGGATCAAACATCAGAGACTCTCATACACACACACACACACACACACACACACACAAAAGTCTTGTTGAATTTTGTCCTTTGTCTTTTCACACCCTTATCACATAAGCTGTCAGATGCTTGGTATCTAGGATAGTAATTAATTGGTCATTGTAGAGAGCTTTTGTTTCTAATTTTAAAAGTTAAACTTACATAGTAAATTTAACTTTAATTATACACAACGAAAAGCATGTGTTATGTATAAGTACTAGCCAAGTATAGAATGTCCGTTCATTAAGCTCATTAAGGGTATACTCTTCTGTTTAGTAAATACTTTTTGAACATTTATGTACCTAGCTTTCAGCTAATCCTTATTGTACAAAAATGATTAATGGATATGATGTTAAGAATATATTCACTTTAAATAAATTATAATTGTCTTGAGGAAATTCTTGTGTTGGATGTAATAACGGGAAGATGAGAGAAAGGAGTTTTTTGAGTGCTTAACTGAGGAAATGGAAGATGACAATTATTGCTGATACAATTGCTGACCAACAGCTGGCCCAGTTTTTTACCAAAGGTTTTAAATTGGGCATATTTCTCTATACATTGAAACTTTGAAACAGGCTTATATGTAAAAGGGAAAGCATTAAAGCCTTCAAATAAGTTTTTTTAAAAAATAAGCATAACAAATCCAAAATGGGGAAAATTTTCACAGCATATATGGAGGGAACTGAGAGGTTTTCCCTAGCTGCAAGAAAGTGGCAGAAGCTCCATTTAATGTAAAAGAAATTGGTTAATGGGGTGGGGGAGGACCCCACATTATAAGGAAGTACACAAATGTAATGGCTTTGGAGGGAGAAAGAGGGGTGTGTGTTAAATACTATATCTTTTGATCTTTTTAATCAAATATTGATTTATTCTAGGGAAAACGTTTTTTAAAGAATGAAATGAACTGACTTTGTAAAGTTCACCATTTGTGCTGCTCTAATTAAATTATTCTAATACCTGTGTGTATCATTCATGAAAAGCCAAACCAACACAAATAAACAAAATGATTGCAGAATCCTATGAGAAATCTTTCCAAAAATATTTGCAATTCAAGGTTATTTGTAAAGGAACTGCTTTTAAACCCCCTGCAGCCAATATAAAATTATGATCATCTGTTATCATTTCAGGGTGGAACATGTGAGTGGGAGTCATCAGTGAAAGGAGTGCAACACTTCCCCTTTGAAACAATTTCTCAAAGAGTAGAGGATGTGAAACTCCTCAAACAATAAAAAAGATGACAAAATCTCCAAAGAGAGGGTTTTAACTAGTATAGTTAATGTTCATCAACACTGTTGAGGATAGGTTATGTAGCAGCAATAGGAAAATGGTTTTTGATGTATCTCTTTTATTTAGTTGAAATTTCTACTTCATTGTGTAATTTGGAAGATTGGACCTTGAAGTTACTGGTTTTGACACAGTTTTAAAACAAAGATGCCTTGACTAATGAATTTAGTACTTGTTAATTTAGTCTGTTTTTTCCCTATCAAAATGAAATGGTATTTAATATCAATGAGTTAAGAAAGGTAAAGTTTTACATATGATTTTCAAAAAAATGTACATAGAAATTATAATTTATGTTTTTTGTACTTTGTTTAGTTTGCAGACAAAAGACATCAGTCTCTTTCCTTAATCGACAAGACCTCCCCAAACTGGCTTATAAGAGGCTAAAAGGCAAAAGTCCAGGAATTATCTTCATCCCTGGCTGTCGTTCTGATATGAATGGTACAAAAGCAATGGCAATTGAGGAGTTTTGCAAATCTCTAGGTCACGCCTGTATAAGGTAGGAACAAAACATTTCAGAGAACATTGGTATCATTTAGCATGGTGGTGGAGAATTACTTCTGCTGTAACCAATTGAAGTAAATGCCAGCACTTTTCTAGATTAATTTATTTTAATGGTCTGTAAACTTTCATCTTGTGATTTAGGGTGACTGTAAAAGCAACCTTTAAAGACCTTTTTAAAAGGTCTTTGTGCTGACTGACAATAGTGGTAGGAAAGGATATGTGACAAAAACAGATATATTAGTTGGCTTTCTTGTAATCTCTTTTAATTTTATTGTGGCTTTCCCCTGGAGACACAAGGATTTATTTGACCACTGTTTATTGCCTTCTAAAATGTGTATTTAGGGATGAGGTTGTAGCTTAGTTGCAAAAGAGTGTTTATACTTCAGTGTGAACCCATGTTAGATCTCCAGCATCACACACATAAACACAAAGTAACTAAAAGTAATTTATGTACTTAAAAGTATTGTAAAATTAGTGTTCTATGATTCACATTTTTGCTGAGTTTTCTCTTTTTTTTCAGTCCTTGAATCTTTATAAGCATAAATAGGGATTGGTGATGTTTAACTGAAGATTAATTTTACATTTCCTAATTTTTCGCACCAGCAATTATATTAATAAAATAATTTGTTCACTTTGTTGTCAAGTTTATCTGTAACAGTCACTTACTTATTATCTAATTTAATAACAGAGTATGGTTTAGTCAAAAGAGCATTAGCCTGGAATTCAAGAATTTGGAGTTCTAGAGTAAATTCTTTCAATAATGGTGACAGACAAGTCAGTCAATAAACACAACCAAATTTTGTCAAAACAAGGAGGTTAAGTTAAATATAATTTCTGAGGGTTTTTTTTTTTTTTTATTTAGCACTAACTGCCCAAAAAAATCTATTCACCTAAGTTTTTAAAGTAATTTTACTAATATTCAGTAGTTCTATAAAATATAGCTAGATATTCTCTGTTCAACCTATTAGCAGAATTTATATAAATTATATGGATTTAGTCTTTTTCCCTCCCAGCAATTTATCAGAATTATTTTCATGGTCAGAGCTCTTTAAAATCTCTTCCAACTTAACTGTTATTCTGAAGACAAGTATTTTTTTGAAAATAGTCTCTAGCATTATACTGGGTGCTGAATAATAAGAATTATAAAACATTGTACTTGTCCTTAAGATTCTTTCAATCAGGGTGGAGACAATTCAGATAGGAAATTAGGCAGAAATACTCATCAGAATGTGATTGTCAAAAGAGCAACATACTGGGGTTGGAGTTATGGCTCAGAGGTAGAGTGCTCACCTACCATGAGTGAGGTACCAGGTTCGATCCTCAGCACCGCATAAAAATAAAATATTGTGTCCTCCTATAACTAAAAATAAATGTTTAAAAAAAGAGCAACATACTTAGTTATGTAAGGTGAGAGAAAACTGAAGATTGAAGTGGATAGAAAAGACCTCATAAAGGAGCACTGAAAAGTAGTTAAGATTTAAATAAGAGGGAAGTTCTGTCCAGGGAGGGAGGCTGCCCTTAGCAGAATATCATATCACAAATATTGCTATTACTATTTCTTGACGCCCACCCAAATTTGAATTAACAAATCACCTTTTTACTGATTCTTAAATTTCAGCTGTGCCTGTGAGAACTATAACCTGTTCCTCTCTCTAAGACATACTGTGAATTTTCTGTATTTTGGATGGTATACTAATATAAATTATACCTTGATTGATGATGGAACAATAACTATAAAGTATAGCCCACTTGCTAAAATTTTTAATTTGATCAGATTTTTTTTATTTGACCTTATCAAACTTCATTACAGTAGAGTCATTATTAACTATTGATTGCATTTTAGTTTACTACAAGAAATTTTATCCTCAATTTACATATTTTTCCTAATTTCTCAATTTACTTTTTTTGTAATTCTCACTATAAAATTTAGATGTTAAGATGAAGTGATTAGTTTATTAGATAAGAAATGGTACATATGGCCATGTGAAAATGGTTTCATAATGTCTTATCACATTGCATGTAAAGTAAAATTGCGTCAGAATTCAAGGAAACACACACACATATATACACACACATATATATATACATACACACACATATATACACACACACACAGTCACACATGCAGCTCAGGCTAGCATTCTCATAATTATTTCTAGTGGTATTTTTAATTTGGGCCTATGCCCCTGAAAAATTGAAGCTGCTAGAACAAAGTTATATTGCTGTTGAAAAGTCTTAAAAATAACTAGGCTCAGTGGCACATACCTGTAATCCCAGTGACTCAGGAAGCTAAGGCAGGAAGATCTCAGGTACCAGAAAAAAAAAATGTTTTAAAAATACTAAATTGTTTGAATTAGTATCCTTTGTCTCTGGATTAAGATGCAGCAAGAGGGAGCTATATATTTTTTATTTGTAACTTATTAGCATCACTAAATGTATTAATGCATATTTTACAGCTTCAAAGTTTATGGCCACCCTGCACCAAGCAAGTCTTTCAGCATCATTCAGATGGTCATTTTTAGCAATAAAGTATTTTTTAATCAAGTTATGTACTTTCTTTTAGACATACTGCTATTGCATACTTAATTGACCACCATATAATATAAGCCTAACTTTTATATGCACTGGGAAGCCAAAAAGTTGTGTGACTCTCTTTATTGTAATATTCTTTTTATTATGGTGGTGGGGAGCTGAACCTGCAGTATCTCTGAGGTATGCTTATATTTTTTTCATAAAGGAGCTTCACAAGTATTTTGCATCCTCTCCATATATTTGGAAGGTAGTTGTAAAAGATGCAGCATATAATGATACCGCATTGCCCACCAAGGAGGGAAGAAAGGAAATCCAGTGCACTCTTCTCCTTAGTTGATCTTCTGGGTACCCTGGATTGATGAAGGAACAATAACTATGTTTTAGATTATAGTAACAGCCTTGTTCAGATTTCCCAAAGATATGAAGTCATTTAATTTCAAATCTAAAGAAAATGTAAATTTCTGTTTCTTTGTTTGGGCACCTGGGGATTGAACTCAGAGCCACTTGACTACTGAGGTACATCCCCAGTCCTATTTTGTATTTTTTTAAGAGACAGGGTCTCACTGAGTTGTTTAGCACCTTGTCTTTGCTGGGGCTGGCTTTGAACCTGCAATCCTCCTGCCTCAGCCTCCTGAGCTGCTGGGATTTCAAGTGTGCACCACCGCACCCAGCTTTCTTCTTCTTTTTATCACTTAAAAATAAAATTAATAATAAAATAATTTCATATACTCTAACAACAAAGATTCACTAGTTTTCACTAGATTTTCAGAATCAGAAAAGCAAGAAAACTTTGATATTTGAATAAAGTAATTTTTCTTTTTCCTTCCAGTTTTATTCATTTAGTAGATGTTGTTAACTTCAGTGAGGTGTCTCTATTGAAGGAATGCAGAGAGAAAAACAAGTCTATATGATGTGACTTAAAGAACAGCTAGGAGTTTGGGCAGGGAAAGAAGGCTTTGTAAACAGTAGAACAGCATGCAAAGACTCAGAGTTATGAAAGGACTTGTCTGGGAAATGGGAGTTTAATATGACTGGGGTTTAGGATAATCTGTGGGCATGGTATTGATACTTCATGATTTATTGAATTGGGACCTGAAGGGAGAATTAAAATTTACAGATCATATAAACTGCCCCTGGATACCTAGAAAGTTACAAGGAGAAATGTATAGGTTCATAATGATGAATTTGATTCTGATCTCCTTCCTAACCATTAATTCAGCAAATATGTATTGAACATTTACCACTTACAAAGTACTGATCTAGACACTGAGAAAGCAGGAGTAAACAAAACAAACTGGGCCCATTTGAACCCTCCATTCCAGTGTGGAAGACAGGCCACAAATCAATGATCAAGGGTCTTATCTGTCAAGTATAAGTGCTATGAAGAAAATAAAACAGTAAGGAAATACAGAATGATGAAAGAAGCATAATTTTAATGATTGAACAGCCAGAGAAAATTTTCCTGGGGGTATAATATTAGAGCCAGAGGCCTGAATGAAGTGAGAGAGCAACCTGATGGATATCTGGAGAGAGAATATACCATGTAGAAAGGAAAGCTGATGAGGCAGGGAAGTGGATGTTGTGTTCCTTGAATTCAGTAAAGGAAGAGAGGATACAGCTGGGAGGGAGGGAAAAAAAACAGTAAGAAATAAGATTTCTAATTTAAAAAAAAAAAAAAACTCTAATCGAAAATTGGTCAGGGTCCAAAATATGGTATGGACTTTGCGTTTTATTGAAGATTATAGAAAGCCTTTGGAGGGTTTGTGTAAGACCTGTATTTGTTTAAAAATGGTCACTCTGATTCTTTGTGGAGAATAGAATATGCAAGTGGAAAATAGAAACCAGGAGATTTATGGAAAGATTTTTTTATTAGTCCATTTAAAAGGTGATAATGAGTTGGGCCAGCTGTGGAGCAGGTGAGGAAGTGATTGGAAGTGGAAGATATTTGAAGGTTAAGCCAATACAATTTGCTAAAATATTTATACTATGATTTTTCACTATATTTTTGGTATTTTAATAACAACAACGAATGTACCATCTTCAAAATTAAAGAAGCAGATAACAGAGATACATAAACATTAGGTGTAAATGTATATTTTTTTTTCAGGTTTGATTACTCAGGAGTTGGAAGTTCAGATGGCAAACCAGAAGAATGCACAGTGGGGAAATGGAGAAAAGATGTTCTTTCTATAATTGATGAATTAGCTGAAGGACCACAGGTGACTGTTTTTATTAAAGATGATAATTATAAATTATAGTCTCATGATAGATATGAACATTTAATATTTTAAATGTTTAACAATGTTTTATGAACAATTTTGATTTAACATTTTCTATCATTTTTAACTTTCTAATAAAAAAAATAACAATTTACTTTTCATTGTATGAATTTTATTTTCAAAATTTTTGCCTAATATTTTTACAGAGTTAATTATAATTGAATTTTACTTTGTGCCAAACATTAAAAGTCTGGTAGCTACGTGTATATAGAAGAAAAAAGTACATATATTTATATTAAACTACTTACTTCCCTTACAAACATTCCTCTCTAAAATGGTAATATAATTTTATTCTTAGGTACTTGTTGGATCTAGCCTTGGTGGATGGCTTATGCTTCATGCTGCAATTGCACGGCCAGATAAGGTCGTGGCTCTTATTGGTGTAGCTACAGCTGCAGATAGCCTAGTGACACAGTTTAATCAGCTTCCTGTTGAGGTAAGTCACAGGTCACTTTGGTAAACCCAGAGGTATACCTCCTATCATTCTTCTGATTTATCTTTTTTTGAATATTGGTTTATGTATCATCTGTCACTTGACATCATGTTGGCTCATCTTTTATCTTACCTGCTTTTTTTGTACGGTCTCTTTACAAAGTTTGTTTGGTCTCTTACTTAAGGTTTCCTTTACAGTTCCTTTCAAGTCATTCTTCCAAATATTTGAGCCATATTAATAATAAAATCATACTTTGTGATTTATTTTTTACGAAGACTTTCTTTGCTTTTTTTTTTTTTTTTTTTT
>NW_025999968.1:7394859-7454140 GCF_001458135.2 Marmota marmota marmota | reverse complement strand
TTTTTTTTTTTTTTTTTTTTTTTTTTTTTTTTTTTACACTTGTACATAGTTGTTGCTCAGTCCTCATGCTTTTCCTACTATTTTGTGCATCTAAACACTGGACCCTTGACTCCATTCACTTGACTCAGTAATACAGTTCTCAAAAGTAGGAAATTATCTCAAAAATGTGGCAGAATGAAAAGGAGTTAAAAACATTTTTATTTTGTAGTACATAGGGCAAGATCTATGTACATTTGCTTTTGTACACGTGTATCCACATCACTCAGCATGAGGATGGGATGTATAGTCCCTAATGACTGTATAGACCTCTAGTCTGAAGATCAGGGCTTATATTTGCTAATTCTAGATTACATTAGCAAAGTTGTTGATTTATAAGCATGTAAAAGGAAAGAGCAGGGATACTGGGACCACTGTCTCTTTTCCACACAAATAGCTAGCCATAACAATGTTAAGAGAGCAGGAGAGAATTTTACATCTTTTTTGACTTTGGGAATTTTAAACTCAACATTTCTCATTGTTTGCCTTGGAACTTATCTCTCTCATAACTGCTAATAATCATCTCCTCAGACAGGATGCACAGCTGTTTTGATTCTAAGCTTCTGAAGATCACATTGCCTTGATGATAATTTCTTCTTGGTATAAAAATTACATATACTGAATGTTTTCTTGGGATATTACTGTTTTTGCTATTTTTGAACTTTTTCTTTTTGAGAGTTTGGGACATGAAATAAAGTTAATAACTTGTTCTTGAAATGAAGTATATTCATTTAATTCAGTGGTAGATAACAGATAGTTGGGGGTCAGAGTGTGTAATGTGAATATTATTAATTCGGTGTCTCAGTAATTAGCCTAGCTTCTATATCAGTCAATAGCCAATGGAACTAAGTTTTAATTACTGAAATATACAAATTAATGAACAATCTTGCTTGAAGATGACTGAATATCATTTTTCCTTTAAATATTTGGTTTATATGTTGTTTTACTACAGAAAACCCCATGTATTAATAGATTCATACATTTTTTATCTTATAGAATTTTCATTAATTTAAAATCATTTGGAGACATATTGAGAAGCACAGCTTTCAGTTATTATATACAGATCTTTTCTTTTAAAGATATTCAGTGAATAATAATATGGGAATGGTTAAGCTAATTATCTTAAGTTGATCATAGTAGACTATTCTGCAGCCTTTAAAAACTATAGAATTTTGAAAAACCCAGGAATAATATTAAATTAATAAAGCATTATAGAAAATTGTATATGGATATGTAATAGATAACATATTTTACGTATTACATGTATAAAAACCAAGTGCATAAAAATCCTGAAAGTCAGAATGTTAAGGATTGTTATTTCCATGAAGTAGGATTATGGATAGTGATTTTTTTCAGTGTACTTGCTTATATTTGCTGTGCTTAATAAGTATATGTTATTCATTGAAAGTTCTAATTTTTAATTTGAAAAAATGAGATAAATTATAATCTCAAAATTAGAAATTCTCAAAAGGATTTATAGAACATATAATATTTCATTTTAAGGGAATAAACCTAGAAAATACATTTTTAAGTTTTTCAGGAAGTATTTATAAGACTTCTGTGTTATTCAAACCAAGCTATTTTTTTTTCTCATTTCTAAAATGCTGAAAAGTAAAAACTATACATTTTACCTTCAGCCTAAAATTGCATGAACATGTGTTCATTTCTGTCTTATTTTTCATTTTTAATTCTATGCTGGATTTTTCCTGTATTCCATATCCATTCTACATATTTCTTATGGTTTCTTTTCATTTTACGATTTTGAAATTTAAACAACTTTTATTCTAAGATCTGATTTTAAGTAAATATAAGTATATTCTTGGACTGATTCCTAGAAATTATTGTACTTTTCTCCTATTGCCCTTTTCAGTTGGAGTGAACTGATAACTGATTTAAGCAGTATGATAAAGTTAGATAAATCTAAATTTGATTCATAGCCATAACATTCACTTTGAACTCCAAACATAATTTTTGATTTCTCTAAACCTTAATATCTACTTTTATAAAAATGGAATGATAACAGAATTCTTACCAAGATCTTATGAAATAATATGTGTAAATTACCTATCACAGCACCTTGCACATAGTATTTTTTTAAATATTTTTTAGTTATAGGTAGACACATATCTTTATTTTTATATGGTACTGAGGATTGAACTCAGTGCCTCATGCGTGCTAGGTGAGCGCTCTACTTCTGAGCCACAATCCCAGCCCTATAATATTTAATTTTTGATAATTATTGTTGTTATATTTTTGTCCTCTTATGCAAGGTCTGCCTTCCTGAGACAAAGCCTGTTGCATGTGTTAATGTTACTTACATGCTTTTATTTTCCTAATTTTTCCCAATAGGTAAAAAAGGAAGTGGAGATAAAAGGTGTGTGGTCCATGCCATCAAAATATCATGAAGAAGGATTTTATCACATTCCGTACAGTTTCATTAAGGAAGCAGAACACCACTGCTTGTTACATAGTCCGATTCCTGTGAACTGCCCTATAAGATTACTTCATGGCATGAAGGATGACATCATACCTTGGCATACATCTATGCAAGTTGCTGACCAAGTAGTCAGCAAAGATGTAGATGTCATCCTCCGAAAACATAGTGATCATAGAATGAAGAAAAAAGCAGACATTCAACTTCTTGTTTATACTATTGATGACTTGATTGATAAGCTTTCAACATAGTTCACTAGAATCACATTTTTAATAGGTATATAAATTATTCAGAAGATTGAAAGCGATACAGCAAATCAAAGACCCTGATACTGTAGGTTTTTCCCTCTTACCTCTATTTTGTAAATATCCGAAAAGTATTTATTTAATTATGTCTTTGCACAAATAATACACATTGTGATGGAAGTACCGGCTGCTGTTTAGAAAAATTTCTTCTTCCTTCAATCTTTGACTTTTTTCCATTAAAATATTTCCTATTTTTTATTCAAGAGATGTTTACTTTCCTTATGTATATGTTAGCCTTGCCAATTCTTATGTTCTATTATTAATAAAATTTGAATATTTTGGGTTTTGTTTGCCACATTTATAAATGGAAATTTATAAAATTCTGATTTTAAAATGCAGTTCACAAAAATAGGAAGATGTTTATTGAAATAAATTTGAAATGTCTAAAGCATAAGAAAGTTCAAAAATAAGAATATCATTTGAATTTAAAATTAAGGTTTTTAGTCTTTTAAAGGCTCACAGCTTTTTACAGTGATATAAAATAATTTCTAAATTTTGACTACATGTAATTTATTTAAATGGGAAATTCATCTTAATGTAACATTTATATATATTATGATTGGTAAAAACTAAAGAGAAAATTGATCTTTTTAATATTGCCCACTTGCAGAAATACTTTTTATTAATTTGTGCCCTATGTACAAATAGCCAAGTGATTGCCACTTAAAGGGCTTTCTGAAGTGTAGAGAATGGGGGGGTGGATATAAAATGCAAGTACAAAGGGTTTTTTAAAAAGTATAACTTTTTCAATAGTCAGCCTTGGTAATATTGAGTTGGTAGTTTTTAGCTGTTAATTTTATGGTGTTCATTCAAATATTCAGTGGTTAAAAAAAAGGGAAATTCATAATCCAAAGAAAGCTATTATAAAATTCAGCTTTGCAGAGGTTGACATCACAAATTCTAAATGAGGTGAAATTTAGTGTATTCTAGTACATTGTTAATTACTGTTGTGGTTTTTCTTGCCAGGTTTCTGTTCGCTACTAAAATGCTCAGGGGTCACTCCAGGTAAACTGGGCTAACTTTTGGGCTGTGCAAAATAAGCACACAAGAGACACAAATACCTTTTTCTTTGGGGTCGCTCTGACGGTTCCTCTGACCTTGAGGGTCTGCAGAAAGAGAGAGCATGTGCTGATCCCTATTATTGAGGAAAAGCTATTCAAATGAGGCCAGGGGTCAGGTTTCAGGGGGCTGAGTCTATCTTCATGATGTCCACTGTCAGCAGGTTGACTGACATCTAGGTAGGCCACACCCAAGGGCACAGTAAGAGAAGGGGACACAAGGCACTTCCATGGAACATTCTATCCTAAACAGGGCAAGGGGTAATATTATGAAGGAACAGGTGAGCATAGCTCCACCCATGGGGCTGTAGGAAGACATGCCCAGGTAGGAAGACAGAAGTCACTTGAACCCTAGAAGAGTGGGACAGTCTAGCAGCATGGGTGCTGATGCCACATTGCCCAACAGGGGAGTTAACTCAGTCACATGCGAGGTTGGCCTCCCACATTTTCTATTTTTCCTCCAAAACTACTCTGACTGCCCGATCCTATGTATTCAGTGATATGAATTGCATGAACAGCCAGCAGCCCCTGTGTGCATTATCCTCTGGAATTTCTGTATTATTTTAAAAGTGATGTGATTCCTCTGAAGTATTTCAGCATGTGCAATGGAAAAGAATAAGACAAATATCAGTGGAAAGGAAGGTTAAGGCCAAATAATATATTTTGTTTTTGCTATATCTTTTTATCTTGGAAACATTTCCAGGCACAAACGGTATGTCATTCTCCAAGCAGTCAATAAAGAGGGCTGTGTGGATGAGAGGAAGAGAAGAGTTCTGGACAAGGCTTGAGTTTTAAAAGCATGAAGATGATTAAGAGAAGTACCTCACCTCATAAATTCCAGGACAGTTTCCAAATTGTCCATGTCTACTATTCATTGAATTTGGAACAGCTAAAAAAAAAAAAAAAATCTAAAGAACCCTTATTTTCTAGAGAAGGAAAGAAGGCAGATGAAATTTAAATCTCCCTTCTCTGCAACAGAGATTGTGTCAATACCTTCTAAGGATATCCAAGGATGCTCACATTCCTTATGTAAAATAATGCAGCATCTGCATATAACTTATGCCATCCAGCATGCTTTTTATATCAACTCTAGATTATTTCTAATACCTAGTATAATGTAAATGCTATATAAATAGCTGTTATTCTATATTTTTTTAGAAATAGTGACAAAGATCTGCACATATTCAATACTACATAAATTTTTTTCAGCTAATTTTAAGTGTGCATTTGGTGGATCCTCAAATATGTGAACTGTGGCTGCAGAGGGCTGATGTACACCTTTGTTAAGATTATCTTTAACTGTGCATCAAACTTTTTGGTTTGGAAGCAATCAAGCAGAATATATAACTTTGTTTATGAAAAAATGTGATAGTATGTTTAGAGAATATAAGTAGAATAAAATGCAGGCAGTTTTTTAAACCAAGTGTGTATTTGTCGGAAAATATCCTTTTTTGTTTTATCTTCCTTTTCTTGGATGTTCAGGTTTTAACTGACAGCTTAACTTGCTTCTGCTAATAAAAGAAGCTGAAAAGAAAAAGCTTGGGCTGTGGATGTAGCTCAGAGCTCTTGACTAGTGTGTTGAGACCCTAGGTTCAATCCTCAGCAACGTCAACCCCCGCCCCTCTCCCCTCAAAAAAGCAGCAGCTCAGTTTGGTCTTCATTCTTGACTGACATGAACAACAGAGGATTATATGCCAGTTAGTTTCTCTGTGAAGACCTTCCTGACTCATTCCCTTCTTCCTTTTTTCCAGGGAGTTCAGTGCTTGGTGGTGTGTGTGTGTGTGTGTATGTATTGAACCCACAGCTTTCTGTGGGCCAGGCAAGTTCTCTACTAGTGAGCCACACCCCCAGCCCTTTTTAAATTTTATTTTGAGACATGGTCTTGCTGAGTTGCCTGGCTGATTTTTGATTCTCCTGTCTCAAGACTCCTAAGGGAGCTGGGATTACAAGTGTGTGCCACAACTCCTGGTTTGTCCATGCCTTTTTGATACAACTTACTGTTGTCAAAGGCTGGGGCTGTAGCTCAGTGGTAGAGTAAAATTCTCAGCCTATATGCCAGCTTTTTTCTCTCAAAGGATCTTTGAGTTGAGATTTGTTTGACATTGCTTATCCTCAGACATCTCCGACATTCCACATCAACTCCTTTGTGAACTTCTCTTTGTACAGCTTTTAATATTCCCTTGAGTTCTGGTCTTGCCAGTCTTCTCATGCTACTTACTCATCTTAAGCAATATCACCAATGTTTATGGTTTTAACTACTACCTACATGCAGATGATTCAAGTATATTCCTATAACCTACAGCTCTCTTGAGCTTCAGACTCATAAAACCAACTGTCTAATGAGCCTCTCAAATACAGTAAATCCCAACCTTATTATCTTTTCCCCTTTATGTATCATCCTACATATGAGTCCTTTTGCAATGATGACACCACTTTTGTTATACAAGTTAAACTGTGAGTCATTCTGTCTCCTTTTACCCAAATCATATCTCATGGTTTTCTTACCCGATGAAAAATCTCCAACTCCTTTGCATGATACATAAGTCCATGCAAATCTGGTAAATGTTTAACAATTAGCTCTGGGGAAAAAAAAAAAAAAAACAGAACCCAAATTTGTAGCATTTGCCAACACCCATGGCATAAATTGAGATTTTTGAAACTACTACCATGACATCTCTGAATACAAAACTGAAAGAAGAAATGCCCGCTTAGCACACGATTACATAGTATTTATACCATATAGAGACACTCAGCACAAATATTCTTAAGAACACAGGTAACAAGAAAGTATAGCAAAATAAACCAGCAAGCAATTGGTCTTGAGTATTTAAACTTTGTAAAACAGCAAGAATAAGTACATATAATTTACTTGCTAATTACCGATGAATTTAATAATTGGTTCTCAAAATTCCTGAAAACTTTTTTTGTGTCACTTCCTTTTAATCCTCTGCTTTATTGATACTAGAACATTTTCTTCTTAATTAAGCTACCTTTTTCCAGCTACCTTTCATAGCCCTTTTTCCTCACCCCATCTACCTGGCAAATACCTATTCCTCTTTCAATACTTAAAGTCATCTCATTTATAAAACCTAGTTCCCTGACCTCTTCCTCTAATAATTGTAACAACCTGAGTACCTGGCATTTACTCTTTACAAGTTTAACTTTGCAGCTAAACCAAGGTTTTATGTTTCATTCTCTGTGTGTGTGTGTGTGTGTGTGTGTGTGTCTGATACATATATGAGCTCTTGAAAATTTGTTGGGAAAAAAAAAAACTATAATGCTAGTAGGTATTCAGAAAATTTCCATTGTCGCACCTCTGTCCCTGCAGGAGATCAAGCATTTCTCTCTTTCCTTCCTCCCTCCCTCTCTCCCTCCCTCTCCCTCTTTTTCCCTCTCCCTCTCCTCTCTTGCTCTCTCCTTCCTCTAGATTTCTGGACATAATTTAACCTATGCCTTGATGTGGTCCCCCTCAGCCACTGTATCCTCTCCAGAATCATAGGCTCAACATTCACTTAAAGCACCTCAGCTATTCTGTTATTGTAAGAAAACTTTGGATACAAAAGACGGAGTGGGGGGAGGCAATTGTGCATCTTTAGAATTGTATCCCTCTTTGTATATCAAACCAAGGTCTTCCTTAGAACAATTCCAGCCATGGAGAAAGATATATGCTTTCTGTGTGAGCCTCTGTCCCCTGAGTCCCAGGTTGATACTAACCTTATTGCTGCCACCCAAGATGCAAATAGTGATTTCTGTAATTCTGCTGATGAGCTCCCTTCTCTCAACTCTCTTCCTAAGTTTTGAGTGTCTGGAACTTCTTTAGAATTTTTTTCACTGAAATTCCATGCAGCATCAAGGCCTGCATCAGTCAGCCCTTCCCTTATTTATTTCTAAACCTTCCCTCCTAAAGGCTACTGGTTCTTTCTCACACTCTTGTCTTTCCCAGAGTTTGTTCTTCTAGGTCTTCAAGTACTGACCACTAAGTCTTTTCTCAGGCACACCACTCACATATCATCTAAGTAATTAAATTTTCTAGACCTCAGGCATCAGAAGATTTTTCTCAATACATATATTATTTGAAAAGTTAATTCCTGCATGGCTTCTGATCAATTTTCCACAAGGACAATGATCACCGTCCCATTCATATACCAGAATTGCTGTTTCTAATGTGTTTGATTCAATTTATCAATCCTTTCTAGAACCAGAATTATGCTTTATTTTTTCCAGTCCAGTATTATGACAATTGAGCACTCAGTAAATATTTGTTCAATGAAGAAATGAACCAAAGAACAAATATTTGAGTTTTTTTTTAATGGTTTTGTTTTGTTTTGGTTTTGCATGAAAAGTACCCAGAGACTTACACAACCCCAGTGAGACTCAATCTATCCTCAAGCATCTTACACTCTAGGAGGACAAAATGCCAAGCCCCTTGACTGTTACAATAATTTCAGGCCAATTTAAACCAAATGATTTATCCTTAGGTCTGTTTGCTGATGCAAATATAATATTCTGTTACCACCAACAGTCTTCAGTTGTGCCTTCATGGTCCTTAATTGAAATAAACGGATGATGTTTCTACACTCTACCAAATTCTTTCATTCTTAAGAATGTATAGGACACGAATTTATAAAACTTGCTCTTAATGTCTTTTATTCTAAAATAGCACTAAAAAGATAAAGCTCTTGAATCAAACTAGATGGAAGCACAACAGTTCTCCACACCATGGAAGTTTCTGGATGAAGCTGGGCTGGCAGTTGAAAAAATAAATGATTGCAGCTCTCAGTTTCTCTCATCCTGCCCTGCCACACAATTGTTACGTCAGGGCAGGGAGAAAGAGGTTTGGCTATTCCTGCCAGATGGACAGTTAGCAAAAGGGACCCTCCTAGGGGCCCTTATCCCCTCCTGCAGCTGTTTGCCGATCTAGCATACAATTGCTGTCTCCCAGAACGGGGAGAATGGTGCATCCAAGAAAGGAGCTCCCAGCGGGAGGGAGGTTGGCTGGTTTGCCCGATGACACAGGAGAGGGTTGGCTTTTGGAGGGCTCTTAGCAACAGCCCTGATTTGACCCCCGTCAACCCTGAGAAAATCAAATCAGCGTCCTATTCTTCCAGGCGCGATGCAGCATCAGCAGCTGTAGGTCAAGGCAGCGTTCCTCTGGGCCTGTTAATTACCTGCTCTTGGCGCTCTCTCCATCGCTGCCTTTGCAAAGCGCTACTGAGAAGTGGAGGAAACGACCACTACCCCTCCCCCTCACTGCCTGGGGGTTCAGGCTCGATTGTGAGTCCCTGTACATACATCATCTCGTCTCGTTGAGAGGCGGGACTGGGGGGGGGGGGTCTAGCCCCCCTGGACAGGCTGAGGTTTTATTTTAGAGTCACTGGCGCGTGGCTGCGCTTTCCTTTCCCGTTTGTAGGTGAAACCCCATTGGCTTCATTGGCTCCTTCATTTAAACCACGCCCGGCTTTCTGCCCGTTTCGCTGCTGCCTGGCCCGGCCGCCCAGCCGCATCCCAGACCTGTTCGCAGGGAGCCCGGGCGCTGTTGCGGCTGCTATTGTGTGGATGCCGCGCGTGTCCTCTCTTCTCTTCCAGAGATGGCTAACAGGGGCCCCAGTTATGGCTTAAGCCGAGAGGTACAGGAGAAAATCGAGCAGAAGTACGACGCGGACCTGGAGAACAAGCTGGTGGACTGGATCATCCTGCAGTGCGCCGAGGACATAGAGCACCCGCCCCCCGGCAGGACCCATTTTCAGAAATGGTTAATGGACGGGACGGTAAGACCGGCAGCGATCTTGTTGCTGGGGTGGTGGACAGGAAAACCCTTCCCAGGGCTCTTTATTTCAATGCGAGGTCGCGGGAGGAGCTGCTGTTGCCAAGTCTTTCTCACGGGAAGGATGGGGATGCCTTTATTTCTTCTGGGTTGGAAAATTCGTGCTTCCTGCACAATTCCCTAGCTGGCTCCGAGGATTTCCCCATCTATCCAAGCTTCACAGCTTCCTTCTGAGTTGTCGGCAATTTTGAGGCCCTCGTGATTTTTCCATTGAGAATAGAGATAAATATTTCCTTGTGATCTCTGCAGCCTTCTTGGTGCATCAGTGCTTCTGGGCCAGTCCTTCCCCCAGGGGAACCTGCTGGTTACACAGTAAAACAAAGGATGGGGGTGGGGGTAGCCTCCTTCCCAACCTCTGGGAACCAGGCTCCCTGGAGGTGCTCAATGGCCATTTGTGGATGGATGGGTTCTCAGGAACCTGAAGGGAGTCCTTCTTTGATAATGCTGTCGTGTGTTTTGGGGATTTGAGGACCACAGGCTCAACTGAATCAAACAAGTCCATCTCTTCTTGCAAGCTGTGATTTACTGTTACATAACTGCTATTCCTCGTATTTGTTGAGTAGCCCAGGACTTGGGTTATAGGTGTCTGGGTAAAGTTACCACCCAGTGTTCAAGTTCTTTTATACATCATTAACACATATGGGATGAGTTATTGAAAACTGATTCTGATCTGTCTTTGGTACAGGGCAAATCAGAACCCACCCTTCCTCCCCTCAGAAACCATAAACTCATCTCTTCATTAAAAGTGTGGAATCATGTTCCTCATCACCTTGTGCCATTCCCTATTTGTAAATATTCTTTCCTTTGTCCTGAAAAGGGAATAAGGAGGAATAAGAAGGGAATAGGCTGCAGGGCTCTCTATAGTCAGGTGCAGCCCTGGGAATAGGGCGATCTGAGTTTTGGGGGTGTAGTGTGGGAGCCTGACTGCAAAACCCTGAACCCATGCTTTCTTGGGGCCTGTGACTTGCTCTTACCAAACCTGGTGAGCTGTGCCTTGTGCTGTGCATATTGTGGGGGAGGGATTCACTTCTCATTTATGATATTGATTACAAAGGGAAACACTGATTCTGTGTCCCCACCCCACCCCCTTCAGGTCCTGTGCAAGCTGATAAACAGTTTATATCCACCAGGACAAGAGCCCATCCCTAAGATCTCAGAGTCAAAGATGGCTTTTAAGCAGATGGAGCAAATCTCCCAGTTCCTAAAAGCTGCGGAGATCTATGGCGTCAGGACCACTGACATTTTTCAGACGGTGGATCTATGGGAAGGTAAACAGCCCTTCAACCTCTGGGTCTGTTCTCCCCACCTCGCACCCCTCCCCTTTGCCCTATCTCTTTGTGAAAGCCACTCAGGATGTTCTTCCCTGTGCCTGCGGGTGTGTGGGGAGTGCTCTCAGCAGCCCTATTAGCCTCCCTCTTTGTGATGCTCTTTCAAAAGGGGTACTTTCCTCTAGGAATGCACACCCTGAGGACACTGGCAAAGGATCTCAGAGAACTAGTGCCATAAACAGAATCCTCGTAGAGAGGAAGCAAAAATGGTCACATGGATGCCTTTTATTCCTGTTGCCCTCCCATAGCAAATCATAGCTCCTGGAGGAGAAGGGAGGCAGGGGGCCAGTGTGCTTCTGACTCACCAGCAGCAAGGCTTACAGACAAAGCCATCTGGTGCAATGTTGTCATTCAACCCGAGAAATAAATAGCACTTGAATCTTTTAAACAATTATCTGGGAGCTTGGTGACTATACCTTTCACATAGGTGTTCTGCTGATAGGGAGTGTGACAAATTTTTTTTTTCTTTCACCTTTATGAAGTGACCTGGTGAGGAAATCTTACAAAGGCATAAAAATCAAATTGCATTCTTAGAAACATTTAGCATTCCACCTTTATTGGGGGAATGATGTGAATGGAGACACTATCAAGGCCTAGTGTCCCTTTAAAACCTGCATTTCCATCCATGTAGCTGAATCCTTTCTCAACTGAGGACTGCCCGAGGCACTGAGAGATGTGGACTAGTCTAAGCAGGACTGCCAGATTGACACTCACGTGTTCATTGTCACTAGTCATTTCTCACGTGTTCATTGTCACTAGCCATCATCATGGCCTGACCAATAGGATCCCCAGGCTAGTGACCCAAATGGCTTTGCTGACAGTGAAAATGTGTAATGTTCCTCTGATCAAAAGGCAAGGCATTTTAAAGGGTATTCAGAGGGTGGTTGGAAGAGATTTCTAGCAGAGGAGCACTCTACCAAACAAGTTATAAACACTTACCTCCGTAATCCTCAGTTACCTACTTAGGCCATTTCATGTTCCCTGACAGATAAGTAGTTAAAATCCTAAGATGCCAAGAGATTTACTTTGCTTTTTGCCATTAATTTAAAAACTCAGATACCCCAAAATTCGGGCCAGGTTACTGGACTTCATGGACAGTTGCCTCTAAATTCCTGTGTGCCATGGTCCAGCCTTGGTGCCTGCTTTCTAGATCAAACCCATGATGAGTTTCCTGAGTTAATAAAGAGAGCTGTGGGTTATTGATGTTCTCCTGTACACTAGGCTTTGGATAAGTGCTTTACTGAATAATGCCAATCACTTCTTCCAACAAAATTATAAGGTAAGTGTTTTTCATTTCCCCATTTCACAGGTGTTGAAGTATGCCCATGGTTATGTGTGTCCGTCCAAGAACTAGTAATTAGAAGAGCTGGGACTCAAACCCAGGCCCTCTGATGCCAAAGAATAGGGCCTTAATTAGTCTGCCAAGGCATTCTTTGGCCAGGAAGCCTAGTTTCCTTCTCTTACACCATGAAGATGCTGTTGAGTCACAATAGTGACTAGCCACTGCTGCTGTTGATGTTGATCATGACAATGACAACAATGAGGAGGATGAGTCAAAGCTGTGTGGGACTGAAGGATGGGGAGTTAGTGTGGATGGAAGGGACCCTCCAAGTGCAGGAAGTATGTAGGAGTAGTAAATTGTGAGGTCTGTAGAAGGCAGGGATCCCAAGGGAGCTTTCCTGTTTTTACATTACTAAGGAGGCTTTACTCCCCTTCCCCCTTTGCCTAAAGACCATGAAGGTGAGCTTTACACGGGGGAGGTACTCACCGCAAGAGGAATGGGGCGTGGGGAGCAAGGATCCCTAATGAACAGCTTGCTGGAGGTCTACACCACCTGCTCCAGCCCCCTGTGTTGGATCCTCCTTAAGGAACAGGAAGACTAAGAGGTGTGACCGTGATAGCCTGAGATAGGGCTGTGGACATTTGGCCCCAGGATAGGATAATTCTTCTAGAAAAGGAGAAAAAGAAACACTAAGGGTCCTATCACCAGCACAGAAGAAGGATCAGCTTTTAAAGGAAAGAAGGAAAGAGATTCATTCCAAGGGTGCTGTCACTGATGGTAGTTAGAAGAACTCTATGTAGACTCTCCAGAAGGCTGGGGAGAGTTGAGAGTGTAGACAACAGGGAGGTAGATGCTTAGGAGTTTCTTAATGACGTCCCCGCCTCTGTGGGGGTCAGAGGTTCAGGGAGATAGGTTATGATTTGGTCAGCACTCTTGATATTTCCCAGTACCTCTGTTTGAAGCTCTGGCCAGAGCTGGTTACTCTATATTTGATCACAGGTGGAAAAGCTGGTTTCTTTGAACAGAGAAGCAGGGAGGGTGGGGAATCATGGATCTAGCAAGCAAGGCCAGAGTTCTTGCTCAAGAGTTGGATGCTACTCACGACTTTTGCAATGACTAAGCTGAAATCAAAGGGCTGTTGCAGAACAGAGTTGGCATGTTTTTTGTGTGTCTGCATTCACGTGAAGGTGTACAAGTTGTATACACAGCTATTGGACTAGCTGTTTTGTTCAGTCCCACACTCAGCTTACAATTCTACCCTCTGATGGAGGCTTTAATTCCATCCTCACATGTCAGTTTACTGTTCCCAATTCCCTGCACCATGGCTGTGGTAGCCATGGCGTGGTGGTTATGGCTGCTGTGGCCCCAGCCCTCTTTTCCTGGGCATTTCTCTTCCTCCTCTGCAGGCATTTTATACTCAACTGCTCTCAATCCCCCATTTTCCTGGCTTGACCTTTTCTTCCTACGCAAAGATCTGCTTGCCCAGAGATGCCTGGTGACTTTCCAGGCTGCCTCTCTTGCAAACCAGTAAAACTGCAGAAGTCCAATATTGCCAAATGCTTTCTTGTTTAGACTTCAATTATTTATAGAAGCAGGGGCCCCAGATACATCTATCATCCTTAAGCCCTTTTGAGGTGAAATATTTGGAATTGACTTGGGAACAATCAGAATACAAGATTCTTCCAAAAGGAACCCAAGGCTCTATGGTCCAGGAAAACACCTGGTCACAGGGGCATTGTAGACAAAAGCTACTAAAGTCCCCTCTAAAGGAAGCTGGGGTGACCAGCTCCTTCTGGTGATAGAGAAGAAGGGAGGACAGTTTTGAAGAATGGAAGGAGGCTGGGGGTGTTTTTCTGTAGGATTAAAGAAAGTAAGTATCCTGGCAGATTATTTTCCAATTTGCTGTGGATGCTGGGTGAGATGGGGTGGAGTCAGCTGAGCTGTCTATGACACAGAGGAGAGTGTGCTGTAGGTAAGACTGTACCATCTTTTCTGAGAACAGAAAGGAGAAAAGAGAAAAAGAGGAGCAAGAAAGGGAGGGGTGTGTGTGTGTGTGTGTGTGTGTGTGTGTGTGTTAGAGAACACATGAGAGTGAGTGTGCTAATACAGGATCTGATTAGAAAGACTGCAGTTAAAGCTTACCCTGGAAGGTAGAAGAGAGTACAGACCCCTGAGTCAGAAATTAGACTTCCTGGTTCAAATCTGTGCCTCACTGCTTTTTAATTAACCTCTATGCCTCAGTTTTCTCAAGTGTAAAATGGGGCTAATAGTACCTACTTCTCAGGGAGAATAAATGAGGGATACATTAGAAATGTTTAGAATATTGTCTGGAAAAAGTAGAGTATATGAAGTGTTGGCAGCATAGAATTATTCATGTCATTGTCCTGTCCTTTCTAAGACTAATAGCAAGTAAGAGATGAAGGAATGAAGCTGGAAAGGCGCTCTTCTTAGACTAAATTAATGGCCACACACAGGAGCTGATAGGGTGGCCTGTTTGACCTTTGCCCTCTCTCCCATCTGCGGATCCTTCTTAGGTCATCCTCTAAACAGGAGGGTGAATGCTCCACAAGTCATTTGATTGACTTGTCTCTCAGAGGTCGTTGCTTTTTTGGTATCTTTCCCCAGGACTTGGAGCTTGGCCAATTTCAGACCCAGAAATGGAACAGCATGAGTTTGGGAGTAAGAAGGGATAGAAACCCTTCTTCTGCTGAATACCAGCAGCATGACCTTGTTGAGGTTGCTTGGCCTCTGCTCTCTTCTGTGTAAACAAGTCTAGTGTCTCCCACGTAGATTTATTATAAGGATCAAGTGTAAAAAGCTTAGCACTGTGCCGGGCTCCTAGACACCTAATAAATATTGGCTTCTCTTCCCCTACCATTAGCCCATCTGTAACTGACCTTTCTTGTTTATTTGTATAACCACTTGGCAGGTGTTAAACATAAGGAATTCTAGAATGTCAGAGCAGGCAAGGCTTAAAGATCAACCAATCCAATTATTCTTCTCAGTGAACTCACTGATGAGGACCCTGGCTTACGTGGTTTTGTCATTCCTGCTCCCTTCCGTTGATGACTCAGAGTTGAGGGTTGTGGTTTACACTGGAAGTGGAGAGTCTGGAAGGTTCAAATATATTCTTCGGCGAGGTGTCACTATATGTGCCATTCCTCAACAGCAAGAGCAGAAGAGACATTCCACCCAGTGTGAGATATTTTGGGATGCTGCGAGGTACTTGAGGCATCACAAATGCCTGCTACTTGACGCTTCCTTTTCTATCAGCATAGCTTTCATTGCTTTTGTTCTAAGTGGCTGCTGACAATCGTATTTGATTTTTCTCAACCTCTGGCCTGCATCAGAATCACTTGGTAATCTTGGGAAAATACAGATTGGTAGGTCACAATTCCAGTTTCTGAGGTATTGACTGTGGGGTGAGGTCCAAGAACTTGCATTTCTTACCAATTTGCAGGTGATGCACCTTCTGCTGGCCTGGGAACCCCACTTTGAGAACCACTATCCTACCCTATTTCACCATCCTGGGGAGGAAAGCAACAGAAATTTATAAAACCTACAGAACAAATCCAACCTACCCTTTGACATTTTTCCTTTGACAACAGCAGTATTTTCTCTACCTTGAGTGTAAAACCGAGAGCTATGCCTAAGTTATTATTATTCAGGGAAATAAGAAATTATTTTTATTCCACTTATTGCTTTCTCTGTAAGTGCAAGAAATATTATTTTAGGAATCCAGTTTCCAAGAGGCAAAAGGCTGGGTTGAGATTGATATAAAATAGAAGTAACTCTGAAAAATACAAATTTGACTTAAGACTGGTTTTCAGTGTTAAAAGTAGAAATAGAAAGTAGAGCATGGCCCACCCAACTTTCCTACCCAAGTGATTTCTCTATTGCCTTTTTTCTCTCTTAATCCTTCTCATTTTTTCTTTCCAAAGATATGCATAAGATACCTTAGAAGTAAAAAAAATTCAGAGAACAAAATTCTTGTTAAACTATCTGTGTGGTAATGTCTCTCAAACTTTACCAGCATTAAGGATCCTTGGGTTGGATCATTATGATGCAGAACCTCTGGCCCCACTCCCCAGAGATTATAATTTAATAGTCTGGGGTACATGACTGTATTTGGAGTAACATTACTTTGTGATAAAATGTGAAGTGAGGAATTCTCCATTGTCAAATAAGTGTCCGTTGCTACCTGACACTCTATTTTAGATTTTCCAGGTGAGAGAGAGAGCTACCATCCACCCTACCAACCTTTTTAAGTTTTTTAAAGGTTATTTCTTTCATTAAGGTTTAAGTTCACAACAAAATTAAGAGACTCGTATTTCCCATATGCCCACTGCCCGTCAAATGCCTAGCCTCCCATTATCAGTGTTCCCTACCAGAGTGGTAATTAATTGATAAACCTATATTGACACTACATTATCACACAAAGCCCACAGTTTACACTAGGGTTCACCCTTGCTGTTGTGCATTCTGTGGGTTTGGATAAATGTGTATCCACCACTGTAGTCTTATACAGCATATTTTCACTGTTTTAAAAATCCTTTGTGGTACATATTTTATCCGTCCCCAACCCCAACCCTGGCAATCACTGATATTTTTATATTCTCCCTAGTTTTGCCTTGTCCGGAGTGTCATGTAGTTGGAATGATACAGTGCATAGCCCTTTCCAATTCTCCCAGCATTTTAAAAAAATTTCAAGTCTAATGTTAACTTCCTCCTATGACAGAGGTCTGGAAAAAAACACAGAGACTGATCAAAATCCCAAGATGTCAGTGTTAATATGGCCTCACCTCTTCCCTATGTCACTTTTCTTCTTATGGTTAGTGGTCTATTCTTAGATCACCATCAAGACTCAATCTCATTTCTGCTGCATCTAGAAAATTCTCAACCTCTGGTTTGTCCTTTTTTAGACTATTTTTCTCCTTTATTTTCTTGGAAGAATGGCCTTGAATAGTGGTGTTCAAGTTGACTTGAGGAGCCACAAGCATCCAGCAAAACATCCAGGAACACTCTCAGGGAGCAACATGATACTAAGTTGCCAGAGCTCTGGGATGGCTCCCAACTTGGGTCAAAGCCCTTCTAATGATAGGTTTTGCTTTTTGACTTTGTGAAAGAAGTCATTGCTTAGCAAATATTATTTAATATTCATGACATGCCGGACATTGTGATATTTAATGAAACTGGAAACTAAAGTATTAGAGCAATGCTTGCCTGTCCATTTGGCTGTCTCAGAATCATCTCAAAAGATTGCCCCAGAACCTGAATATTTAAGATGCTTAGGTAATTCTGATGCTTTGTTAAGTCACCACGTTAAAAAAAAGATAAAGAAAGAACAGATTTTTTTTTCCAGCTTGCCTGATGATTTAAATCACCTGAGGAGTTTATTAAAAATGTAGACTCCCACTACTGGCCAAATTAGTCTCTCAAGAGAATAACCTTAAAATTCATATTTTTAAAAAGATGACCCCCACCCATATCCCAAGAAGCCAAGAAGCTTGGGAATCTACTCTGAATCAACTGTGTATGGCCATTTTTTATACTTGCGTGGTTTTGAAGGCTTCACAACAAGGCAGATGTTATACTTTGATACAAGCAGTTTAGCTTTTGTTGTTTTATTCCCAGCACTGTTCACAGGTCTTCTTAAACATCATTGATTCTTCATACATTTCAGTTTTTGTTACCTGGTTACAGAAATCGGCCTCCACAAGTGGCCCCAACTCCTTCTTCATGCCCCTCTCATCTAACAGTACATACTTGACAGGACTTCTGAACTGGCAAGAGAGGTCAGGCTGCAAAAAGGCCCTCTTACTGTCTCATCAGCCCAGGAGTGGTGAAAGTCTCCACAAGGAGCCTCTAGTAGAAAGTATGCTATCCTGACGAGACAATAAGCTAGACATGAACTGGTCACAGATGGCAGATTTCTAGTCATAATATTAGTTAAAATCTTGACAATAATTCACTTGGTCAGCACACTGATTCTAACAGCTTTTCTTTGCTTTAATGTTATTTGGGTAAAGATACAAAAAAAGTTATTCCAGCTGAAAGCATTCCAAAACTTATGGCTATTGGGGGTTGATGCGTTTGATCCTGTGAAGCCCAAAACCTGTGTCCTGGTTTTATCTCCCTTGCATTCCCTGTGGCCTGGCACTGAAGCAGACACTGTGACCCCTCCCATCATCCCTGATCACTGGCTCCTGCTAAGGAACATGCTTCCCCATCTAGCCTGCAAGGGGGCCCTTCAAGAGAGGGCATATGGTCAAGTGGACTTTGCATTCAGGCTGATCCAAGCTACAGCTTGGCTCCAATTGACCCGTCAGGTGACTCTGGGCATACTAATTAACCTCTATGAGTCAGTTTTCCCATCTGTAGATGGGGAGAAATAATCCCAACTCCATGGGGTTAATTATGATCAGAATAAAGCATCTACCCTATAACTGATATTAAATCTCCTGCCTTGGGACGTTTCTTAAGGGCATATCTTTCTGATTTGTTCTTGTGTAATAATGTTTCCCCCTCCTGGTTTCAGAAACCTGTACATTACAGCCTCCATCAGGTAATCACTTCCTTTTTAACTCTACTGGAATGAGGGTGGGGGTGGTATAATTCTAGGTTCCTGGTCATCTCTCCTTAGCCTGGAACAGCTTTTCCTGTCCCTTCTGGGTTCATGTTTTGCATACATTAATTAGCTCGCCCCTGGTGAAGGAGACTCCTGTGGCTGAACGAAGCTTGCATTTCCCTCATTGCTGCTGGGTGGCAGCTAAGGCTGAGTTGCCCAGGCTTCACATTTCCTCAGACTGGACATTTCAGGACAGGTCTTTCCAACTATCAGAAACAGACTTCTTGTATGCCCTTTGAACAGAGTGGAGAAGATTGGTATGACCTAACCTGAGCCTTCCTATGCTCTGTCATTCTCTTTTAGAATGCTGTGCTTAAGACCAAACCTACTCCATATCGTTTCCCAGAATGAGTCTTTAAAACGTCATTACTACAGTTCTATTAAAGAAAAAAAAAAGCATTCTTTCATACAGTGACAATTACAGAAATGCTTTTCATCTGTGGAAGAAAATGAACAACCATCTCTGCATTTACTCTCTCTTAATTCCTTGTATTCTTTCTGCCCTTCCCCTTCCATCTGCCACCCAGATACTCCATTCACCACCCCAGCTGTTCCTTGAATCTGGGGATTCTCCACTGACAACATTTCATCCTGTATCCATCAGCCAGTCCCACAGGCCTCTCCAGGATCCAGACAATCACCCTGTGGTTAATGCGGGAGGTGGGGGTGGAGGAAGAGAGGCCAGAGAAGGAGGATTTGCTCTCTCTTTGTGTAAATGCACATCCTGGACTGAACTTCCGGTGAGAGCCTTAATTGTTTATTTTATTACAGTTCATACTCCATTCTCACTTTCCATCTGCCTTTGCCCTGTAATTCTGTATTCCCCAGTGACTGAGCTGCAGCAGCCGGGCCAGAGACCACAGATGGCTCACTCTGTCCAAAGAAGGACTTTTCATATTTGCCCTTAACTTTCCCAGCTCCCTGCCAGGCTGAAAGCTCCTTTCCTTTTTAACCAAGTGCCTTTCAAGCTCTTGTATTCCACACTGGTGTCTTGCACAGACCTTTGATCTGCTTTCTAAATAGCAGGTGACCTGCACAGCAGCATCTCTCTCAGCCCAGGGCATGTCACCTGGAAAGGAGGAAAGGAAAAAGGATGGGAGGAGCAGGCTGACTTGCAGGGCCCAACTGCCTCCTCCACAGGCTCCTCTGGTGGCCGCGCTGCCCTTCCCATGCAGGCCATACCTCCCGTGTCTCTTTGCTCTCCTCTCTCACACAAGTGAGTGATTTATTGTCTCCATTTCCTTCCTTTCACCCATCACAAAATAGAGGGCCTTTCATTTGTGTCACATGGAGTGCTTTCTGTGTGGATTTGCTGTTCTCCATTTGCCAGACCTCTGGCCCACTGAGCCAAGTGAATGCTCAATTTGATGAACATGGATGCTTTTAGATGCTTTTAACCCAGATAAAGCACAAGAGAGGAGTCCACTTGGTGCCTGGTGCAGAATCATTCCATTCAATCCCTTGCTCTGTGGTTTTCTTTTCTCTTTCTAACCTGAGGAAAGTGCTCTTCTGCAGACCAGGTTGCCAGCCCCTCCAGAGGACTTTCCTTCCCGCGGTTTGTAGAACCCACCAAGGCAAGGTCCTCTGCTTAGGACAGGGACCTTTCTAGATGTGAGCTGCAGGTGTTCAGAGTGTTTATTCCTATAGCCAGTACGAGTGGATTGGAAAGGTAACTGATATGAGTGGAGAATAATTAATCAGGCTTGTTTTTGTTCCTTTCTGAGTAATTTGGGACTGGTCACCTTAGGATCACTTTGGTAAGTGTACTTCCAAGTGTACTTCCAAGTACTTCCCCCTTGAATGTGGTCATCCACAGCCCCCTATCAGAATTTCTGTCCTGGGTGTGCAGCTACATCCTTCCAGAATTCCTTGGCCCTGACACACACTTGGCTTTAATCTCTTCATTGGCTTCCAGGGAAGGACATGGCAGCTGTGCAGAGGACCCTGATGGCTCTAGGCAGTGTTGCAGTCACCAAGGATGATGGCTGCTACCGGGGAGAGCCATCCTGGTTCCACAGGTAAAAGTTCCTTCTCTGCCTCCTGCAGCAGACAGTTAAAGAGAGGATCAGAAGCCTAGGAGCTCCCCAGGGCCATTTGTATACAGAGCCCCCGGGAGTAAGCGCTCCTGGCCCACAACTGAGTCCCCCCAGCATTCTACCCAGGGCAGAGAGAGTAGGGCCTTTCTTATTAGATACCTGGATCCTCCTGCTCGGCCAGGTGCCTCTCCTGAGGATCAGTGGGAATGGATGGTCGCTTTTAGAAGCAGTTTGATGTCTGTACTTGGTTTATTAAGACCTGAGCAGCCCTGAGTATTCCACCCCCAACTCACTCACTCACCTACTTCCTCCCTCCCTTCCTTCTTTCCTCCCTCTTTTTATTTTTCTTTGTGTACTTAATGAAGATTAAATATATCCTGTTTGCCAAATACTGTCCTGGTTAATATCTGCTATTCCAATGCATTAATAATAACACCCTCTTCCCAAAATTTTCCCAGTCTGGATGATAAATCATATGGACATCTCAGGTTACTGAAAGGATTTTTGGGGGGATTTTTCTTTTGGAGGTAGGGTAAGGACAGGGAAGGTGGGAAGTTAAATTGCATAGCTTTATTCATAGCAAATAATTGGTAAATAATTTCCCTGATGCCCTTTTCTTGTCATTGAGAGTTATAAAAATGTACCAGCTTATGTCACTTTTTAAAGTCACTTTTTAACGTATTTTTAAAGATGAATTGACTGTTTGTTTATTTATTTTTTAATTTTTGGTGGTGCTGGGGATTGAACCCGGGGCCTTAGTGCATGGGAAGCAAGTGCTCCACTGACTGAGCTATATCCCCAGCCCCCTAGCTGTGTCATTTTAAATGACCTTGGTTTGAAAAATCTCCTCAATATTGATCCATTGAATATTGATCCAGCATTATTAGTATGTGGCTGCAAATCCAAAACTATTTGCTACCTGGCTCTTTAGCAAAGTCTTCAGACCTCTGACCTAGAGTAAGACATTTGCCCTTGTTAACTCCTAGGTCCCTCAGCTTTAAAATGGAACATGAATCCTTGGTCCTGTGCAGGAAGGGTGGAAGGGGGTTAATGGCATGGTTTGTAAGAAGCATTGACTTTGTTTCAGAAGAGCGGAGGTAACTGTGAGAAGATGCAGAATGAGATGGCTGAAAATGGTGGAGAAGAAATAAATGAGAGTGGGGAGAAGGGGAAAAAAAAGAAGGAAAGATGAAAGTCAGTTCCCCAGGGAGGCAGCCACAGATTCTCCTTTTCTCTTTGCTGGAAATTCTGAAAAACATCTGGGCTTCTAAGGATAGGGGCCCAAGCCTCAGGGAAGGGCAAGGATTGGGGTAGGTCCTGGCTCAGGGTGGGCCTGCTGGTCTATTAGATGATCTTGGATAGAGCCCATCTAACTGTACATCTTGACAAGGCTTTGAAATCTGTCACATGACATTATTCCATCTCACTCTCCCCATCCAGGAAAGCTCAGCAGAATCGAAGAGGATTTTCAGAGGAGCAGCTTCGCCAGGGGCAGAACGTAATTGGCCTGCAGATGGGTAGCAACAAGGGAGCCTCCCAGGCAGGCATGACTGGGTATGGGATGCCCAGGCAGATCATGTAAGGTGCCGCATCCTGCCCCCCGTAGAGAGGACCAATGTTCCACCCCACAGTCTCTATGAAAAAGAAATAGGTAGTCAGTCACCTTCTGACCTTCTCCTCTTTCTCAAAGCCTCCTCTCCCTGGTTTCTGCAAGTGCTGCATTTCTGCTGAGAATCCACGTTGCCTACTGCTGCCACCTTCTGTTCTTTTAGAACTATGCAAGGACTTCGCTTCCTTCCTCTTACTGAGCTCTTTCTGTGCCCTGAAGTCCCCATTTGATTATTTATTTATTTATTTGCCAAAAATCTCCCTGGTCAACTTATAGAACACACCTAATAAACAAATTAGTCTTGTGTCTTAACGTGTTCGGTTCACTCTGTGTCTTTGGGACTTTGCAGACTGGGTTGATTTCTCTTAAATTCAAGAGACCCATAGGATGGAATTAAGCTTTAGCTGTAGAAATATGGTTAGCTATGAGGAAGTTCTCCAGTATAATGTTTATATTGGCAATTGCAGCAGAAAATTTAGAAATAGTTTTGCCCACCACAGAGCTTAAAGCTGTGAGTTCAAGAACAAGGTCTTTGGCCCCCACATATTTTTTGAGTACCTACTCCGTGCTTATTATGCTAGACCTTGTAGAGGATGCAGGAATGAACATGGCAAAGCCCCAGTTCTTAAGGAACTCTTATACAGGTGCCAGGAAACCCCTGCTGGGTGGCTGATGGACAGATGTATGGATGATTTTTACTGAATGATGAGTGGATAAATGGTGAAATGGATGAGCAGTTTTCACTTCATTAATATTCCTGCTACAGGTAATATCTTGGGTCTGAGCTGACATTTATAGTTTTTTCATCATCTAAGAGTTATAGGCTACGTAGTTTGCTCTCCTAAAGTCATCTATAGGGTCTAAATCCCTAACACTCTTGAATATTGCCTAATATTGAGATCTGCTTATGATGGGAAAGTTTTCAAGATTTTTTTTTTGTTCATGAATAGGAAAATTAAGAGGGCAAATAAGCTGGGGACTTTTGATTTATATTATCCTTTCCTACAAAATAAACTTATTAGAAACTAATGCAATAATTTATAATTTTATTCATATAATGAGTCATGAGTTAGCATATAAATAACACTAGAGACATTGTTACTCTTTAAATGTTTGGGCAGTAGTTTTTCAGACTGTTCTTCACAGTCCTAAGTTTCCTTAGGCTTCCATGAGATGCCTCTTAATGTACCCTCAAGGAGTCCCTGAGACCCTTTGATAGCTGCTGGTGAGTGGTCCAACACATCACCCCAACATGGTTGCCAAATTCTTTCCTCAAACCTTACCTTGGTGTTGCCAAAAAGTAAGAAAATGAGGTTGATGGATACCAAAATGAAATAACACTGGGAGGACATTCCTAGAGAGAGAGAAGGTGCTAAGGTTTGGGATGAGGGTAGGAGGTCTGGGAGAGCCACCATTAAGGAGGAGACAGGTTTTAGGGGGGCATTCCAGCTATCCTTTGTCCTATCTTCCACACTGCCCTGGCTCCACCATTGGTATACCAGAGACACTGAGAGTCAGGGAAACAGCCAAATCAGCTCAGACCCAGTAGGAAGCAGCCTGCCAAGTCCAGGGCAGAGCTGGAGCCCAGCTGGAGTGAGGAGCAGGTAATAGAACATTAGTAGACTTGCCAGCACTTGGACACTTTCTCCTCCCAACATGATCCCACCTGCCACTCCAGTTCCCACCCCTTCATTCCTATTTGAAAACTGCATCCTAGAGATGGGCTTTGGACAAATTTGAAGCCCCAGGGCAAAGGCTTACTACTGTGATTGGTGGACAGGCGATAAACAGAGAATAAAGAGCCCAGTTTGTAATTTCAAAGAATCCCTGCCTCAATATTTTTTCAGCTCTCTCAGATCACCATAATTGATCTGAACTTGGGCCTGAGATTCTTCTCCTTTCTCTTCACTTTGCGCTTGAAGATGACCTCAGGGAAATACAGGTTCACGGGTAGCAACTGAAGACCCTTGAAGAGTGAAAGCACTGTCATGATCACATGAAAGAATCACTTAGAGTCAACCTAATAAACCTAATAACATTCAAATAATGATAAGGAAAAATATTAGAAACATGAAACAATGCATTACAAAGAAAAAGTCAACCAGAGATGAGGAACTTCAACAAAAATAAAACGAATAGTTAGGATTGGTAGCAGAAAGATGCAAAGAATAAGTTAGTAAATTGAAGTACCCAAACAAAGCATGTTATAAAAGATAATAGGCACAGGGATAGGGGTGTAGCCAAGTGATATAGTGCTTGCCTATCATGCATGAGGTTGGGTTTGATCCCCAGCAGCCAAAAATATTAATAATGATGATAACAGGCACAAAGAGTAAACAAAAAAGAAATATTAGAAATAGGAGTTAATAATTCATATAATTAGGATCTAGGAAGGAGAGGAAAAATTTAAAGAAATAATTTTGAGACTTTCCTAGAATAAAAAGAGAGAGGCAAGAACAGTTTTTAAAAACTATATATAGATACGATTTTTATCTTTATTATACACACACACAAAAAAAAAATGGACTATATTACTCAGCCATAAAAGAGAATGACTTTTGCCAGCAAATGGATGGATCTGGAGACTCTCATGCTGAGGGAAATAGCCAATCCCCAAAAACCAAAGTTTAGATGTTCTTTCTGATATGCAGATGCTAACACACAACAAGGTGGGGAGAAGGGAAGAATAGAAGTTCAGCGGATTAGACAAAGGGGAATGAAGGGAAAGGAGGGAGGATGGGAATAGAAAAGACAGTGGAATGAATCTGATATAACTTTCCTGTGTTCATATATGAGTATACTACCAATGAAACTCCACATCATGTACAACCACAATGGGATCCTAATTAGAATAGGTTATATGCCATGTAAGTAAAGTATCTCAAAATATACCCTACGGCCATGTATATCAAAAAAGAACAAATATTTAAAAAAACAAAAGTGAATAGAAAACTCCCAAAGCTTTTAAAAAGTAAAGCCTACCACATATAAGATAAAAGAATCAGATTGACTTTGGAATTCTCAACAGTAACCCTGGGCTTGTGGAGTAATATTTTCAAGGAGTTAAAGGTGAAAAAAAAAAAAAAAAAAAAAACCACAGGATTTTCTGTTTAATTAATTCTTTAAGCTCAAAAATGAAGCAGAAATATTAACAATGACCTTCTTTAAAACACAATTAGATTAAGTATTCCTATAAGAAAACTTATGATCAGGAAGATGTTATTTGATGTAGGAAGTGAGGGTAAGAAAATGAGTCAAAAATTTCATTCTTGTTTAAATACATAAGGACTAAAAAAATAAAGATAAAAATCATATCTGTAGGAACACAAAACTAAAATTCTAGAAAATAACAATATGGTATATGTGTCACATGTGAAATAATCTAAAGAAAAAGTGAGGGTATGTTAAGCAAATTATCTTATTTGGAAGAAGAGATACTAAAAGTTCAAGTAACTGTTTAGAAAATAGAGGTTGTATTAAATACATCTCACTTTATGGGGATAATTTGGCATTGATTAGAAAACCCAATAAGGACAAGAAAAGTATAGATCTATTTCATTTGGGACTATAGATGGAAAAAAATCTAAATAAAATAGCAGCTAACCAACTCCAATGATATATTTTGAAAATCAGTTCAAATGAAGAATTTTTCTCTTATTTTGCTGCTTTGAACTGAATGAGCTCTTTGGGAACTCATTTTTTTTTAACGAAGTAAGCCCTTATTAAAACTGAAAACTGTATCCCATTTATCTTTTCCTCTTTTATTTTATTATTTATTATTATTGTTATTGGTGCATTATAATTATACATATTACATATACATATTATGCCATATTTGTATGTGCATTTAACATAATTTGACAAAATCTACCAAATTATGCTATGTCCATGTATAAATATACTACAATGACTCCCACTTATACACATACACACACACACATAATTATAATGCACAAACTAAAATAGTAATAGTAATAACAGAAGGAAGATCAGTATAGAGTACAGCAAGTATATTGGGAGAGAAAAGTGGGAGGGAGAGGGAAGTTGCTGGGGAATGAGAATCTTTCCTATTTTAAAGACATGGAGAGACTGCCAATTCCAAGTCCTGAGCTTTATTTATAATATGCTAGTGACCAAAAGTGAAATGACATACCCAACAATATTTAGCTAATTAATTTTTGGAACAGGATTTAAATTCAGTTGTTTTCAGACTTGCAGAGCGGTGCTTATTTCTTTTTATGTGTGTGGCCTTTCTGCAAATCCTCACATCAATTCTTCCTAAGGCATTATTAGTTATTTAAAAACTCTTTTGGTATCATCAAAAACCATCGATAAGTTAAAGATATGAAACTGACTATAAAATCATCCCTATCAATCAATCAGTAAGAATTTATTGAGTTCCTACTATGTTTAGGGAATTATATGATAAACTGGGAGACACAAAAAAATACCTGACATGGTTCTTCATTGAATGAATGTATAGTCTAGTTGAATAGAAAGAATATCCTTGATGGTTTCATGTATCATTAATTGCTTGTTTAAGTTTAAGGGCCAAATGAAAGCAACATTCACTTGAACCTTCCAAAGGCAAAGTTCTCTGGCATGGGATGGTCAGGGAATGTCTGGTGGAATATACTGGACTCAGGAACCCTGGGTCATCATGAAAATGTATCTGGGTTTCTGTACCATGTTTTCCCAAGCTGCCTGGACCTTTGAACTAATGAAAAAAAGTACTATCATTTCAAGATAAATTCTTCCTGGGTAGAGTTGAGCAAGGAACATTGGCTTTCATGCCTGGAGGTCTTGTTGCATCCTGAATCTCTAGAAGGGAGGCTTAAATGTCAGGATCTTAACAGAAAGCATAAAAATTATTTGTTACTTCCTTTTTAAAGACCAAATTCTATCAGCATTTGTGCCAAAAGCTTGGTTAGAGCTCACCTTGATGTAGACACACAAAAGCTTTCGTGGTGATGGTTGTAGGTCTGCCATCACATCATGAAACCAAGCTCTCAGCTTTATACATCGACTTCTCAACCCAGGGATCAAGATCAAGGCTCCTGTACATCATAGAACCAGAAATACTTGTTTATAGCTAGCAACATCTGTAGGGTTGTACCAGGCTGCAGTGGGAATGTATGTCCCATTTCTGGTTCTTTGATAAGTCAGGCAGAAAGATGAAGAGACCATCAAACACTAGGCTGAGAAGGTAGCTAGAATTCTCCACTTTGCATCTCATCCCTCCCACCAACTACTGCCACTGAAATGAGTCTTATATTAAGGGGAACAAAGAGCTCACTTTTCAGAAGGTCTTGTTTTCTATTTGCAGGCCTTCTGTCTCTTTAGTTACCATTTGCAGAAAGTTTTAGTGGCATAATAGATCACAGCTCTATTGTTGATAGTACATTTAATTGAATGGCCTCAAATTAGCAAAACTTAATTCAATTAGTCATTAAAATTGAAATAATCCCATTGACTGTGAATTGTTCATTGCTACAGTAACTGTAAAGCACAAAGAAAGCTTTGAATTATGGTAGCATTATTGCCAGAAATAAGCACATCATTCTTTTGAGAGTTTTTTTGTGCTTACTTCCCTCAAACATTTTTAAGCTTAATTTTCCATATTCAAACAGGTCAAGGTCAGCCTCTAGAATAACGTAGATCCTGGGCCGTCTTTCAAATGGGTTTGGCTCACAGTGTGCACATGATGAATGAGATCAATTACATCATGACCCCTTACATAAAATTCTCTGACCCCAAGCATTTTAGCATTTGAACCACTTCAAATGGTAGGTGCCAGTCCTTGATAGGTTATTTACCTATTTCAGTCCCCCCAAAATAATAGTTTCATTGGATTTCAAACTATAGTCAAGTCCTTTTTTTTTTTTTAAAGAACAGCAATCTTTCTCCTCAAATTACAGACCTACTTAGCATGCTATGTGTCCTTTCTAATTGCAAGTGGTGGTGATTACAGGAGAGCAAATCTTGAACAGCCATCATGTAATTCCTGAATGTCCTCAGTAATGCACCTCTGGTGGCCAATAAAGCCACAGACTAGAGGCCAACTGAGTAGATTCTCTTATGCCTCCAGTGGTCAGTCTTTCTCAGAAATTGAAATTTTCATGTCAGAACAGTTCTTTGCTAACATGGGCACCCAACAAACAAAAGAAAGATAACTGAGTATTTCTTAACATCAATTCTTTCTTGGTATATGATCAACTTGAAATCTCCTTGTATTGCAATAAATAGCTGTGACATAGTCTACAGTAGGTTGGTCTCTGAGGCAATTCTCCTTTGGAATGCAAATGGTGATTATAGATGTTGGTTTGTACCCATTATCTTCCTGCCACTTTATTAATAACACAGATCTGATACTTAGCATGCTTAATGTATGAACGGTAACTCTAGTTTCAGGTATTTGTATAATGGGACAGTGGTAATTTCTTCCCTTTAAAAAATTTTGCAAATAGATGTTTTGCCCCTTGATAACTTTTAAAAATATTCTAACAGTTCCGGAAATATGAAAGACCCTTTTAAACTCCATCCTCCAGGATAACCACTTTCCACCATTTAGTGTGTATCATCCTAGCATATTAGAATGTGTATGTTATCAGCATGACCTATTTAGAACATCTTCATTGTTATGATCTCTTGGAAGTGTGATAGTTTCTCTCAGCCACAACCTGTCTACCATTAAAGCTTCCTAGGAAAGGGAAGGGCATACATCTTCTCAGGAAATGAGAGATGATTTGTGGGGATATTCTGACAAGATCAAAAGAGAAGCTGATCCCTTCTACAGGGAAAATTCTATGTTGTGGAAGGGATTGAATGTTTTTTCCTTGAAAAATCCATTGAATGGTTGTATCATCTTTCATGTAATTAATCCCTTATTGTTGTGTGTTAGAATGTTTCCAAGTTTTACCTCTAAAATTAAGGCCCTGAGAATTATTCTTACAGATGTGTATCTGTAATAATCACCTCAGGATAGTTTCATAGTTTCTGAACATACATTTTTTATTAATATTATCAAATTGTCATTCACACTACTAATTTACAGTTTCTCCTGCAAATTATAAGTGTGGCCATTTCTCTATACTCTCATCAGAATTATCACTCTAAAAAATTTGTGAATATTTTGAAAGACACTGTGCATATTGGGATGTTAATGGAATTTGGTGTCACTTCAAAAGAATTTTATGATGGTTGCCACAAATTCTAGTACTTTTTATGTCTACCACAGCATACATTAAATCTGTGAGCAACTCATGCTCATTAACAAGTCTATGAAGTCAATAGGGTTGGTAAAGACAGAAGGGTTGACTAGTAAAGAAAAACAAAGATTGTAAGTCATGGCACCAGAACAGAAATATTGTTTCCAGAATTCAACTTAAATATTTTAGGTAAGAAAGCTGAAGGGTAACATGGTTAATTGATGTATCACAGAAATCAAAGCTCTAATGGGGTTCTGAGCCTACAATATATTATCAAAATAAATATGACAACTTTTATAGCCCTGAGCTAAGAAGGTAAAGCTATTTTGAAGAGCAAGGATAAATCTCTCTATGATTCAAATAGGTTTAGAGCAAATATTGTCCTACTGACCTTTATTTTAATGAAACAGATATTGGATGGCCTTCTGTAAGATAAAGTTAAAGATCCATTCTGGCCTCACAGTCTTGGATCAATAATTCTTTGAGAGAACATTTGAACAGTCTTATAATGGCATGATCTTCGCTCACTTAGACTGCAAAATAACAATCTGCCTGTGAAGAAATCCTGTTTCATAACAAACTAAAGGGAAAAACAATGACTTGGGAATTTCACTTTGGACTGCTATAACAAAATACCTTCATCTGGGTAATTTGTAAATAAAAGACATTTATTTCCCACAGATGTGGAGGCTGAGGAGTCCAAGGTCAAGGCACCAGAAGACTCTGTGTCTGATGAGAGCGGCTCTTTTCCCCCAAGAAGCTGCCCTGTTGCTATGTCCTTTAAAGGCAACCAATGTTTTGTGCTCACAGGGTGGAAGAAAAGGAGGGACTAGACAACTGTCTGAAATTTCTTTTAAAGTATATTAGTTCCCTTAAAAATGGGACCCTCATGACTAATACTTATCATTAAATGTTTATAGCACTCCTGCAAGATGAGTATTTACATAATTTTCCAGGTAAGAAAAGTAAGGATCAAAGAGGTTAAAGGATTGTTTGAGGTCTCATAGCTAGTAAGAGGGAGAACTAGGATTTGAGCTCTGAACATCATCATCCCAAGACGTTATGAATTCTACACAATGCTGCCTTCTGCACCTTAGACAAACTGTAGGGTTCTGGGAGATACACAGGTAAAGACACCTAGAACTGTATCTTTCCCAGTAAGAACTTATGGTGAAGAGTTTGCTTGTCTATCATTCAGGAGAATACAGATGTGTGTGTTTCTCTAGACCCAGCTCAAAGAATGAATTTAATTCTTTTCTGGATTCAGAGCACCCCTGTGTGTGTGTGTGTGTGTGTGTGTGTGTGTGTGTGTGTATGTGGTGTGTGTCTATAGATAGATAGATATAAATCAATATTTAATATAGTTTATTTAGATTTGAATGTTTAGCATATGGTTCTGGATCAAAATTATCTCTGCATTGCTGTGTAGATATTACAGAAATCTTTCTGTCTTTGAGATCTTTTAACTAGGACCAAGATTAGGGTAGGATAAGCAAAGCATTCTCCTTGGGCACAACATTTAATTGTGAGAAGCAAATCAGTCTGTAATTCTCCCTTTTATATTAAAAGGAAGAAGGATGGTGACACTAGGTCTTTGGCAATGTTTCATTCATTAATTCATAGTAAAATGGATGGTTATTATTACTTAATAACCTAATTAATAGACCCCAACTAAGATTTACTGAACACCCACTATAATCTAGGCATTGTCCTTCCCTTAGGTTACTAGAAGAAACAGAGATTCCCTCATCTGGTGTAGGTTTGTCATAAGAGGAGTCAGGAAGCAAAACCCCACTAACTTTGCATTCATGCTGCCTGGCTTTGGCATATGACTCTCACAGTCTGATACCAGTGCTGTGGACCAATTCCAAGTTCTACTGTTTTGCTGGAACACTAAGGCATTTTATGGGTGAGTCTAAAAAGCCTTCATTTCTGAATAAGGGGATTTAGCAGCTGTGGCTAACTGTGGGCAGATGCTGTCGCAGACTTTTTAGTGAGATTCAACTGATGGAATTGCAAAAACACCTTTTAAGATAAAACTTTTTCCAGTTCATTGGAGCAAATTGATGCACTGAGTGATCACTTAGCAGAGACATCTACTCATATGCCCTTTATGCTTGAGAAGAAAGTGAGAGGATGGCAGCAGGCACATTCCAAAAGTCAGTTACTCAGCCTATTGGGCAAGCAGTAAAATTCCAGGAGAGGAACCTTTTTCTTGGCACTAGGTCTGTGAACTTAACCGATCACATCTTATCATTTTCATGATGTCAGTAACAAAGAGACAGTCAGGAGACCCTCTTCAGATCAGTACCTCTCTCAGATACCTGAAGGTTTTAAGTAAGCCTGATTAAATAAAGATGTGCATGGAAAGAGATAAAAAATAAATTAGTAGCTAATGTTACACAAACTGCACACAGACACTATATGTGCTGGCTGGAACAAAAATGAGTCTATGGTTACAAAGTGAAACAAACAACAACAACCCCCCCCCCCAATAACTCTTAGCACTATATAACTCTCCAATCAAGGTGGGTAAGGTAGCAAAGCCAAAACCATTGTTAGTAGAAAAAGTCTAATTCAATTCTGAAATACTTTGATCTTATAGGGAGGGGAAGGATAGAGTCAGAATACCATTTCCTCACCACTGAAGTTCTTATCTGGATTTTAATCTCAAGCATCTGAGTTTTTGATAGAAATGATGAAGACATATTCAGGGGTTTCTCTGATTTGCTGTTTGTGAATTCCATCAAGGCTGTTGAGATCTCTAATTGGGGTGATTTGGGATCATGAGCAAGCAGTTGAATAGTATTTATTTCAGATTCTAAAACATGAACGTAGTCTGTGGAAAAATTGGTATGACGAGGCACTGACCTCCAAAGAAGCTCAGAGCTGTGAGAGCAAGACTGAGCTGGGCTTGCTGGAGATGTACCTGCCAAGCACAGCAGCCCTGAACTCCCGACTGCCGAGAAGTGGCTGGCTCTCCAGAACAATGCAAGCTACAGAATGCACATTGACAATGATTGACTGAGTCCTGCCCCTTTGTTTTCTCCTCCTCTCATTTTTCTTCCTGAGTTTTCTCCACATTTCTCTATGCTAGGTTCATTTTCATTCATCAATTTTATTTTATCCTTTCTGTCATAATTACGTTCATTATGTTGCTTTCCCAGTGCTATTCTGCCTTTCTTATTAGTCTGATTTTCAAAAAATATGCCTTTGTGATCTTGTGGCCTTTGCAGTCAGTGCAGTCCATGCATCAGATACTCCTTCATGGAGCACTGATCCAGCTCAGCTCCTGCTGCATGCCAGAGGCTGTAGGGGTCCAGTGTGCTGATGGCTTTCCGTGAGACTACTGTGTACTTAGGGTCAATCTGGGCTTCCTAGGGTTTGTCTGGTTATGTATATGAGGTAGAATTGCTCTGGGATAGTTTGCCCCAATGTCCCTTAACCCAGCCAACTATTTATACACTTCCCATATCAAACAATTAAAAAGGAAAAAGAGGGCTTCTTAGGAGGTCAAGTGAATCAGAAAGAAAACGGCACTTAGCTATCAAACTTGTTACTCTGCCTTTACTGGTCTAACAGGACTAACTTGTCCTGTCCTTTAATATGATTGACCATGGATTCATGACTGCTCCTGGACCATGACTAAGGCATACTGCAACATCCTCTCCCCTCCCCATCACAGAGAGAAAGAGTCAGAAAGATAGAGTGGGATTTCAGGATAACATCTGGATAAAATAGTTACAATGCTACTGTAGTCACCCCAGTCTGTGACCAGGTTTTACAATGTCTGCAGTGCAATCCATTGGAAGCAAGTTCACTCTGTCCAGAAAGACGAGAAAGACAATCCTGCAATGGTCTCTCACACTCCCAGGGGGCTGGCTGTGGGCAGGGAGTATGGGTTTAAAATTGTGTTTTCCAAAAAGGATACATTAAAAACCTAATTGCTACTACCTCTGAATGTGATCTTATTTGGAAATAGGGTCATTGCGGATGTAACTGGTTAAGGTGAAGTCATACTAGAGAAGAGGGGCCTTTGCTCCAATGTGGCTGATGTTCTTATAAGAAGAAACCAGACACCAAGTGATGATAGCCTGTGGGGACACAGGCAGAGATGGAAGTGCAGCAGCTGCAAGCCCAGGAACGCTGTGGATTGCTACAAACTACCAGAAGCAAGGAAGAGGAAGGAAGGATTCAGAGGTTTCAGAGGGACCACGGCCCTGCCAACATCTTTGGTCATAGACCTCTAGCCTCTAAGACTGTGGAACAGTCCCCTTTTGCTGCTTTAAGTCCCCAGTTTGTGGTACATTGTTATGGCATCCCTGAGAAATTAATACACTGTGCATGCCAAGAATGTGGTACCCTGGCTTCTCCTTCCTGTTTGTTTCTCAGGATGTGTTAGTAGAGAACATCATTTGGGGATGAGCTAGTATCTCCATCCTGGACAATGGGCACGCTTGCTTATTGTTCATTATAAAAATGGTGGATTTCCTAAGTTCAGAGTTCCTCAGCTGTGAAGTGAACCCACTGTATGTGCAGCAGTATTTGGATTATATCAGGCTGCCTCCATGGGACTTAAGGTGAGAAGGGAGCCAACACAAGCTGAGACTCATGACTCTTGTCATCTTTTTTTTTTCAGTGCTGGGGCTCAAATTTAGGGCATCACAAATGCCAGGAAAGTATTCTACCACTGAGCCATATCCTCATTCCCTGTGATGGTTATCTTTAGCTACCACCTACGAAATAGTAAAGGACTAACTTATTTGCTTGTAAATAAAGTAAAATCAAATCCTAGGCCCAACAAATTCTTGAAAAGAATCTCATCCCTGACCCACTTCCCAAGGGTGTTTTAGTGAAAGGATTTTACAGGGATCTGTTATCAAGGAGCTCTGGACTATGTTTGGAGATTGCATATACACAGGATAAGCCAAATAAGATGCTGCAAATAGTGGTTGAAGAATTATTATAACATTATTACAATATTATTCAAATCCCAAGTTCAAGGATATACCATAAAGGTTGTGAGTTAGCAGGGAAAACAGAGTGCTGTGGGCTGAGGTTCAAAACCTTGCAGGAGAGCTACAATTAAGGTGTGGAACGTGGCTTCAATTTAGACAGTAGCATTGATAGGAGGCACAGGATTCAGGAGAAAGGGCTGTTGTTATCACATTCCTTTATGATTCCAGGATATTTGTTCACATCTGTATGATAGTATTCATTACATAAGGTTAAAGTCAGCAGCTTACCTGTCTTCCCCTGTCTTGGAGAGCTTTTTAAGGGGAGTGATATATTTTATTTACTTAAAAAGATCTTTGACATCTGTCACATAGTAAGCACGTAGTAAGTGTGTAAACAGATAGATTGATGAATACATGGAGGAATGAAAATCATAAGTTCATAATTTGATGGAACATTTTACCTATGTGACAACAGAACATAGTCAGGTAGGTGGCCTTGTGCCATACTGGGGAAAGATCTCAAATGCCAGGATAGGGGAATTGTTAGTAAAGGACAGAGGTGACATTAGAGTCATTCCAGAAAGAGTTATTTAGCAGCAATGGGCATGTGGGTCAGATACAGAGGAGGAAAGCTTTGTAAGGCCATATTACAATTGTCCAGATCTAAGATGCCCTATTGTAATTTTGCTTTTTACAAATATCCATGTATTTTGACACAAAAGATTAACATCATGCTCCTGTGAGTCAATAGGGAAAGAGAAGCTAGGATAGTTGTGTGCCAGTTTATTGTAGAACACCAAGGATGACCCTCAGAATCTTGTGATTCCTCAGGATTTGTTCTATAGAGAGCTTTGCTGAGTAGTGTGACCAGATGGCAACTTTTCATGCGGTTATTTATCATCATAGGGAGAATCAAATCCTGAGTAGCAGAGATGCACCTACCAGTGTCTGTAGAGCTGGCCTCTCTTGCAGCGAGGCAGGGTATGTCACTCCCCACTGCTAAGTGCCTTCTGTGCAAGAGCTTAGAGCCTTGCTTATATTAGATGCAAACTTGGATCTCCCTCCAGGTCTTCACATTTTACTAGCCTCAGTACAGAAGGTTAAATATTTTCAATGTTTTCATAGGTTGAATTAAATGTCTTGATTCAGTGACCACTGCTGAATCCAGTGGAGAAAGATTTCTCCTTTGATCCAGGTCACTGCACACAATCTGCTTAACCAGCCCACTGGCAGACACCTGCCCCACTTCCTTGAACACAGGGGCCTTTGCTCCTGAAAAAGGAATAAAAAGCTCTCCACTGATGTTTGAGCTGCTTATGATGGGAAACACCAACCTATATTTCTGGCTATTGTGATTGTCTTTGGTCATCTGTTCTGGGATTAAAGGGATCTGTACAAAAACTTCCATACCAGTAAAATCAACAAGGAGGTCAATGCATGCTTGCCCAACAAGCTTTTACAAGCTTTCTTATCTCACATCCCAGCTTTCTTTACCATCATCTCTTAAAATCAATGACTTATCTAGAATATTTGACTTTCAGAGGTGATCAGTTTTCCACCAACATATTATGAAGAAAATCAAACATACTGTTGAAAGAATTTTCTTGTATAAATGCTTCTCCCAACACTTAAATTCTACCATTATATGTTATACTTGCTTTGTTATAGAGCCATTCCTTTCTACTGGTTTAACTTTTCAACAACCTCTTCCTCTATATAGTAAAATTATGTTCAACAAGAATCACAAAATAAAATGAATGATTATAATAGGTAGAAAGAAACAATGATATTTTTTACTCAACTTTGTATATATAGTTATGCTGTTAAAAGTAAAATTAGCAAAATAAATATTACATATAAAACCATTAAGCCTTGCACTTCATGCTCTGTAAAACTGTATTAAATTTTAAATACAAATTAACACTGAATGGGCACATGGAAGACAGAAAAGGAAGGTCAAAATTCTGTTTGTCTTCACAATGGTTGTGCTGTTATTGTTTATTTCGAGTCTTCTGTTGAAATGCAGGAATATGGAATCCTTTGGGGACTGATGGAGGCAAGGACTCAGCCTTAAGTAAGTTCAAATGATTTCAATGATTCTAGACTGTTAGAACCTTGCTCTTGAAATGAACAAGTATTATAGAGTCTTCTTTCATTGGAGAACAACTGCACAACTGGGAGTTCTCCAAATTAACTTCTATATGACATTCATTATTTATTAAAATAACAGTAGTATAAGAATGTGCTCATTTGAAGCTTATATATGTATTAAGAAAATGCTGGGGCTCTAGCTTAGAGATAGAACAGTTCTCTAACATGCTTGAGGCTTTGTGTGTTCAATCGCCAGTACTACAAAGCAAACAAACCAACCAAAAAGCCCCCAGTTATAATGGCAGTGTTGTTTAGAACTTACTTACACTAATCAAAGCCTTTTCCCCTCTATGGAGGAGTATTTTGTTGTTCACATTATTTAGAATTGCTGGCATGATAATAAAAAGGAGGCTTCTGTTAGTTTTATAATTGTTTTTACCTTTAGTACATATAGTACAGTTTCCTATTATTTGTTGCCACATCCCACTCTTGGTTGTGTCAAAAAGAAACAGAACAGAACACCAGTTACAGGCTATAAAGATAAATTATATTCAGTATGATTGCAATACAGGAAAAAGACTTCAGTATATAGCTGAGCTCATTTGCAAATACAGCAAAGATAGCTGGGGACTTAGTGCCAATAAGCAGAGTGAGGGGATCAGGAATGGAAAGTCTAAGAGGAGATATCAAGGGAGGGGGATTCTTGCTAAATTGACTTTACAGGATTCTTGCTAATACCTGGATAAGCTGGCTGAGGAGGAGGCCCAAGGATGAAGTCTAGTTGAAAAGAGGGCTCAGAGGTTCCTGACTAAACTTGGATTAAGGAGAGACTTTGCTAAGAACCACTGCTTAGTACACATATTTTGCTAAATTAATAGAAGGTGAGTTTGTTTTTGAAGTAGCAGGGAAATAATACTGAAATGGTGAGCCATTAAAGAAACTTTACTTTTATATTTTCTAATTTTCTGAAACATTCTTAGTCATTTTGTCAAATGTCACTAATAAATAACAAAACCCAAGAAGAAAAATTATGTTACTACATGTCATAATTCTTATGTTATTCTTTTCTCCTCTAAGTTAGATCCAATTTCAGGCAGCTCACCTAGTCTTTACCATTTTAAGCCAGTTTCTTCCTTGCTTCCTTATACACAGCTCTTGATACTCAAATTGGTGCCCTGATTAGCAGACCAGTGTGTGCACTTTAAAGGGCGACTGATTGGCTTTCCACTGATGCCCAGTGCCCACAGGGAATGATGTGTTAATGTACTAGCAATAAGGGAAAATCCCACATTGCCCCTGAGGATTACTTTTCCTATCTTTGGATGTAATTCAGACTGATAATGGGAAGAATGGGAGAGATGGGAATAGGGGATTTGTATAAGAAAGGGCCTCTGGGTCTACTGAGGACTGCATAACCAAAGTGAGAAAAATGGAGGAAAAGCCTGCTAAGATAGTTTTCCAAGAAAGTGGCTGGAGCGTGGAGAACAGGTGGGAGAGGGCAGCCTCTGGAGCAGGCAAGAACTATCAGGTGCTGAGGGTCACAAATTAGACCTCTTGGCAGATTGTAGGAGGTACCAGCAATAATTTTAATGATCTTTCAATATTTTGCCATTGTTGGACTGGGTTTCTAGTAAGGAAACTTTGCCTTGGGGCTGGCCTCCGAGAGTCCTTACTCATACTGGAGTTACATTAACATGTTTGGTTTGGGGTGGAAAGATGAGTGCTAGGTCCCTTTAACATTCACAATGTGGCCTTGAAGCTGCTTCAGTTTCTGAACTAGACCTGGTGGAGGTAAGTTGATTCCTTTCCTCTGAAAGCTAGCTTGACTGAGGTGACAGTTCCTGTCCGTTCTTCTTAGTGAGCACAGGAAAGGGTAAAAACTGGCTTGCAGACACCCCTGCTAGATGGTCACATTCATGCACCAAAAAAATGGACAAAGAAAACGGTGATGCTTCATCCAAACCAGCTGACCTGAAAGTAAGTAGAGTGTGGGAAGCTTTCCCTCAGCCTTAAATGCCCTTTACTGTTGACCCTGTTAGTGAAATGAGGTTGTGTGACTTTCTAAAGATAAAGGGGGCAAAAAGGCAATCCTTTATCTCTTTATGGTACGTAATGGATTTTACAAATGTGAGCTTGTTTTAAAGTACTGTACTCAGCAATCGATTAGCAGCTGTTTTTCTAAAACTCCAGGGAAATGGTACTGATCTCTATACAAATTCCACTTTAAAATTTAATCAGGGCTAACTGAGACTATCTATAATGTGTTCTTGCACTTAATGATCCAACTTCAGCCTTGAGAGTTCTATGTGCATCGGCATTTCTGTGCACCTCTGTCTTTTACTTCTTTGGAGGAATGATTGAAAGTAGTTTGATACCAGAGTCAACTCATCTTTCAAGGGAATATTTTTCTCTGTGGAAATTCCACCTCACTCCTGCAGCACAGTGAAGCAAGTTTGGTCTAGCTCAATTTCTCCAGGAGGGATTCAAGCAACATTTTCACTGCAAGGGTTGACAAGAGTGTTTGGCAAATAGAATGAGGGAGCCATGAATAATTCAGAGTGTACTTGGCCACATATTATCCCATTAATTGGCAGGAATAAGACTGGAAGACATAAGTTCTGAAGGGAAGAGTGAGGAAGAGTAAAAAAAAAAAAAAAGGAGAGAACTAAGGGCAGTGCAAAAGAGGGGTTATTTCTTCAGCATTGATGTTCTAGATTGTTGCCTCTAAAAGAATGTGTGGTTAAAAGTTATTTCATCGCTGGCATTTAGTTACCCTGACATGTATAAATCTCTTTGTCAAAGAAGCTAAACTTTCTTCTACATTATTAACAAATTCACAGCATCAGATGACAGAAGGTAGAGGAGAAAATTAAAGAGGAGGAGGAGAGGACAGTTAAATGATGCATTTTGTCCCTCATGCACTTCAGTACATCTAAACCAATAATTTTTATTTCTAACAAGTTCTTTGTTTCATTCTTTGCTGTATTTTAAAATCATTCTTCTGTTTATGACTGAGACACTGAGTCACCAACCAGTTCAGCCCTGATGACAGTAAGACACGCATATTCTTCCACAACCCTACCCAACCATGGCATCATCTCTACTTTTCATGCCTACCTCTCAGTCACGAAGCCATAGACAGGAAATCCGTTTATTTCTGTGAGGATCTCACTTATATTACTATTTTCAATCCTGCCTCCATCCAGAAAGAACTAGTTATGAGAGAAAAGCAATATAATATAGACATTTAAAGGTCTTACAGAGAGCTGTGCATGCACATGAATCTACCCACACAGAATCTTTACCTTCACCCCTGAACTTTAGATCCCTCAGTTGCTTTGCTCCATGAAATTCAGGCTTCGGTTCCACAGCAGCTGTTCAATGGAGCTGGAGAGCTGGGGAGAGGATCTGGAAGCCATTGTATCAGGGCTGTATAATGTCTAGTTTTTCTAATTTTTTTTTTCTTTTTTGAGGTATGATACTGAGAACAGAACTCAGGGTCTCTCTGCCACTGAGCTATATGTCTCCAGTCCCTTTTCTTTTTTGAGAAATCTGCCATTCTCCTGCATCAGCCTCCCAAATAGCAGGGATTGCAGGTGTGGGTTGCCACACCCAGATCTAGTTTTTCTCATCTTCATCCTGTGACTAGGTACAAATCGACTTATTACGCTTACAGGAATAATTTGCCTGAATACAGTCAGGCCTCTTAGCACCTAGATCTCCTGACTGGGGAATTCCATTTACGCTCTCGACTACCTCTAACTGAAAATATATCTTTCTTGTTCTTTTCTTTTTTAGATATCCAATATATCAGTTCAGGTGATCAGTGTCCCAGGGAAGCTGCCAGGGAGACGCCCACCAAGAGAGCCGGTTGGCAAAGCCAAACCCAACAAACAAGCCAAGAAGAGAGCGCCTTTTTGGAATGTCCAAAATAAAATCATTCTCTTCACAGTATTTTTATTCGTCCTAGCAGTCATAGCCTGGACACTTCTGTGGCTGTACATCAGTAAGTGAAAGTCTGTATTCCTCTAGGATTAAGCTTGTGGTATGAGTTCTGCTCAGCCAAGCAGGCCTAACCTGCCCTCGGGGTTTCTGATGGAATTTTCCTCTTTCCTAAACTGACACACTATTTCCAAAGCTGATGTGGAGAATTTTTAAGGAGAAAGGAACCAGAACTGAAACCCATTTCTTCTTTTACCACCACCTCTTTCCTCCCATGGACAAGCAAGAGGAGAGATGGGAGATAGGATGGGAAAGGCTGAGGAGGAAGCTCAGGAGATTTCGAGTAGTTAAAAAATACAATGCATTTATTGCTTTTTAAAAACGAATGGAATGCAAGCTGTTTCATTTCCTTGTTCCACCCACTGTCTGTTTCTAGGCAACCTTAAATTTGCAGCTCCCTGAGCTCCATTTTATACACACATCTTTTTCTCCCTATTGTGTTTTTGTCAATCTGATCCTTTTGGACAGATGTGGCAACAGCTCTTTCTTCTATTTACTCATGTAACTCCGTGATTATAGCATGTATTGACTTGTCTTAAAGTTCTCATTCTATAGTTGATAGAAGATTCATAAAATGAATATGCATAATGACATAAAATGAAATGCATGTATTTGACCTCTGCCCCTGGTATCTGGCTCTGAGTTTCTAACACTCTTGTAATTTTCTGAGTGTTAGGTAGGATCAGAGCATCTTTTTTACATATATATAATATTTGATCTTAGTCCCCACTCCCTAACACAGAGCTTCTAAGGGTCTTTATTGTGTTGATGAGATGACTCATGGCTGAAAAGCCCTTAGAAAGCCAGAGGAACCAAAAGTGTGAGTAGGGGGCTATAGTTTTCTGTCCCCTCAAAGATGGGACAGGGAGAGGGACTGGAGATGGAGTCACTAATGGTCAATGATTTACTCAATCATGACTACAGCATGCAACCTCCATAACAACACCAGGCAGTGCAGAGAGCAGCTGGATTGGTAAAAGTCCTCTTGCTGGGAGAGAGGCGTGCCCCAGTTCCACAGAGACAGAAGCACCTATGCTGTACCTGTTGACCTGACCACTTATTTACATTTTAAAAATAATATCCTGTATAACAAACCAACAATAGTAAATAGAGTTTCCTCCCCTGATTTCTGAGAGTCATTATAGCAAATTATCACAACTGAGGGGGTCATGGGAAACCCTAACTTGTAGAAGCTGTGTTGGCACCTAAAGTGATGTCAGTCTTGTGGGAATGAGCCCATAACCTGTGGGGCTCTGACACTCTTGTTGGATAGCTAGTGTAGGAATTAAATGAATTATTGGATGCCCAGTTGATGTTTGCACAGAACTGGAGCATTGATAGGTGTGTGTGTGTGTGTGTGGAGGAAACAACACCATATTTGGAGTTGGAAAGTGATAATGTGAATAAAAAAAAAAACAAACAGATTTCTTACTTGTACTTTCAAGGATTCTAAAATCTGGGTGGCAAAATTTATAGGCAAAAAATTAGTAAATAGTTTCTTGAATTGTTTAGGTCACTTATAAATCGATCACCTACAATTTGCTTGGCACAGATGCACTCAAATAAGCTTCAGAAAGTTCCTAGATGCATTTTTTTCTACTTTCAAAAATCTCACAGTTCAGGCCAGGTGTGGTGGTGCACGCCTGTAATCCTGGTGGCTCAGGAGGCTGAAGCAAGAGGATCTCAAGTTCAAAGCAAGCCTCAGCAACTTAGTGAGGTCCTAAGCTACTCTATGAGACCCTATTTCTAAATAAAATAGAAAATAAGGCTGGGGATGTAGCTCAGTGGTCGAGTGCCCCTGAGTTCAATGCCTAGTACCAAACCAAACAACAACAAAACAAAAACAAAAACAAAAAAACAACTCACAGTTCAGTACTGGAGAGAAGGTATGAATTGATTTTTTTAATTGATAATTTTGTGGTCATAGAAGAGAGGCACCCATCTTGCCTAGGGGTGGAGTCCAGGTTCCTAAAAACTCATTTGATACATCTTTTAAATGCCCACTGTCTTGGCCCTTTTGGTAGGCATGCAGGACAGACTGGTAAACAAGATACAATTTCTATCCTCAAGGGGTTTACAGATTGTGGGGGAAGTCAAGTCAATGGGCCATCAAGACAAAGCCAAAAAACCCCAACTGAGAACAAGCCAACTTATTTCTAATCATTTGCCTGCCATGCCTCAACTGATACATTTGCATTATCCTAGAATTTTTGTATAAAATTTTGGAACATCCTTGTGCAGTAGTAGTTTATTGATTGTGTGAAAATCAGAGAAGGGCATTTCATGGAGAGAGATCAGCATGAACAAAGGGAAACAAATGTGGATAAGTAAGGACTCTTCAATATGAAACAGGTTAGTTTTGAGACATGAAAGTTGGGCGTAGACGGTAGCCTTGAGAAGTGAGGTGGATAGCGCATCAGGAAGAATGTGGAAGGATTTAGAAGTTGTGCTGAGCTAGAGTTAGGTACATGTAATTGTGTTCAATGCTAATATGATTTCTCTTGCAATGTTGCTGTTCTGACCTTTGAGTATTTATTGACATGAGAAGGACATGTGAGCTTCTAGAAAGAATTCATAGGTTTCATTCAAATTTAAAGAATCTACAACTAGAAAAAAGAAAAAAAAACTTCTAAGAAGCATGTTCTTGATAAAAATAAAATGAACCCAAAAACATTTTTTTGCTTTTTGTGGGACACCAACTGAAACAAGATGATCGCCCAAGGTCAATAACCCAAAATAACAAATCTGAGGCAGGATTTCAGGTTTCCTGCCCTTGCCCTGTGCTTAAATACCCCTCCACAGCCTCACTACTCTGCTTGGGTCCAAAGTGACCCCAGGTGGGTCCTACAAGGAAGGTTGCTCGCTGCCACTCTGTAGATTTCATCTTCTTTTTAATTCAGCCATCATTTGCTTAGCATTGTGGTGTGGTGTGCCTTGTGATAACAAGGATGTTCTCTTTCTCTCTTCTTCTACCCAGCACCTCCCTCCCCACCACCCTTCCAAAAGCAAACTTTTGTTGGACACCAAGGCCAAGCCAGGCACTGACTGCATGACAGGGGCAGAGGAAAATACATAGGTTACTGTGCATTCCCTCAGAGCTCACAAAGGGAGGCAGGCAAGCAGGCAGCAGCTCTGCTGCAGTGTGAATTATGCCATAGGAAAGAAAAGTGCCAGGGCCCGGGAGCCTGCAAGGTTGACCAAGAGGAGCAAAACCTGGGAAGCAAAGAGGAAAGGAAAAAAGGAGAGGCGCTCATGGCCCCCAGCCTCTGCTCTTTATTAGCTGCCCTAAAGCAACACAGAGGCAACAGCCTTGCCTTTGCCCCTCCTGCCTGCAGTTTCTGGCCTGGCAGAATACCAGGTTCCACAGTCCTCACTGGGCAGAAGATTGGAGCAGGAGTGACCTGCCACACTGGGCTGAAGGCCACACTGGGTGGCTTGTGGGAAGGATGAATTCCCATGTATTGGATAGAGCTGAAGACTGGCCCAGCACCTAGAATGTCAGGCCACACAAGTCACTTGAGGGACTAACGAGAGAGCTCCAGAGCTCAGTGACTGGAATTCTTTCCCTTCTTTTCACTGCAGAGCTTAATGGTGTCAACTTTTTACCTCCCTACATTCCCCAGACTTGGGGTACATGAAAATTTTCTATGTTCTGTTCAATACTTTAGAGACTCCAAGATGTATAGATTTCAATCTTTAAGTCATTAAGTATTTTCCAGAAGCAGATTCTAAAAATGGAGCATTCTAAGAGGTATGTTGATTTGCTGCTGATAGAAGAGGTGTCATTAAGTACATCATTTAGAGCATCACAGGCAATGAGCCAGTAATGTATGCAGCTTCCTAAAATGAGGTCATTTCGAAGCCTCATACTGACATCCATCAAATGATGCCTGTGGCCACACTGATTGGAAAGCCTCCTAATTAATTGCCTTCTCTCCTCTCCCAGGTAAGACAGAAAGCAAAGATGCTTTTTATTTCGTTGGGATGTTTCGTATCACCAACATTGAGTTTCTTCCTGAGTACCGGCAGAAGGAGTCCAGGGAATTTCTTTCTGTGGCGGGGACCGTGCAGCAAGTGGTGAGGTGCTAGGGGTGGGGAAGGCAGTGGAGTGGGTGGGTTGAGGGATAGGGGAGGGGTCATCAGTGTCACAGGTGAGCTGGGTTTAGGGAAGTAGAGGACAGGGGGGTGAAGGAAGCTGTCAGAGGGAAACATGGGCATTTTTTTCTATAAAATAGAATCATTTCCCCCTGCTTAATATAAAAAGAAGTGGCTCTTTCGATTTTTATTTTTCTCATCTGCAAAATAAAGAAATTGGATCAGGTAAATTTTTAAAATGCCTTCCATATCTGAGGTTATGCATGTACTAATTAATGCTATCATTTACACATTTATGCCACCATGGTGCATTAGTAATCCCTTCACTTTAAAAAAACAACAAACAAACAAACAGACAAAAAACCAAAACCAAAAGCAAAACTGCCAGAGACAGTGGTGCAGGCTTGGAATCCCAGTGGCTTAGGAGGCTGAAGCAGGAGGATCTCAAGTTCAAGCCAGCCTCAGCAACTTAGCGAAGCCCTAAGCAACTCAACAAGATCTTATTTCTAAAAAATATTTTTTTAAAAAAGACTGGGTATGTGGTTCAGTGGTTAAGCCCCTGATGGGTTCAATCCCTGGTACCCAAACCAAACTAAACCAACCAAACAAACAAACAAAAAAAAACCTTTCTCATTATAGAATTAATAAATATTTATTGTAAAAACCTGAAAGATCCAGAAAAGTATAAAAAAGAACATTAAAACCTTTAATGTCATCACTAGAGATAAAGCCCCTTTTTATTCTGGACTACATAGACATAGAGGATAATGCATACTGGAATTTTAGTGACAATTCAGTTTTACAATTTGACTTTTTTTCTCTTAACATTACTTTGCATGTTTCTGTGTTATTAAATATTCTTTTTAAAACACAAATTCTAATTGCCTCTGAGTTACCAAATCCTTTTTTATTGGGTGTTTAAGCGGTTTCCATTTTTTGCAACAACGGAAAATACAGTATTTTTTATGACACATAAATTGTGTGCATCTCTAATTACTTTCTTAGGTGATTTCTTTAAAGTGTAATTCCTTGTTCAATAGAAATATATCTATTCAGGGCTTATGGCACACATTGCCAAGTAGAAAGTTTCTGCCAATTTTATTTCTACAAAATGGAGGGGGTTGCCCAGCAGAGGCAATGCACAGCCACCGTGTAGTGTAGGATGAGGAAGGGAGAGAGAGAGACAGCAAGCAGTCACAGTGGCCCTTATTTACTGACTGCCTTCTGGACACTAGGTACTTTACCAATTGCTTCATCTCTGATACTTGTGCACCAATTATTCCTCAAATTATCCCAAGGAGGCAGGCATTTTGATCGCTCCTTTACAGAGGAAAAAACAAACAAAACAAAGAGCAACGGTGGCCCAGCAGATTTAGGTAATATGTTGCATAGTGACTTTAAACTTCAGAGCTCTTATTTTTACCATTGTGCCATATAATTTTTTGAGGTACTTTTTTCCAACCTTGGGCGACTAAGTAGGTGGTTTTGCTATTATGTAGGAGAGGCAACAGAGGAGAAAACTTGGGAGAAGAGAATGAGCTTGGTTTTGGGAAAGGCAGCGGAGCACAACAGACACTAGTATGGCAATATGTAAATCAATGGATGTGTAACTGATGTGATTCTGCAATCTGTGTATGGGGTGAAGGTGGGAGTTCATAACCCACTTGAATCAAAGTGTGGAATATGATATGTCAAGAAATTTGTAATGTTTTGAACAACCAACAATAAAAAATTAAAAAAAAAAAAAAAAAAGAAATGCTAAGAGAGCAAAAAAGGCACATTGTTTTAAAGGGACTGCATATTTCCAAAAGAGACTGTTTTGAAGGGGAATGGTGTGCTTCGCCCTCTAGTGGCTGATATGAAAATGTGTCCTTAAAGAATAATCAAATACTGAAAAGAGGTTTCATCAAATCTATGAAAAATGTGCTTAAATGAGTTTGGTTTGTTAACTCTGGAGACAATAATTGGAGTGGGAAAAGCATGGATGTTAAACTTGACTAGATTCTTTAAAGAGAGAAATAAATGGGCATAACCGATTATTCTTAAACAGCAGAATAAAAGTAGGTAATCCAAGGATTGCTGCAGGACGTAGGGATTTATCTTGATTAATTTTGATAATGTCTGAGTTTGGAATTAGAGACCACTAGTTTGAGGCTTGCTTTTCTCCTTGCTGGCTGTCAGAGTGTGGCCCTGCAACACACAGAGTACTGTGATAGGAAGCCAAGCTTGAAAGAATTAGGATACTTTCATTTTATTTTTCAGGTAAACTTTGTTTACACAACATCTGCCTTCTCCAAATTTTATAAGCAGTCTGTGGTTGCAGATGTCAGGTAATTTATGTCTTCTGTTTGGGGATTTCTACCTTCAATATTTTAAGTTCCCCTCAACTCTGTGGAAGGATTGGGATTTTACTGTTCTCAAGCAACTTCTCAGGGGCAATTGTATGTTCTTACCATGATCACAACTAAGGACCCAGCCTCTGCCCTGCTCCTTATATACCAAATTTCACATTCCCTCAGGGCTGGAATCCCTATGTCAGTGTCTCCGGGCAAAATAGCCGTGAACATGGCTACAATATTAAGTGGATGGTGGGGGCAAGAATAAAACATGGGCCCTATTTCTGAAAATATTTTCAGTGAAAAATGATTATTAGAGATTTTTTTTTTTTTGTACCAGGGATTGAACTCAGGGCCCTGAGAAAAAAATTTTAAAAGATTTTATGTGCAATAATTTTTAGGAGTAATTGTGAGACATATACTATATCCCATCTCCCACCACTTACAAAATATCTACAGGGATTCACAGTCCACTCTGACACACAAAGGAACTGAGGAATCTTGGAGTGAAGCAGCTCATTTTCCTTAAATTTTCATTTACCAAGTTATTTAAATTCTCTTATGTTTATTTTATAAAATATCCAGTCTTTATCCAATTAGAAACTTAAGCTCTGGGGTCAGTTTGAAAATCAAATTGGGCTTAATTTCTCTACTACTACTAACTAGCTGTGTGGTTGTGAATTGTATTTGGCTTCAATTTCCTCATCTGTCAAACTGGAAAAACACTAAGACTTTTTTCATAAGATTAAATGAGATAAAGCCGATTTGGCACTGTATCAAACGTGGCCAGGTACCAAACATGTTAAAACTGTTATTTTTAATGACAGCAAATACTGATTCATATCCACGGAAATAGTATAGTAATGGTTCTAGATTTGAATTCTAACATAATAATTAGAATACATAATGTGATGCTTTCTCTTTCTAATCCCCATAATAGGAGCCAATGACTACCTAAAGAAGGGAGTTAGGTTCAGTTGAAGGATGTGCTTATTGTCTTTGAATCTGTCAGTTGGGTCTCTTTCCTAAGAAAGTCTACTTCCTAAGAGATATTCTTGAACATCTCTCTTTTTCCCCTGTAGCAGCAACAACAAAGGTGGCCTCCTTGTCCACTTTTGGGTTGTGTTTGTCATGCCACATGCCAAGGGCCACATCTTCTGTGAGGACTGTGTGGCAGCCATCTTGAAGGACTCCATCCAGACGAGCATTATAAACCGAACTTCTGTGGGGAGCTTGCAGGGGCTGGCTGTGGACATGGACTCTGTGGTACTAAATGGTGATTGTTGGGTAATTTGTGTTTAAGCATTGCTTCCCATAGCATTCCTTAGGACCATTATCATAGCCAGAGATGTAATGAAGTAGTCTCTTCCACAATCCCAGTGGCACAGGATTAGCCAAAGGCATCAGAGCTATGTTGGTTAAAGAAGTTGCCAAATATTATGTATAGTACAGCAATTCAACAATAGAACTGGGAACAAAACATATAGCAATTGAGTTTCCAAAGTATACTTCATACACACACACACACACACACACACACACACTTATGTATACACACATATACAAATATATGTATGCTAGGCATATGATAAGTGGCTGCTAAATGAAAAGTTTGTTACATAAAAAATCTCTAGCGGATAATTCTGCACTGCATTTACTATTTCAGTCATAAGATTAATTATTATTTGGTTGCTTTCTTACCTTTAAAAAATGTTTAAGACTTATACTAAATTAGTCCAAATATACAGAAGTAAAGAGAATAGAAAAATGAATTCTCATACATCCTTAGCTTCAACAACTATCAATTCTTGGCTACCCTATTTAATCTAAAATACGTATTTACAATTTATCCATCCCCTACTAGATTATTTTCAAGCACAATCCTAAATGGGCTTGAATGTTCTCAAGAAGTACTGAAAATAAATTTTCCTGAACAAAATTCTAATAAAACAAAGTTCTGGGACTAATAGTCTCTTTCTATTCTCTTTTTCAATGCAGCTGGGCTTCGGTCAGATTATTCTTCAACCATAGGATCTGGTAAATTTTTTTATGTGGTATCCCCTTGCCCCCCGGATTAGTATCTTTTTTGACCATAATTTTCCTTTTCAAATGATGGTGTTTGTTAGTACTTTTTAAATTGCAAGTGACAGAAGTATATTTCAACTGGATTAAACAGAAAAGTAACTTGACTGGCTTACGTAACTGGGACAAATGTGGAATATATTGACTTTAGGCATGGTTTGGTCCCGATTACAATAAAACACCAGGACTCCATCTCTGCCTTCCTCTGTGGAGGCTTCTTTAATAAGCATGTTCTTCATTGTAGTAGCAAAAATGAGATCACCAGTAGATCAAGCTTATAATTTATCATTTTCTCAATGGTGGTGGAAAATTCCTTCACACTTATTTCCTTGCAGTTCCTGCAAGAAGTCCTGGGGTTGAAGCTCATTATCTAGATTGGCTGACATGCCCATTCCTGAAGCAATTTCTTTGATTGGCCAGTCTGGGTCACGTACCCATCTCTGGAGCTAGGGGTGAGTTTAACCCCAACCAAACTGTACAGGCAATGCAGAGACAGTTTCTCAGAGCAAAATCTGGGTGGTGTTACCAGAAGAGAGGAGAGTGGACTCTGCTGATAAGGACAGCAGATGTCCTCCACATGACCTCTTTTGCTCTCTGCTCTTCTATAAAAATTTCTAGAAAAATCATTCCTAAAAAAACAAGTGAAAAGAAAGAAAGAGAGAAAGACAGAAAAGGAAAAGAAAGAAGGAAAGTACTGTCTCCACAGACAAAGGCTGCTCTCAGGACTTGTATGCAGATCATCTGTCTCTCCGCTACCCTCTGGAGATTTCTGCCACCTCAGGGAGGCTCATGTGTCATTTCAAACTGGTGGCCATAGTGGGCTGTCTGATTCGTCTCTCGATTGAGTCTATCCAACTCGAAGCTGACAACTGTGTCACCGACTCCCTGACCATTTATGACTCCCTCTTGCCAATTCGGAGCACCATCTTGTACAGGTATCACGCAGGCTGTCTCTATCCCCCTCTCTCTCTCTCCCTCCAACTCCTCCCTTCCTCTCCCTCTCACCCCCGCCTCTTTAATGCAGGTACTCTTGTTGGCAGCCAAAAAGATTTTCCACAATCTTGGTTTCTATGGGCTCCCCTGGAAATTTTACAAAGAATATTTTTGTGAAGACTCATGAAGTCAAAGACTATCTGTTTAGTATTCCTGATACTTTAGTAGTATCCTTGCTAGAGTCTATCAGACTCAATGTTTTTTACTTGTAGCACACGAGACTCTCAAAATCAGTACAGCAAGAACTTCAGTCAATATCTGAAATATAAGATATTTGTTTAATTTTATTTTTATTATAATAACAGTGAAGTCTATTGTTTCAGTCAAGTATGACAATAAATATTCTATGATTACATAGCTAAACAAATTTTTTTCTTATTCCAGATGTTCATTGTAGAAAAATGAGATCAGAGAAAATAATATCAAGTACTCCATGATCTCATTACCCAGATCAAATTTCTGTTACATTTTAGCATAAATCCTTTAGTTAATATATGTTTATAATTATATATCCATGTACTTACCCGTATCCTAATATTTTTCACTTAATAGTAGATACCTGCTTAAGGGTACTTAATATTTGAAAGACTAATAATGACAAGCTTTATTAACAAATTATTATTCATTACTCACTGGGTACATGATTATCATTATTTTAAAAAATATATGTCACAGTGCTTTATGTATGTATTAGTATTTATATTTGGTAATGAATGTTTGCACTAGAAGTTCAAACTCTATGCAAGAATAAGTTTGCCACTGGTTCTCATTCCTCAATCATTGTTAGTTTCTTTTCACCTTCCAAATATTTTTGGTTGTTATCTCTTCCACTCCTCAGCACAGTGCTATGGGGAATATACTATTATTATTGCTACTACTATTTCATGGAAGGAAAAATGGTACACACATGGATCTAGTTGCTTGATTTCCTGGCATCTTTTATCCAGCTAGTTGATGGAGCTGTTTTGAATCCATTTTCCCTGGGGCAGAGCCCATGACCATAGCCATTGTATATATGGCCTCTATACTAAGTTGTTCTCAAGGACAGCTCAGGGAGGGCCATCTAGGAGAGTTCTTTGGTAGTAGTTTGTAGACAAACATTTCTGTATCTTTTTCAGCTTGGTTCCATCTGTAGTGTCCTGTGGCCACTGGTTAATGAAGACCCGCCTGGTGGACTAATTCACAAAAACCTTGTGAATGACTCTGGAAATGTGTGCAGTTACTGTTGGGTGGAGTCCCACACTTCCAATAGCCTGCTCTTCATGTGTTTTTGTTTTGTTATCTGGTTTCAGAATTTGTGAACCCACAAAAACACTGATGTCATTTGTTTCTACAAACAATCTCATGTTGGTGACCCTGAAGTCTCCTTATATACGGAGGCTATCAGGAATCCGGGCATATTTTGAGGTCATTCCAGAACAAAGTAAGTGTTTTCTAATTAAAAAAAAAAAAAAAAGTTGCTTTTGGGAACATTTGTTATGATGCTGTCTTATCCTTCCTGAGGCTGTTATAATGCTGGTTGAATTAGTCAGGAACCCTGAATTGGGGCCCAGTCAGAAGAGGACAGAGTGAACTGTCAGCTTAGCATTAAGGTGTTAATTAGGCAACCCAAAAAAGGCAAAAAGGACACAAGAAAACTGAAAGATATCATAGAGGTAACACACTCAGGAAGCAATCACCTCCTCTATGGCTGAAATAGCAAAGGAAAGATGTTGAAAGTATTACCATTTAGAGCTTGGAAAAAGCCCGAGTGTGGAATGAAACTCTGGTTTTCTTAGGAGGGATAGCTGCTGCAGCTGCTGGTGCTGCTGCTACCTCCAATTCCAGAAGTATGTTCTTAAAGAAAGTAATAGCATCCTACAGATCTGTAGTCAAAATGTAGGATTTGACAACCAACATGGAATTTGGAATTTGACAACAAGTGTTTTAACTAAATCTGTGGGGTGCTATTTCTTTAAAAAAAAAAAAAAGTTCAAAAAATATACCATAGTTTTAATCAAAGAATTGTGCATTTGTAATTAGATAAATTAATGTAGTATGTTTTCCCATTGCCTCACAGCTGCAAATCACTGTGTGTGGACATCTTTTTCAGAGTGTGAAAACACAGTGTTGGTCAGAGAAACCACTGGCTTTGAAGGGAAAATTTCAAGTCCATACTACCCGAGCTACTATCCTCCAAAATGCAAGTGTACCTGGAAATTTCAGGTATCCTAGTTTGCCTGTATATTAGAAAAATATCCCTATCCTATTTTTAGTAGAATTTCATTTCCTTTATTTTCTTTTTAAATTACAGAATAATATCACTTAATTTTATAAAATTTAACTGCACTGAAATATATTATCTAGAAAACTAAATTTTCCTGTAATTTCAGCCCACTTTTTATACAAAGTACATACTATTAACAAATGTGGGCTATTTTTCCAATTTATTTTGTTTTTATTTTCATTAAAAATGTACAGACCTGCTTGTAGGATCAAACAATTATTTTATTACAACAGAGATTGTGGAGCAATTATTAATTACTTCATCAGAATAGTAATTAATAAAAATAAAAAATTAGATTAGGCAATATATAGTTCACTTGTGTAAGCAAAACAAACAGCAAATTTATATGAAGTATATATAACTCCCCTCTTGTGCTAGGCATTTCTTCCCCCCACCCCCACAATATTTTTTAAATCTTAAAAAAAAAACAACTATTTTTCTTTTTTATTTTTGTAGTATCATGGAGACAGGGCAAAGTGTTGTTACCTTTGCTCAGTCAGTGTATATAAAATCATTATTATATAGCACAGCAATTAGATGTAAGTGGTAAATATATGTGGTTTACATTTGTCAATATATTATTGAATGACTTCTCTGGGTCAAGTTCTCAGGCTACTTTAAACTTTGAGGACCTATGAAACTGGATAAAAATTTTTTAAAAAGTTCTGCTCTTATGGAAACTACCTTTCAGTTAGGGAAGATAGGTAAACAACAAACTAGTCATATACACGGTGAGCAGCCATGTCTGGGTTCAGATCTGTGGATTCAACCAACGGCAGAGAGAATCCACATCTTTATTGACCATGGACAGACTTTATCTTTGTCATTATTCTCTACTATTATAGAATAGTATAATAGTTATTTATATAGTGTTTACATAGTATTAGATATTATAAGTAATCTGGAGATGATTTAAAGTACATTGGAGGATTTGGCTAGGTTATATGCAGATACTATACCTGTTACTTAAAATGCTTATTACCTGTCAATTTGCATTTTTATGTGTGTGAATAAACAAACAAATGATAAGGCTGGAAAAAAATTTGACTTGTGTTCTCATGAGCCCTGGGCTTTTGGTGAACATGAGACAGTCCTATTCCTTGTGTGTCCCCCACATTGGTTTCCTAGAGCTTGAGAGACTGTGAATAGAGTGACCCTCAAAGAATGCTGGGCTAGTTTGGATCTCTGGTCTGCTTTTTCTCACCTTGAGAAAATTACTTATCTTTGATTAGTTATGTCGGTTTATTTATTTTTTCTTTTTCTTTAAAATGGAAATCAACCTTCTTTGCCTAACAGAGTCGTTGTGGTGTTCAATTGAGATCAACAAAGTGCCTGATTCACTCCCTCTCAAATGTGGGAGGTGAAGGGCGGCTTCCTGCATTTAAATGTACTTCAGAAACAAAGAGACACACATTCATATGCACAGACATGCATACACACACATGAAAGAGCAACACAAAATAATGGCATGACTAAAAACTCTGTCACGGTAATAAATGTCAATGGGTAAAGAAAAAGACAGTAGGATTGAATTGCAAAGTACTACCTAAAAACTTAACTTCGTCATTTTCAAAAGATAAAAAAAAGAAATTTGTAATGTTTTGAACAACCCACAATAAAAAAAATTAAAAAAAAAAAAAAAGATAAAAAAAAAAAAAATGACTCAAAAAAGCTGATCAGAAAGGATGGGCAAGATTGTACCAGGTATGCATAAGTAAAAAGAAAACAGTTTTCATTCTCAGTACCTGGCAACACTGAAACCAGGGCCACAACATTTCCTGGTTTGCAAGTAAGGAGAAGGGCAACTTATAAGATAAAAAGGTGATCCACAAAATCTAATTATGATGATTATTTATGCAGTGAATGATATAGCATTAATACACACAAGCCAAGAAGAATAGGAAAGACAAAGAGAAGTGGGCAAGGCTTAAGTAAGAGATTTTAATTCACTTTCCTTGCATGATTCAGACATAGTGTACAACAGTAAATAGGGCCAGGAAGGCTATTAAGTCATACCAGTGAGTTTGGAAATAAAAATAAGCAGAGGGACCACGGAACATTCATAATTTGATCACAATCAAATCCTTAAGAAATTTTAAAAAATTTAAAAAACAGTATAAACCGTAGTCTTTCTTCTAATTAAGATGGAATTAGAAAACTTGAAAATGGGTAAGCCAAAATTCAACTCTCTAGAAATATAAAAATCCTCTCTTCCATAATTCCTGGGTCAAAGTGAAAGTGAAAACTAAAACGTTGGCATATCAGACATAAGGTGGATGTACACCACACAGTACAATAAAAAGGCCAGTTGTGTCGTGGCACAGTATGTGCATGTTTGCTCACAAGCAGGCTGTCTGGCTCCCTTGACCTTTTCAGAAAATACCCAGATGATTCAGTGACAGTCTTTAGGAATACCCAGGTAATATGAAGAGGAAGCTGATTCATCTCTCTTTTATCTACAGGATCTGAATGAAACTTTAAATAAGCCACGTCATTGTTTTCATCAACAGAGGACATTCTTTAAACTCAGTAACTGGTGAATGTCTGCAAAATTAAGCTCATCCAACTGGAGCAGGCTGAAACCCAGAGACACTGCCTATGGTGTCCCACCTCATGGGCCCAGAAGCTGAGTCTTGAGCACCTGGTGGCTATCCTCTTTGTTCTCCACCTGCACTTCTTCCCATCCTGTTTGTTCAGGGGAGCTGGTGTACCACACCAGGGGCCACAGGGCACAGGAATAGAACACCCCTGAAACAATAAGTACTGAGCCAGCAAGGAAATGTTAGCCTGAGATTTCGTCCTTTGCCTAAAGCATTTTTTGACTTGATGTTGTTTTTCACAGACCCCTCTGTCAACTCTCGGCATAGCCCTGAGATTCCGTAACTATTCAATCACCAAGAAGAGTATGAAAGGCTGCGAGCATGGATGGTGGGAAATCAACGAGCATATGTAAGTGATTTTCGTATGTGAGGAATCTGATGAATCCTTGGTGGCCTCTGTCCTAGAGAGGATTTGTCTGTCTCTAAAGAGTTTCCACTTTACTGTTGACAGAGGGCAACTGAGAGACAGAGAAATCAAGAAACTTGCACAAGGACTCTCACTCTTGAGTGACTGAATCAGGATACAGGGCAAAGTTGATCTAAAGACATGGCTTCTGCCTCACCTCCACTCTGTGGATTTTCCATGTGTATAGTGCATGCTTTACAAAAGTATTTGGCAGATAAAATATTCAAATTCTAGAGCTACTGGGGAAAATAATAAATAGGGGTTCTGGTGGTACAAAAGTTAGCTTTTGTTCATAGAGGCCTGATTGACCTGGCTTGGTCTGAAGGCTAGCAAATGGGTTGAGGCTAACCAGAAAAAAATCTCAGAGAAATGTAGGTGGTTTGGCTTCCTGAACCAACCTAGTAGTCCCCACTGTCACTGTCCCCTTCCCTTGGGCTGGAGATTGAACCCAGGGCCTGTGCAAGCTAAGCATATGCTCTCCCTGAGGTACATGCCTGGCTCCTTACTCTCACTCTGATTTATTCCTTGCTTGTTAGTGTTGTTTATTTGCTTCTGAAACTATAATAGGTATTTAATAGCCATTTAATTGAATTAGCATTCAAAATACAGGACACCCTGCTTTGGCAGTAGAAAGGCTTCTCATTTCACTTTTCAGAGAAGCATCCTGTGAGGTTGAAGGCTTTGCCTGCTAATTTTTTGCTCATTATTATTTCATAAATGAAACCTTCCCTAAGTGCCTTTCCTTAATAACCTTCTTTCAGTTCCTTTACACAAATTGCAAAATAGTCATCTATCCTGTCTTCAGAGGAGTAGGCCCTATCAGATTCAAAAATGTTCTTGTATCCATTCTTAAAATGTAGCCAGTATTCCTTTTGGGAGTGTAACTGAATCAAGGGTTTGTTCTGTAGGAGACAGGAGACCTGGCTTCAAATTCCAGCCCTGTCATTTGGTAGCTATATTAAGTAGGGCAAATTACTTAACATCTTTGATTTTCAGTTTGTGAATAAGATGATAATTCTCAATAAGGGTTTGTGTTTGGGCAAGCAGTCAAGGACATACTGCATACAACAGACCAAAAATATGATTTATGTTAATATAAATAACGAGATTTCTTTGGAAATTATATTAATGAATAAGCACTATAGAATGTGCCCCAAGGCTTCACAGGTACTGCTTTTTGGTGCTTAATAAATATAGAAATCTTTACACATCTTTTGTATGATAAACCTGTGACTAAACTGTGCTTTGAATAAGAAATATTATTATTTTTTTTCTCCCAAGTCACAGAAGAAACAGTCCAGGATGTGTGACTGCAGGTAGGAGCAGGGTCTTCTCCCAAGCAATACCAGGAAAGCACTCTGCCCCAATGCTTCTCCTGAAAGGCCAGTTCTTCCTGTAGTCTGTAGGCTGGCTGAAATCCTATCGGATTCATTTCATGTTAGTTGTACCCTCAGGATTTTAAATGCCAGCCCTTTCCTTATCCTTTCTTCTCACTGGAAAGGGAAGGCTCTAATTGAACTAATGAGACCCCTTGCTGAGAAGTTAGCCTAAGGGAATTGGGGCTGTAAAGAGAAAGGTGGAAAGAGCTATAAGGAATGGGGAAAGACTAAGGATTTCCTCAAATAGTTCAGAGAACCTAACCTCAAAGAAATAATGGTCACCCTACAAGTTGGATGCCATTAGAGAGGAAAAGCAGAGCAAAGCCCAAGGAGAAGGCCACTGGATGTTCTAGAAAGTGCCAGAGTATAACCTCAGGCCAACTGTGTTCAAATCCTGGTTCTACTTACTTGCTTTTGAACTTTAACAAATTATTTCACTTATGTCTGTTCCTGACTTGTTATATGTCTGGATACATAAATTGACTCTTGTTGGGTTTCTCCAATCTCTCACTTTTTGAGCTCTAAGTCTCTAAGCCTTCATCATGATCCATTGCATAGGATCTCCCTTTAAGCTCTAGCCCAAATATGGAGGCCAACATCCTTCATCTTAATTCCCTTTTAAGATGCCTGAGTAGGACTCATCTTTGGAAGAAAACCCTAGATGTTAGTGGAGAACACACACAAAACACATCATGTCTTTAGACATTTAGAGTATGCCAATCTCAAGATGATCAATTAGAGTAGATTCTGGTCCCCAAAGCTTGGCTTGGCTTTCAGGAACCTCTCAGACCTGGCTCCTACTTGACCAGGTGGCCACCTCGCCTGCTATCTCTTCCTTATGTAACAGGAACTGGCTTATCAGTCCATCGGTTCCTGAACTTCAGCCAACTGCAAGAGGCTCTTCCTGAATGACATGAGAATGCTTTCCTCCCTAAAATCACAGATTATCTGTGCTTTAGAATGCCAGTGTCTGATTCAAAGGGCTTTTGAGGTTCCCAAGTGATTTGAGGGCCTAGAGTGATTGGCATTCACAAGTTCCAGGGGACAGTGCCACCTCCAAATCTTGAGGCTGCTCCCTGTCTCCCATGGAGACCCTAGAGGTTTCACACTGGAAAAAGCCTTGCCCGAACAGGGCAGTGGACTTCTCACAGGCCTTCTGTATAATAATGCTCCTACTCCATTGCTCACAGAGCTCATGCAGCAAGAATTACTAACCAGAGGGATATTTTCCCAAAAGAATTTTGGGAACCCTGGTGGCATTAAGTAATGAGAGGTAAGAAAAAAATCAAGTGAGGGAAATATTGTGTAGAGACATTACTTCTTGGAAATTCTACCAAGGACAAACCCAGAGGTGCATATCATATTTTATTTAGATGGAAATAACATAGTCGTTTGCTTCAAGTGTTGATGAAGTTCATTGCATATTTTCAGCCTGAACTCAGAGATTCTACTCTGCTCTGTCCAGAGGTCTGTGGGCAAGACCTTCTTGTTTCATGCTTTATTTTTGTTTTTCACTGAAAGGAGATGGGCCTAGAAGAATTAAATCCATAGTTTGTTTGTGAGTGTTGGTGAGGAAAGGAACAGATTGGTAGTACTCTTACTGCTCTATTTAGCAGAAGATAAAATTGGGGAGAAGTTACTAGATTGTGGCCACATAGCATAGGATGGATTCGATGCTACCATTAGTGCATTTCTGCTTACAAAATCCAAATGACCACAGTACAGATGAATTTACTGTCAACAGGAAGGCAGTTGATGAAACCTCAAGCTGTGTGTCCTCTCCAACTCCTGTCTCCTCAGGTACTGTGGCACCTACATGGATCACCACACGATTTTCCGAGTGCCCAGCCCTCTGGTTCACATTCAGTTCCAGTGCAGTTCAAGGCTTTCGGACAAGCCACTGTTGGTAGAATACGGCAGTTACAACATCAGTCAACGTAAGCCTGGTTATCAACAAGATCCTTAGAAAACCTCAATAAGTCATCACATGGTGAGCTGTGGGCATGGTGGCACATGCCTGTGATTCCAGCAACTTACGAGGCTAAGGCAGGAGGATTATAAGTTCAAGTCCAGCTTCAGTAATCAGAGAGGTCCTAAGGAGCTCAGTGAGACCCTGTCTCAAAAAAAAGGGCTGGATGTGGCTCAGTGGGTAAGTGCCCCTGGGTTCAATCCCCAGTACCCAAATAAAAAAAGGGGGAAAAAGTTATTGTATGGTCACAAATGCTTTATAACTTATAACCTCAAATATTTCAGGAATGAGTATAGCTTCTTTTTGTTATTTCCTTTTATATATGTATTTTAAAAAACAAATTATATATATATATA
>NW_025999968.1:7376144-7394835 GCF_001458135.2 Marmota marmota marmota | reverse complement strand
ATATATATATATATATATATATATATATATATATATATATATATATACATATATACACACATAAATTATGTTTTACTGCCTTTATTTTAAGTTGTAGAGAAATCATTTAATATTTTTGACATTACTGATTTATAGCTGAAATATAACTTCTTATATTATTCCTGAAATATAGGACAAGTCCTTTTTTGGCTTGTTATTTTTCTGATTTTTGTGTTCATATCAACATATAGAGGATCTGAGACCAGCAGTTTTGATTCAGTTTGGTCTATGGTGCACAAGGGTAGCTGTTTGATTGAAAGGATTCAAATAACAGCACTCAGAAGGTAGAACTGCTGGAACAGTGATCAGGAAGTGGCTAATAGAAAAGAAAACATTCGAGAGAAGTATTGGAGCTGGAGTGTAGATAAGGACATGTTCAAGAAATTCTAGACCCATTTAAAATGGGGAAGTATAAAAGTTATTCTTTGAGGAACTTATGAAGATATGACATAAGTGAAAGGAACTTAGACCTTGTTGTTCTCTGACAATCCCCAATATCCTGCTTTTGCATTTGGAATATTATGCTCAGAATACTACAATCTCCAGCAGGGTCTCAAGAAGAGCCAGTCATTTCATTTCTAACTGTCTTTTCAAACCATGACTATTCCCCCTGACTCACCGGCTCCACCACATGCCATTGAGACATAGGTGGACCTATAATACACTCTCCCACTGTTCTTTTGCACAAGGGAGGAAGGATTTATTATTTCAGCAATATTCATATATTAGCTTAGGATGTGATTTAAGCCAACAGAGGGAGTGGATCTTTGATGAGCAGCCTGATTGAAAAGGAAAGAATAGTGGATAGTGAAGTAGGAGGCAGGAGTCTTGGCTTTGAGGCCTGGCACTAATCTCTCTAGGTCAACTTGAGTAGATCAGTGGTTACTCTTGTATTTTGGAACAGAGATCACCTGAAAATGCAATTAAAGAGGCAGAATAATGCTTTTGATCACAGACAATTTGGAGAAAGCAGCATCCCATTTGTAATCCCCCAGAAAGTCTAAAGCCTGCACATTAAGAATGCTGGCCTCTAATATGTCTTCCAGCTTTCCCATGCTTCAAGTCTGTATTAATGCTGTGGAGCTGAGTCAAGGCAAAGGGTTTTTTTTGTTTTGTTTTGTTTTGTTTTGTTTTGTGGTGCTGGAGATTGAACCCAGGCCTTTTTGCATGCAAGGAAAAAGACTGAGCTATCTCCCCAGCCCGAGGTTTGATTTTGAAGGTGACTTGGATGCAGTGGTTACTCAGACCTCCTGTTTAATTAATTTTCTTTTTTTGTTCACTTGGGTTCTGCTTTTTTAGCTTGTCATTACCCACATCCTTATTTAGATGGACATATTATATAATTACTCCTGCTACCTTGTCAAATCCCTAATCACTTAAAGCTTCATGTTTCTTTGCTAATGTGGTCTGGGCATTTTTCAGGACCCACATGACATTTTCTTTTTTCTTTTTTCTTTTTTTTTTTTTTTTTATTGCTTATAGCTTGTCCTGTTGGATCTTTTAGATGCTCCTCTGGTTTGTGTGTCCCTCAGGCCCAGCGCTGTGATGGAGTAAATGACTGCTTTGATGAAAGTGATGAACTTTTCTGTGGTGGGTATTCAGGCTTTGAATATGACTTTCTTAGACGTAGCTTGTCAGGGCCATTGTTGCTGCTAGTGTCCACCTACAGTCTTTGTAGTGTAGATAGTGTTATCTATCACTACCTAACAAACTATGCCAAAACTCAGTGACTTAAAACAGTCATTCTTTGTCCTCCTCCTTCTTTTTTTCGTTCACCTCCTCCTCCTTCTTCTTTTCTGTTGTTTTCTTTTTCTTTTTGCCCCCCATTTTACAGTGTTGGGGATCAAATCCAGGGCCTCATGCAAGCTGGGCAAGATTCTACCACTGAGCCACATCCCCAGCCCCCATCATGTATTCCTCATCATATACCCATATGTTGTCTTGGATATGCCTGATCTAGGCTGAGCTCAGTTGGGTGGCTTTGCTTCAAGCACTGGGTCATCCTGAGCTTGGTTCTTCACAGGTCAGGATCAGGTCTGTTCTTTCTGACTCTTTCTTTCATTGAGCCATGGATAGCATTGATAGTGACAAAAGCAAAGAAGGAGCAAGCAGAAACATATAGTTTCTCTGAAGGCTTGGCCTTGGGATTGGCACCCCATCACTAGTATCATAATTCATGGCTCAAATCCGGTCACATAGCTGAGATCAAAGTCAAGGCTCAGGGAATTTCCTCTGCACATTTTGGGGTCATGGCAAGGATGGATTTGCATTAATATGACCACAGGGAGTAAAGATCTGTGATTAATAGCTTAATTCACCACAATCATTTTTTGTTTGTTTTGTACATTATTAAAAAAAACGTTATTTTCCACTGGTACTTGACAGTTAATAGCACCTGATACATTCTGAATTTTTATAAAACAAATTACATAATTCTTAGTATATAAAAATGACTCCAAAAATATTTGAATGTCTGTTATGGTATATGGAAAGGTAAATTATTAGGATTTTTATTCTGCATTTAGACAATACATTTTCAAGGTTAACCTTAAAATCTTAGAAAACAACATTTTCTGTGAAAGTGCATTAGAGGAAACTGGTTCAATAAATCCAGTAAACATAATTTCAGCAGTAGAGACTAAACTACTACCAAAAAATCATGAAAACTCTTCTGAAAGATTTCAAAACAAAATTATTCAGAATCTCTTCCAAATCTATTTTTCTGGAATCATTTATTCAGTTTAATTTTAGGTAGAATTTAGGGTTACCTAAAACTCTCAAACAACTTCTTCTTCTTCTCCATCTCCTTCTCCTTCTCCATCTTCTTCTTCTTCTTCATACAACAATCCTGTTTGAAGTCACAGATCTTTTATCTTGAGAGCAGCTCAGAATCTGCAAAAAACTAAACTCAGAATTCCTCTTTATGGAGCACAGGGTTTGTTTATGAATGATAGTTTTTTTTTGTTGTTGTTGTCTTTAACCTACACAATTTCTATTGATATTACATTGGTAATAACTAAGGGAGGGTAATCTGTCCCATAATAATTCCATTGGCAAAGACAGGCAAACCCTCCAATGCCAATCCTGATAGACCTTCCTAGGCTCTCCCCGATCCAAATAGGGATCCCCATACTCCAACCACCCTAACTCTCCAATGCCCCCCTCCACGTTCTCCATACAGATCCTTAGGTTTACCTTTTCTTTATTTCCTGTGTCTTCTAAAAGCTATTCATTCTTGAGGTTGCCTTTATATTCTTTCTTTTTAGAATCAATAATATGTTTAAAAAAGTATTTGATACATAACTGGTGCCCCGTCCCTTAAACATACAATCAAACAGAAGCCCGATTAAAAGGAATGACTTTTCCCAGCAGGGCTTCTTCTACAACTCAAGGGGAGATGTGTGGTCTATAGTCAGAAATGTCTAAGGAACCACAATTTCTGAAAGTGCTTGCTAATATACCATGCCTGCCTTCGATCTAAAGAAAATATTCCAAAAAGGGAAAATATTTTTTTCCTATTTTCAGATTTTTTTCTGCATTTCCTAATTGAGGAAATTGATCTCTAAGGATAAAAATCATCTTAAGAAGATTTTCCTTACACACAGATCACAAGTCTATTTTTCTCTAAGATCTCACATTCATGAATTCATTCAACAAAACCTCATTGAACTCCTCCTATGTGATCAGGGGCCTGGGGTACAGATATGAATAAGATAATCTCAGTACACTTCCACTTCCATTAGGAGGGGAGACAAGTTCAATTTAGATAACAGCTTCCAATATTCATTTTTCTGAAAATAGATTACTTCGGATGCATTTAATTGTAATTAAATAAACAAACCATCAGAGTTCAACACATCTACACAATTGCAAAAATCAGATCTGACAAACTCAAGTGCTAGGATTTGCTCCAAAGTTTAAACATCAGCTTTTCCTCATGAAGGTGCTGCTGTTGAGGAAAAATCACTCTCTAGTTTGTCATCTTAATATTTTGTCCCTGTAGAAGGGCACTCCTGGTCATGGGAGAAGGCAGATGATGTCCCAGGCTCATAAGCCTTGTGTCTTTTCTTATTCCAGTGCCTGTTAAACCTGCCTGCAACACCAGCTCCTCCAGGCAGCACGGCTCTCTGGTCTGCGATGGCTTCAAGGACTGTGAGAATGGCCAGGATGAGCAGAACTGCACTCGGAGTGAGAAGGGTCCCCGTGCTCTGTTGTGCTCCCTAAATCAGAATCAAAATGCCTTTGCTGAGTCAGGGCAATCTAGTCCCAGTGTCCCCAAAACTTTCCCAGATTTGGCACTGAAAATCCCTTGTCTGGGGAAGCTCCTCAGTCCTAGAAAAAAATGAGTGACTAAAGTTGGTGACTTTAACAGGAGTGGACTTGTGCTGTGTGTGTGTGTGTGTGTGTGTGTGTGTGTTACTGTGTGAATACTGGCAGATTTTCATTGCTTACCTGATTTTTTTTTGGTACCAGTGATTGAACCTAGAGACGCTTAACCAACCAGCCACATCTCCAGCTCTTTTTTAAAAATATTTTTATTTTGAGGCAGGGTCTCACTAAGTTGCTTAGGGCCTCACTAAGTTGCTGAGTCTGGCTTTAAACTTGTGATCCTCCTGCCTCAGCCTACCAAACCACTGGGATTACAGGTGCACACCACTGTACTCAGTTACTTCCTTGCTTTTAATGCTACTTAAGTTGCAGGATACCGAGGATCTGATGTAGAGGAACTTGCCAGAGACCATGAAGGGACAGAAATGCAAATTGTAATTACTACAGAAATGCAAACCTCCTGAGTTGTGAGCAAATGTGTGGGAATTCACACCATCTGTCTATTTTTCTTTTCTTGGATGACATAAAAAGACGAATGTGGTAGTGATTTATGCCCAAAGACTTTCCTTGGAGAATAAGACACAATAACAAAGAGGCTGTGGCCTAAAAAAGCCACTTATATGGCCAACTCCTTTGCATCTCACTCACCTACAGGGGAAGAAGGCCAGGTAATTGGATTGACTCTCAGCTGAAGTGCTTGCCTGCCTGCCTTCTTCAGTGGCTCTGAAAGGTCACTGTGGGTTTGTTCCATTTCTCTGCTAGTTTTTCCCAGAGCAGCAAATAGCGATTTTGTGGCTAATCCATCCTTTGCAAAGATCAGTGTCATTTACTCAGATGTTTCTGGCTAGAAAAAAACTGCTTTTTCTTTCATTCGTTTTTAGGCATTCCGTGCACCAACAGAACTTTTAAGTGTGGCAATAATATTTGCTTTAGGAAACAGAATGCAAAATGTGATGGGATCGTGGATTGTTCAGATGGAAGTGATGAAGTCGGTTGCAGTGAGTAGAAAAGCTGTTCCTTTTGATTCCTATCTTCCCACCTGGTTTGCCCATTTTCCATTTTTATTCTCTTCCTCATGGAATTCCCCTGGCAGATGTTACCACAGACCAGGAAATAATAGTAAATCTTGCTGAGCTGAGTCTGAAATTATTTCTCCATCTTCTTTCTTGATACTAAGCATCAATATACTAGATGTTTCCAAAGAGAACTTTCAATTTCTAGTAACACTAATGAAGGAAGAAGGTCTTAAGTAAAATAGCCTGTGACAAATGAAAAAGTGGGCTTCTGGAGGATTTTTGCTTATATCTTACTTTGTGAACAATATCAATTGTTGGTTCTTTGTTTATTCAAAACCTACTAACTGTTCTGTGCCATATGTTCTTTTTAGTCATGTGGCTTCTAATTGGCCATGTGGCAACAGGTTAATTATATATCATTATCGATACTATTTACACAGAAAGTAAATTACACTAAAAGTAATTGCTCTGATAACTAGTTTGTCTTAGGCTTTAATTTATATTTGTTTTACAAATTTTTCTTTTAGATTAGCACAGCTTCAAACACATTATCAATTCTGTTATATCAGAACTTACCTTTTTCGTCTCCATCTAGCCACCTAACACCAGGGCTGTTGTTTGTATCAGTACAGCTGTTACTATGGATCCCTCTGCCTCCACATGCATTACTGTATGGAGACTTCCTGTTAGGGCTTGTTTTCTGGAAGGAAGGAGTAGTCGGCTGGTGCTGGTTTCAGACAGACCCATAAAATTCCTTTCTAGATAAGCAGGCGATTTTAAATTGCTTACTTGGTGACTCAGTTCCCAACCCAGCACTGAACCTGACCTAATTTCCAGTTTTTCTTCAAGTCTGCCTTAAATCACATGACCCTTCCTCTCTACCAAAGGCTGTAGCAGGCGTTCGTCCACTGTCCACCGAGTCGTCGGGGGCACTGACTCCCAGGAGGGGGCTTGGCCATGGCAGGTCAGCCTCCACTTTGTTGGATCTGCCTACTGTGGCGCCTCCGTCATCTCCAGGGAGTGGCTTCTCTCTGCGGCCCACTGTTTCCATGGAAACAGGTAGGGTATCCCAAACCTTACTCTTGAGCGGCACATTCTGACAACAGATCATACATCTGCCCTGAATTGTGAGAAGAAGCCCCTACAGGGGAAAACAAAACAAAACAAACAAACAAACAAAAAAAAAAACAACAATCAATTCAATCAGGCTACCTTTTTGTTTGTTTTGGTGGGATGGGGGCACTGGTTATGTGTCAAATAGTTTTTATTTATTTTAGGTATCATTGAGATAAAGAAAGAACACAAAGGAAACATCAAGAATGAATAGTTTTTACTAGACTGAGGAAATAAAGAGAGGGCTTTCAAGTCAGATGGGCAGACCTAATAGGCTGTGTGGAGAATGTGGAGGAGTTGTTGGAGTATGGGGATCCCTGTTTGCATTGGGGGTGATCCTGGGAAGGTCTGTTAGGGTTGGCATTGGAGGGGCTCTGTCTACCTTTGCCAGTGGGATTATTATGAGACAGAAGATCTTCCAGCTAAGGGTGAAAGAGAAGCTTAAAATGTGATCTAACTTGAAATTTAAACTTATTTAAATCTACTAGACCTTAGGTTCAAAACTAATTTCATATTCTGAATTTTAAGAGATTTCAACTAAGTTATACAATTTGAGTATTTACTCTTCCAATAAATTACAGGAATCGTGTTAATTACTGAAATAGCTTCACCTCTGATCATTAATCTTAAATGCTGTGAAACTGCTGTCCTTATTTTTTTCCAAGAGTTTTCATATTCTTTTCACTTTGAACTTCTCTTTGGCTGCCTCAGGGTGAGATCAAAGCCACACATGGAGATACAGTCCCCTTTGTGACTCTGTGCAGGGTGGGGGGCAGGGTCAACATTAGAATTCTGGAAGGACTGATCATGGTGGAGTTTGGTATCCCTTTGACTGTCATACTTAAGCAGCTACAGCAGCTATGAGGCTTTTGGTAGCTTGCAGCAAGAAGGAATTTCATTAAATTTCTGCTTAAAACAATTTTTTACATTGACTTTTTATTTGTTCTTTTTAGTTATAAATGACAGTAGACTGTAGTTTGATATATTATACATACATGGAATATAACTTCCCATTCTTCTCGTTGTACATGATATGGAGTTACACTGGTAAACACTTCATTTTCTAATCTGCCTTGGAATTAATATTATTTGAATTGGTAGAAGGGTCCCCAGATCACCATATTTACTGGCCCTGTTTGTCTCCATCAGATGCCATTGTTAGCATGAATAGGAAGAATTTAACCAATTAACTCTAGTTATAAATGTTCTTGACCTGTGTGTGACTTGTGAAATACTAGTGGCAAGAAAATTTCCTTCAGGACCTCCTTACCTCAGCCTCATCTCTCTGTAGAGTGCTTGTTTCTAAACTGTGTAGGACTCTTCAGACTGCTAACTTGGTGGTTCATTCCTTCTCTACCAGGTTGTCAGACCCCACACCGTGGACAGCTCACCTTGGGATGTATGTGCAGGGGAATGCCAAGTTTATTTCCCCATTGAGAAGGATCGTGGTCCACGAGTACTACAACAGTCAGACCTTCGACTATGATATTGCTTTGCTACAGCTCAGTGTTGCCTGGCCTGAGACCCTGAAACAGCTCATTCAGCCAATCTGTATTCCTCCTGTTGGCCAGAAAGTGCGCAGTGGGGAGAAGTGCTGGGTTACCGGCTGGGGGCGAAGGCATGAGGCAGGTCTGTGTGTGAATGAATGGGCTTGGCCTTCCACATGGATGAGAGTAACTTGTGCTGATGCTGTGCTTTGGGGTTCCCAGAGAGGATTTGTATATATCATCTTCTTTGGGCCTCCTGACAACTCTGAAAGTTTGGATTGGAGGAGACTATTTTCATCCCTGTCTTATGATTCTTTCCATCTGCTCCAGAAGAAGCAGGGAGACGGAGGGAACCTTTAAACAAAAGCAGAATTGACTAGATAGCATGGGCTCTTTTCAAACTCTGAAGAGGTGCTGGGATTTCCACTAGACAAGAATAGTTCCTCCTTGGCTTCTCTTTTATTCCAAGATGTGATTCATTTTTATAAAGGAGAGGACTTTTATGTATGCACACTCCACTGTCAACTCAGACAGCTATGTAGAAGATTATGCAGGTATGTCCTGCACCAGGATTCTTGGCCAAGTTAAGCTTCCCTTAGCTAATCCAGGCTTGGGCATTACACCAACCTATAATTGGTCCACTCAGAGGGGATACCTTATTTTGCCTCTCCACCCAGAAAAAAAGCATCATTTTCCAATATGTACCCAAATCAGGGAGTATGCTAGGGAAGGCTGTATGTTCATCCTGCCATGATTTTTCCATGAACTAGGATTCATGGTTGATTCTGAATATATTATGAGGAGAAAAATACAAAGCTTCATGTACATGTCCCCAGAGGTTACTGCTAGAACTTTCCTTTGACCTCCCAGTCATCTGGGATTCCCTTGCAGCCTATCCAAGGGTTTAGGACAGTGTCTGTGATTCCTGAACTTTCCCTGAATGCTTGCTTTGACACTATCTAAAGATTCACTGTGAGCAGCTTCTCAAATGCTCACTGTCCTCAGTTAGTTATTGAAGTAGTAAGATTCACCTTCGTTTTATTTGCTGAGGTCTCAGAGTCCTGAGAGAGAAGGCAGCTAGGTGTTCGAACACTTACAACTCTGATAGGCTACTGTGCTCCATGCTTCAGTTTCAATATCACAAAGGGAATTGTCTACCCATTATTTTATAAACGTGTGCTTGTGTGTGTGTGTGTGTGTGTGTGTGTGTGTGTGTGTGAATCATCTTAGCCAAACAGGTTTAAAGGGAAGTGAAAGAGCTATATAGAAACAGTTGTTTTTATGATTCTTCAGAGACTTCTATATGTCAGTTGTGCTCCTTTACTTAAGGAGCTCTCTTGAACAGTAAATATTGGTACTAAGCTTTGTTGACTCACGGTCATTCTAAATGCAGGAGGTATGAGATGAAGGAGTATGGGACGGTGGTTTAGGTGGGGGAGGCAGATCTTGGGTCTAAATCCTGTTGGTATTTGCTAGCTATATGCCACTGGGCAAGTCCTTTTATCTCCCTAGATTCCTTTTCCTCATCAGCAAAATAGGGATAATAATAGAGTTCATCTCCAAGAATAGCTCTGAGGGTTAAAGGAGATAATCTGAGTTATCATTCAAATGAAACCTTGAAGAGATGTAGTCATTACCATTACCATGATTTCCAACTCCAATGTGTTTTCCAGATAGTAAAGGCTCCCCTGTTTTGCAGCAAGCAGAGGTAGAGCTCATTGATCAAACCCTCTGTGTTTCCACCTACGGGATCATCACTTCGCGGATGCTCTGTGCAGGAGTGATGTCTGGCAAAAGAGATGCCTGCAAAGTAAGTCCTTCTACCTTTCTCTTGCCCAGCATGTGTTTTCCATAAATGCTTTCACATTTAATCCATGCAACCCTGGGGAATAACTAGGGCAGATATTCCCCTTACCTCATCTGAGGTATTAATTATGACCTAGTTGCCTAAGATCAGGGAAAGGTGCCGAAAGAACTGGTTTTATAGAATCAGTTTGTAATCCCTGCATATCTTCTTCCAGCATTCACTTGGTGAGGTCAGCCTTCATATGTCTGCCACAATTTCCTTATAACTAAAAAGCAAAGCAAAAAATGACACACACATGCAGACGATGTTTCAGAATTGCTACCTATTTCCTTAGGAGCAGGAGCTGTTCAACTTCTGAAACAAACTTTCTTCCTTCCTTCCTTCCTTCCTTCCTTTCTTTCTCTCTCTCTCTCTCTCTTTCTCTCTCTCTCTCTCTCTCTTTCTTTCTTTCGATTTCATCTAAAGCATAGGCAGATGGCGGTGAGAAGTGAAGAGGAATAGGAGAGGTGACAAGAACACTCATATGCAGCCCTCCGGGTAGCCGTCTCTAGCAGTGGTTCAGCTGGAAGTCATCTTTCAAGGGAGGGGATATTTCTCTGAGCCTATGATTTCAAATCTATGTCCATGATCACCAAAGACGATTAAGAGAGTAAGGATGACAGCAGGATCAGTTCCCATATCTTTCCACAACTTCAGCCATGATGCCACAAAATTCATTATAATACTGACTTCTATCTTTTGAGATTCTACTTTGTGACAAGCAACCATGGTACATCATTTACTTCAATTCATTCAATTCATTCTTTTATTTCCATTTTACAGAGGAGGAAACTGGAGACAGAGAGGATAAATAGATGACCCAAGGTCATATAGCTAGCAAGTACAGATATCTGGGCTGGGATTTGAACCCATGGCTCTCTAATACTAAAGTTGCTGTTTTAGGGTTTCCTGTAGCTGGTCAGTTACAAAGTCCTGTTCCACACAGTCATCAAGTTATGCACTAAATTTGTATTAGTAGATCTGGTTTTGCATCAATTAAAATAAAGATCCCAGTTTCTTAACCTGTCAGAATTTACCTAATCAGGTGTAAAATTGTGGAGGTGGGATGTAGGGGCACATTTAGACTGCTATCTAAGCAAGTTGTAACTTTCCAACCCTCCCTAAAATAGAAAAATAAAACTCAGACATTATACTAAAGGAATTATACTGTAGGAATTACTTTTAAATCTTTAATTATTTGAGTCCTGACTTTATAAAGTTGAGATATCAGAAGGGACTCTCAAAAGGACGTATTTTGTCTATGAAAACTGTCTGACAGTGGCTCTTAGGGTTGCTGCATTGGATCTGCCGAACAAAACATGCTTTGTGTTTCTTCTGTGGCCATGATCCAACTGCTGAAGTCGCATGGCCCAGAGATAGAAGTCACCCTTCCAAGATAACCATAAGGGTGGTTGTGAGGATTAAATGACCCAAAACAGTGCCTGGCATATAGAGAACACTAAATAAATGTTAGCCCTTAATGCTACTGCCACCTATTCTTTGTATGGGACATGTGCAAGAATCTTCTAATGTTATTCTCAGACTTAAAATTAAGTTTTTAAAAAATGAATGTAGTTTTTTTTTATTATAAGAAGATATCTAAACTTATTCAATGACATTAGCAGTTTCAGGTGTCAACATATATTATATACAAACAGAGATATGATAAATTGTGGTATATATGTGTATTAAGAATTATAATGCACAAAAAAGAGAGAGTACATGTACAATGGCATAATTTGGTGTGAACATACTTTACTGTGCTGTAAAATTGTGCTGTAAATGGGTAATAATGAGTGTAATGCATTCCACTATTGTCATGTATGTAAAATAAAAAAGAAAAAAATTTATTCTAATTAGGTATATATGATAGCAGAATGTATTTTGATTTATTGTATACAATTGCAACATAACTTTTCATTTCTCTGGTTGTACATGATGTACCATCCCAACATATGCACAGTCATACATGTACCTAGGGTAATGATGTCCATCTCATTCCACTCCCTTTCCTACTCTTATACTCCCTCCCTTCCCCTCCCTTCCTTTTGCCTAATCACAGTACCTACATTTCCCCCCTCCCCCTCCCCCATTATGCATCAGCATCCACTTATTAGGGAGAACATTCAGCCTTTGGTTTGGGGGGATTGGCTTACTTCGCTTAGCATGATATTTTCCAACTCCATCCATTTACCTGAAATGCCATAATTTTATTCCCTTTTAATGCTGAGTAATATTCCATTGTGTGATAAATCACAGTTTCTTTATCCATTCATCTGTTGAAGGGCATCTAGGTTGTTTCCACAGTTTAGCTACTGTGAATTGAGCTGCTATAAACATGAATGTGGCTGCATCACTGTAGTATGCTGATTTTAAGTCCTTTAGGTATAGACCAAGGAGTGGGAAAGCTGGGTCAAATGGTGGTTCCATTCCAGGTTTTCTAAGGAATACCCATACTGCTTTCCAGATTGGTTGCACCAACTTGCAGTCCCACCAGCAATGTATGAGTGTGCCTTTTCCCCCACATCCTTGCCAACACCTATTGTTGCTTGTATTCTTGATAACTGTCATTCTGACTGGTGTAATGAAATCTTAGAGTAGTTTTCATTTCATTTCTCTCATTACTAGAGATGTTGAGCATTTTTTCATATATTTGTTGATTGTATATCTCCCTCTGAGAAGTGTCTGTTCAGCTCCTTAGCCCCAAATATGGAACGCTTTACTAATTTGCATGTCATCCTTGTGCAGGGGCCATAATAATCTTTTCTGTATCACTCCAGTTTTAGTGTATGTGCTGCTGAAGCGAGCACTACACATTATTTCTTGATGGTTCCTAGGCTGCATAGTGACTAGCCAAACAAAACGCATCAGAATGGGACTTCTGAACACAATCTATTAGACACAGTAACAATGAACTTGATGATTATGAGACAAAAGTCTTCATACTTAACATTATTTTTGACTTAGGGAGACTCCGGTGGACCTTTATCTTGTCGAAGACAAAGTGATGGAAAATGGATTTTGACTGGCATTGTTAGCTGGGGTCATGGATGTGGAAGAGCAAACTTTCCTGGAGTTTATACAAGAGTGTCGAACTTTGTTCCCTGGATTCATAAATATGTCCCTTCTCTTTTATAATTGTACTAGTTGTATTTTTATCTGTGATTTATGTGATAGATTCTTTTAAAACAATGAAATAATTATCAATAAAATGTCATGCAATTTTTCAACCAAAAATGTTAGATTGCACACATCTGATATTTACTGAAAGAGAGATATATAGTATGTGTTCCATAAAAATTACCCCAAGCATATAAAATATTCATCCTAAGGCATCAAGACATCATTGATTCAAGGATGAGAGAAATCTAAAGTATTGTCACATACGAAGTCTCTAAAATAAAGTAAGAAATGAGGGAGATCTTTAGGTGTCCATACTTTATTTTATGTTCCTGTTCAAGTACAAATGTTTACAAGTATTGAGGTAAACATGATTTGCTGAAATAAGGAATTCCTGTAAAAAACTCCACACTTGATCATTAGCAATCCCATGAAATAAATGCACAGAAAAATATATCCTTTATAAATACAAATATAAACAAAGCTGTTATTGACAGAATAAGTACCTATATTATTGCTATCCAATTCAGTTTTGTCTAACCATATCATAACAGACCTATTCCAGCCATGGCACATGGCATTGTTGTGTACAAACAAAACTGATGGTTAGAAAACTTTACAAAATGACGGAATAAAGTATTGTGGTAGTTGGGTTGAAAGTACTTATATGAGATTCAAAGAGATTGTGGGAATGTTGGTCAATAGTGAAAAGCCAAAGGGATTTTTGGATGTTGGTTGTACATGTGGAAGTTTTCAAAAGTATCATCATCTGGCTTGTGGTTATTTCATAAAACTCAATGGTCAAGACCCTCATTGTTATACAAAATTACATATAAGAGGTTGTGAGGGGAATGGGAAAATAAACAAGGAGAGAAATGAATTACAGTGGATGGGGTAGAGAGAGAAGATGGGAGGGGAGGGAGGGGGGATAGTAGAGGATAGGAAAGGTAGCAGAATACAACAGTTACTAATAGGGCATTATGTAAAAATGTGGATGTGTAACCGATGTGATTCTGCAATCTGTATTTGGGGTAAAATTGGGAGTTCATAACCAACTTGAATCTAATGTATGAAATGTGATATGTCAAGAGCTTTGTAATGTTTTGAATAACCAATAAAAAAAGACTTTCTTTCTTTTACTTTCAAAGCCTTATAATACCTTGTATAGCCTTAAGTCTATAGTACACTCTCAATACATTCTTGATTTATTTTGATCTAGAGTGTTCCATATTTTATCTCATAATAATCTTTCCACTAATAGAGACCAGAGTTAATAGTAGCACCAAACAGATGAAACAGCAGAAAAAAAGAAGAATGATATGATTTGTTTATCCTGGGATAAGTTCAAAGGAGGAATAACAATCCTACAGTGAAAGGGAGTTTGAGAACCTCAGAAAATCTTAATGCAACAGCTAAAGGAGAGAGAGCAAAATGTGTCATCCCCAAATCAGGTAAAAGACTGAAATATGAGTATGATTTCTCTGAAACAATGAATATTTCCCAGTTCACATAACATATTTTTATTTGTCAAAGAACTATTTTACTGAGATTATGAGATAAAGCATCTTAATGGTACCTCTCTGAATAAGTCCCTAAGGCTTCAGTAAACTGGCTATGGGATAGTGCAATTCCTAGGCTCAAGTGTGCCACTGAATCCACAGTGGGGGACTTAGCTATTGAATCCACTGCATAGATAGCAATTAAGCTTACGTTTCCCATACCGTAGTTTTATTTTTCCTGGTATGGCTGTTACCTGCATATAAGGCAAGTTGTACTTTTTACTTTATGATCATTTCTAAGGTACAGAATTGCTATTCACAAAATAATCAAAAACTTGTCTAAATCTGTGATCTCGATCAGGGTGTGGAGGAGGGCCAGCATGATCTATCATAATCTATCAGATTCATCAGGGGGAGTTTTTCAAATCAGGGATATGCACTACTAATATGGGCACTTACTGGTGCAATGTAAGTGTATGTGTTCCTCACAGTGTGTGTGTGTGTGTGTGTGTGTGTGTGTGTGTTGGTGGGAAGGTTGAGAAACACTAACCTAATTTACTTGAATAGTTCATGCCAAAATAAGTGTCATTAGAACCTGAAAGATATGGGACTATCCACTTCATTCTTGCAAAGATGTGGACTGAGGCAGAACTCAAGACTGATTTTGTTTGCAGAGTGGAATGGCCCCCATAAACAAAGACAGGAACATTTTGTGCCATATTATAGGGGAGAATATGTAGGTACCAAAGCCCTCCTTTCCAGTGCCTTGAAAATTATAAAATGAACCATCATAAAACAACCAATTATTTCTCAGTTGTCTTTGGCTTGATTGGTCTGAGTGATTGATCCAATTGTCCATGTTCAGAGTAATACTATTTGCCATCTTCAATATATGGGTGTGGACTATTGTGTTTGCAGGAGGTATAGATCTATTTAAAAGAAATGAGATGCCTTGGAGCATTGATATTATTATTTTGATGTTATTTTATTTTTTGTTATATATATTAACTATCTGGGAAATTATTCCTTCCAAAAGGAGATAAAGAAAGAAGGCAGAGTACTATGACAAGAAAAACAAAACTGAAAATCTTACATTGGTCATCAAATCTTGACAAGTATGCTTTTTAATTTCATTTAAATTTGAAACTTGAATACCTAAAGCAATTAAATCAACATTAATTGCAAACTATATTAAAGATAAATATTTGTGAAGTAACAATACATTTTAAAAATCTGGCCCATAGAAATAAATTCTGGAAAAATTGCGAAAACAATCTTGGTTCTTCATTAACAAATGCTTAACTTTCACCAAGAATTCTTTAATCTAAACCCAGTTGTATCTTCTTTCTAGCTCATTCTGAATCTTTAGTTGGAGTCAAGCTGGCAGCATGGAAAAAATCCTTAGGGAGAGTTGTAACACTCATCTGCATTGTAGGTCAGTTGTCTGAGATTAAGAAATTGGCATTTACCAGAAACAGGATCTGGTTTCAAATAATAGCTTAAGTAGTTCATGTAATATTGGGAGGTGTCAGCAAGTGTTAGGTGACAGGAAAATATCCAGGACAGGAAGATAAATCAATATTGAAAGAAAATATATTGAATCAAGGGTTAGTGCTGGGTGCTAAGGATTGGCTGTTAGTGGGTATTATTAATTAAAAAATACTTAAAGTCATGAAAAGTAAGAGAGAATTTATAGAGACTGCTATTTTTAGGTGCAAGAATAAATGCTTTACTTTAATAATTTCACTTAATCATCTAAACTCCACTAGGTAAGGATCATTTTACAATAAGGAAAGATGCTGATAGATACTAAACAACCTGCCTAAGTACACATAGATAGTGGAAGTGTAATTTGATCCTTGTTTTGCTTGCCTTCAAAACCTGTACCCCAGAATACAAGCAACAATAAATGTTGGCGAAGATGTGGAGAAAAAGGTACACACGTACATTGCCAAGGGTTTGCAAATTGGTGCAACCACTATAAAACGTAGTATGGAGATTCCTCAGAAACTTGGAATGGAATCAACCACCATTTGACCCAGTTATCCCACCCCTTGGTTTATACCCAAAGATATATTCTACTATTTTTAGTCCCTGGGTACCTCAGTTTCCCACTTAACTTTTCCATCTAAAAAGCCTATTCAAAAACCCTGACTGAACTATACAGATTTAATGCAATGACAATCAAAATCCCAGTGACATTCCTCATAGAAATATCAAAAGCAGTCATGAAATTCATCTGGAAAAATAAGAGACCCAGAATAGCTAAAGTGATTCTTAGCAAGAAGAGTCAAGCAGGTGGCATCACTATACCAGACCTTAAACTATATACTATACTTAAAGTAAAAAAAACAGCATGGTATTGGCACCAAAATAGACTTGTAGACCAATGGTATAGAATAGAGGACACAGAGACAAATCCACATAATTACAGTTATCTTATATTAGACAAAGGTGCCAAAAACATATATTGGAGAAAAGATAGCCTCTTCAACAAACGGTGCTGGGGAAACTGGAAATCCATATGCAACAAAATGAAATTAAACCCCTATTTCTCACCATGCACAAAACTCAACTCAGAGTGGATCAAGGACCTAAGAATTTAACCAGAGAATCTGTGCCTAATAGAAGAAAAAGTGGGCCCAATTCTCGATCATGTCAGATTAGGCCCCTACTTCCTTAATAAGACTCCTAAAATTAAAATCAAGAATCAATAAATGGGATGGATTCTAACTAAATAGCTTCTTCCCCCCCCCCAAAAAAAAATCAATAAATGGGCCAAGGAACTGATCAGACACTTCTCAGAAGAAGATACAATCTATCAACAAATATATGAAAAAATGTTCAGCATCTCTAGCAATTAGAGAAATGCAAATCAAAACTACTCTAAGATTTTGTCTTAATCCAGTCAGAATGGCAGCTATTAAGAATACAAACAACAATAATTGTTGGTGAGGATGTGGGGGAAAAGGTACACTCACACATTGCTGGTGGGACTCCAAATTGGTACAGCCAATATGGAAGCAGTATTGAGACTCCTTAGAAAACTTGGAATGGAACCACTATTTGACCCAGCTATTCTACTCCTTGGTCTATACCCAAAGGACTTGTCAGCATACTACAGTGATGCAGCCACATCAATGTGCATAGCAGCTCAATTCACAATAGCTAAACTGTGGAACCAACAATGGAGTATTACTCAGCATTAAAAGAGAATAAAATCATGGCATTTGCAGGTAAATAGATGGAGTTGGAGAATATAATGCTAAGTGAAGTAAGCCAATCCCAAAACACCAAAGGCCGAATATTTTCTCTGATATAAGGATGCTGATGCATAATGGGGATGGGGAGAAGCCTGAGAGGAATAGACAAACTCTAGAAAGGGGAAAGGGGAGGAAAGGGAAGGGAGGGGGCATGGGGGTAGGAAAGGCAGTGGAATGAGATGGACATTATTACTCTAAGTATGTGTATGAAGACACGAATGGTGTGACTTTACATTGTGTACAAATAGAGATATGAAAAATTGTACTATATATGTGTAATATGAATTGAAATGCATTCTGCTGTCTTATATAACAAACTAGAATAAATTTAAAAAAAGAAAAAAAACCTGGCTGAACATGCAGACTTCACCCAATCACCAAAGGACTTAAAATCAGCATACTATACTATAGTGATGCAGCCACATTAATGCTCATAGCAGCTCAATTCATAACTATGAAACTAACCTGTGTGCCCTTCAACAGATGAATGAATAAAGAAAATGTGGTATATATATATAAAAGGAAATATTACTCAACCTTAAATAAGAATGAAGAATGAAATTATGGCATTTGCTAGTAAATGGATGGAGCTAGAGAATATCATGCTAAGTGAAAGAAGCCAATGCCAAAGAATCAAAGGCCAAATGTTTTCTCTGATATGCAGATATTAATTCACAATAAAGAGAGGGGACTAAGGAAGAATAGAGGTACTTTGAATTAGACTGAGGGGAGTAAAAGAAGGGGATGGGGCATGAAGGTAGGAAGGATAGTATAATGAATTGGACACTATTATCTTATATGCATATATGATTACACGACTGGTTCTACATCATGTACAACCAAAAGAATGAGAAGTTATACTCCATTAAGGTATGATGTGTCAAAATGCATTCTAATGTCATTAGAATAACTAATTAGAACAAACTTTTAAAAAGATGTTAATAATGGAGAGATTATATATATATATATATATATATAT
>NW_025999968.1:7308321-7375784 GCF_001458135.2 Marmota marmota marmota | reverse complement strand
CCCGCCACTCTCCGGCCTCGCCCCTCCCCTTCCCTCCCCTTCCCTCCCCTTCCCTGCCCTTCCCTCCCCTTCCCTGCCCTCCCGCTGCCTGAGGTCTGACTGGCGCTCCCCGCCTGCTGGGTGGAGTGTGAACCCGGGAGGCCACCGCGGACTCTGCACCCGCAGGTGTGTCGGTCTGGCCTCCCAGGGGAGCCGCTCAGCTCTTCTCAGCCGGCCCATGGAAGGGGCCAAGCCCTCATCCTCAGAGGAAGACCTGGAGCTCTCGGTGCTCCAGGAGCAGCGGGACGAGCAGACGCCTCTCAATGGAGCCCTCCAGGTCCTGGCTGCTTCGGCCGACGACACCACCCCAGACCAGGTAAGGTCCCCTTAATGCGCCGGCGGCGTGATCGCGGGACAGTAGCCTGGCAACCGCCCAGTGTCACGGTTCCAGAGAGCTCTCCGGGCGTCCCCGACGAGGAACAGGAGTGACGCGCACTGGAATATTCTGAATGGGGCGCCACGGCACCAATGGCTTTTGGTCTGAGCGCGCCGCCCGCCCTGCGACCCTCAGGCCCCCTGACACCTGTGACCCTTCAAACTCCGCGGGCCTTTGTGACCCAGATGGCAGTTTACGAATTCTCTCTTCAAGGAGAGAATTTCCAGAGATATAGGTGGTTTTAAAAAGTTATGCGACTTTTAATTTAGTTTTTACCCCTTCTTTTTTCAATTAGGGAGAATGAGTTATAGGTGTTTTTTTGTTTGTTTGTTTTTTGTTTTACCCCCAGATTCTCCTCCGTCTCCCTCCTAACTCCTTCCAGGGCTCCCATCTCACCATTTCCCCCTCTCCCTCCCAAATCTCCTCACATTCCCATCCAGGCTTACCATCCCCCACACACTGTGTATTTTCTCCCAGCTCAGCCGGCCTTTTGATTCCACAAGAAGACAGATAAGAGGGAGGGGGAAGGGGCAAAGCAGCAAAAGCAAGAAGGGCTGGGGCTGGCCTGGAGATGGGGTGGGGATGAAATAATTTTAGTTACAGGGAAATAATTTCAAAGTTCTTGTCCCAAAGGACTAGACTAGCCTCATTTGGTTTTGCCTTTTTTAATCTCCTGGTGATTCAACCTTAGTAGTAATGGGAACATTATTCATTCACATCAAATACTCGCAAAGCATCAGTTTGAATTCTGAATCTTCTGATTAACCCCTGAGATTGGCTTGTGGTTTACAGCATGCAGGGAATTCCCCATATATATAGCTTAAAACTGAACTTCCTAGGCTCCACTCCTCCACCTCCACCCCTGAGGCTACCCAACTGTTGAGTTTAGGGATACGCAGGAAATTCAGAAGTTGAAAGCATTGCTATAGTGCCGCACTGATTCCTGGAAGTTCTGTGCACTGAACGACTGCTTTTATAGGTACCCTGGAGAGGAAGTTGGTAGCTTGTGTTTAAATGAAATGGGACCACAAAAGAATGAAGTTTGGAAAAGATGGCTTAATTTTAGCCTAAGTGGCCACAAGGGTGGACTTGGTATATGAATCCTTGAGGGCAGGGTCTAGGCATGGGAATTGGGAATACTTGCCTTATGTTGGTTAGACCCAGCTCACCCTAAAGATTTCATGGTTTGAGATTGCTCTGGTGGCAACTTCACCAATAGAAGATATGTAGCAAGACTGTCAAATGATGGTAATATAATGTGTCCATGCTTCTGGAGACCTGGAGTGCCTGTGGACAACTATTGAAGAGTAGAACCTGCCTGATCCATGTAGGCCATCAGCACTTACAAATTGTTTAGCACTTACCTTGTAGAGATTGCCCTTTCATGTTTTAATGGCTTCCTTGTTAGTCAGGTATATACAGATATCCTAGACCTCCTTGTAATTTAGCTTTGTAGGTCACCAAATAGGAACACCACATTGACTGACAGAATGGAGTGCAGGTGAAGTGTTATATGGGAACTTGGAAGGCATTCTAGAAATTACTTAAACAGCTAAAACTTTAGAAACGACAGAAAAAAAAAAAAAACCTGGAGTGTTTTAGTTAGTCAGGTTCTATAGAATAAAATGAATTGAAGTGTATTTCAACTAGAAAAGTCAATTCATGTGGGGTCATTAAATGTTGGCTAGTACAAGTGAAAAGTTCACACACTTAAGATTTTGTGCGTAGGCGCTTACATTCTGTATTAAGGTTTCCAGTTTTAAACTGTAGCTGAAATCATGTATTTTCATTAAGCAGATGTTCTACAACTCTTATGTGCAAAATACTTGTGATACATGAATGCATTTGATTATCACAATGAAACTTAAGAAGCAGGTGTCAGTATTTTGATTTGACAGATAAAGGAACTGAGAGAAGAAATGGAGATTCAGAGAGGTTACCAAAATGCTCAGGCTCACTCAGTGGTGTTTCTGACATTTCTGAGGTTTTTGAGGTGTCAGATATATGTTGTTTCTATCACATTTATTTATCCTGAATTTAAATGTATAAATATAACATGATTTATACTCATTTATAGTTGCCAAAATTATAAATTATAGTGTTACTCATTTCTATAAATTAGAGCCCTCATAATTAAGTAATTTAAGTAAAATATGAGGAGCTGAGTGGTATATCTGATGGATGAGGGAATTGCAGGTGGATGGGTGGGTGGATTCGGGAGTAAAAAACAGTTCAGGAATCCCTGGGAGGATGACATTCTATATCATGGGTATCTTTCTACTTGGAAGAGCAGGGCTAGGGGACTATACAGAGGCAGTATACTTTCTCTTAGTCTGGTGCTTGGGGAAAAGGAATATTAGCCATTGAACTTCACTTTGTTGTCTCTATAAACATGTCAGTATCATTGGGACAGAAGTGAAAAATAGATTGTAGGTAACAGAGTGACACTGGTTTTCTTGCGTAGCTCACTAGAGGAGTTCTGACTGAGAAGTCTCAGACATTATTAGTGAGGTAGCATCATTAGAATAATAATAAGCCAGTACATTGATAGTCTTGAGGCAAGCAAGTCATACTTACTTGGGTTAGCTGACAGTCCCATTACTATAATCTGTTCATTCAAGGACAAGAATCAAATGACTCTTTTGTGTTCAGATTTAAAAAAGTAGATTAAATGCCACAATGAAGATTAAAAGTACAATTTTCTACCAGGTATGGTGTCATACACTGTAATCCCAGTGACTCCGGAGGCTGAGACAGAAGGATCATGAGTTCAAAGCCAGCCTCAGCAAAAGCAAGACGCTAAGCAACTCAGTTGAGACCCTGTCTCTAAATAAAATACAAAATAGGGCTGGGGATGTGGCTCAGTGGCTGAGTGCCCCTGAGTTCAATCCCCAGTATCTCCCCACCTAAATAAGCACAATTTTTCTATGTACTAAGAAAAAAATTTCCCTGATTTATATAGCTGCTTCTGATTGAGCAAAAAAGAAGAGCTTTTTGGATCAAAGAGATAGGTAGTCCTGCCATTCTGCAGAATCCAGTGCCACGTATTTAGACTTTTACAGGAAGAGGGATGTGAATTTCTGGGAGAGTGTTCAGAGGAAAGATGCCCAAATTTTGGAGCCATATAATGCAAATAGAATGCAAGGTGTCATTTGTAAGCATCTCGGGAAGGCACTTGTGGAGAATCTGCCTGTGACCTCTCATGACCTAGAATTTGGTGAGGAGAGAATGAAAAGCCAGAGAAGGAGGCAGCATGACCTTGGGATCCCGTTTTCAGGGCAGAGACTGAGCATATGTAGGATGGTACCTACTGTATCACACGTTCCTCTGCAAACTTCCCAGGGGCACTTCTAACAGATGTTGATCCCTGGGTCGATTCTAATGTGCAAACAGTCAAGAAGCACTGCACTCTATTGTTTGGTTGGAAGTGGCTGATACACCATTGTTTTTTAATGACTTCAAGCTTGTGAAGATCACTCATGCAGGGGAGAGCCATCAGTGGTCCCCCTATCAGGGCTGTGGAGAGGACAAGGAAGAGTGCTAGGCTGTAGGAAGGCAGCTTTGGGCTGGGCAGGAATAGAGTTTCCTACAGAGGAGGGCTGTGTAATTTTTAGCTAAGTTCCTCCAGGAAGGCAGAGTATTTGGTCTTTTAAACTGCCAGAGTCCCAATTTATGACCTCTAAGGAACAGCACAGTGAAGGCAAATGTGGGTGTCAAGAATGATTAGCACTCATTTTTAGCTCATTTGAGGTCATTTCCTGTTGTGCTAATCTTTATGGCCTGGTTGCCTCTTGTTTAAAAAAAAAAAAAAAAAAAAAAAAAAACAACACAGCTTGGGACAATTCTGGAGCTCTGTAACTAGGAAGATATGTTTCTGTCCCGAGAGGTCAAGGATTCCTTATACCAGGACTTCTTGGCCCAGTGTGCCTTTTTGAGCCCTTTCTTTGGTGGCTTTGGAGAAATTCTTCAGACTTGAGTCAGGGTGAGAGTTGGCCCTATCCCTGGACTCCACAAACACTTAGCTAAAGAGCTATTCCTCTGTCCAGATTCCCAGGACCTTCATTGCCCTCATCCTCCTAGGACACACTGGGTTCAAGAACCAGTGCTTAGGAGCTCTGCCATTTGACCCTTCTTCTAGAATTTCTCAAAGTACATTCTTAAATTTTTTGCACACATTTATTAAGTGCCTGTTACCTGTAGGAGGTACACTGTGGAACATAAGAATGGGGAAGTTCAAGAACTGCCCCTCCCTCTTTGTGGTTTACCTAGGAAGATAAGGGCATCCTGGTTGCATTTGAACATGAAACCACACAGCACAATCAGCGGCAGCATCAGATGAGGTATGGGGACAGCACGTGTACTGGGAAGTGTTCCTAATAGTTGGTAGGAAGTTTCAGACCAGGGGTGGGGGGGGTCTCAATTCTGTTAAAACTGTTGATTCACTATGGAAGGTTTAAAATGACAGTCCAGTCTGCTTGGTGCCTGGGTAGGTGTCAGTGAAAATCTTCCCCATGTGATTCTAATGTGCAGCCAGGCTGGGAGACCTCTCAGTAAGGACGTTTGCTATGTAGTCCTTCCTAATGAGGACCAACGGTTTCCTTTCTGATGGCCATCATCAACATAAGGATAAGAGTGAATATAAACAAGTGTCAGTTCAGGCGTAAGCCTCCTGGAGTGCCTGCTGCTGCTTTGTAGAACTCTGAGAGGGGATTGCTCCCCTTGGTTGAGTACTGTGTGACCAAAATACCTGACAAGAACAACTCAGGGAGGAAAGATTTATTTTGGCTCATGGTTTTAGAGGTTTTAGTTCTTGATCAACTTGCTCCAAGGCAGAAACATCATGGCGGAAGGCAGCAGGAAGGAGAGACAGAGAGAAAGAAAATTTAGTCCCTAGGGGCATGCCCCTAGTGACCTACTTTCTCTAACTGTGGCCCATCGGCCTGTAGTTAATACCAACTCTCAGAAGTCCATTCAGCTATCAATGGGTTAATCCACTGATGAGGTCAGAGCCCTCCTGATTCAATTGCTTCCTAAAAGCTCCACCTCTGAACATTGCTGCATTGCAGACTAAGCCTTCAGCACATGAGACTTTGGGGAACATTCCAGATCCAAATCATAAATAAAAGCTTAATATTGGTCTAGCATATGTTTTGTGTATTTTATCTCTAGTTTTCAGATTTGTGAGCTAAATTTAGTATTTACATACAAAATATTATCTGACTTAAGGTTCCACTTAGGATTTTTCAGTGGAAACTGGGTTTTATATTTAGACTTTTGAACTTTTTAAAAAAATATTATAAATAGTAACTCATGTTAATTGTACAAATCAATGGATTTCATGGTGACATTTTCATATGTGTATACGTTGTGCTTTAATAATATCCACCCTCCCTATTACCTTCTCTGGACCTCCCCACTCCCACTCCTACCACTCCATCTCCTTACCCTTCCCTAATAGTCCCTTTTCTACTTTCCTATTTTCAGATCATTGTTTTTTTTGTTTGGTTTTTCTTTGTTATAGTTTCCATATTGAGGGAAAACATGAGATACTTGTCTTTCTGGGTCTGGATTATTTTGCTTAATGTGATGACCTCCAGTTCCATCGATTTTCTCAAAAAGGGATATGATTTCATCCCTTTTTATGGCTGAATAATATTCCATTGTTTGCATGTACCATATTATCTTTATCTACTCATCTGTTGCTGAGCACCTAGGTTTATACTGTAACTTACTATTGTGAATAGTGCCACAATAAAGATACATATGCAGGTGTCTCTTTTGTATGCTGACTTCATTTCTTTTGGTTGTATACCCAGGAGTAGGTTTAGCTGAATCATATGGTTCTAGTTTTAATTTTTTGAGGAACTTCCATACTGTTTTCCATAATGGTCTCTCTCTTACTCTGTGTAGAAATCAACTCAAAATGGACTGAAGAACTAATGTAAGACCTGAAACATTGAAACTACCAAGGGAAAACAAGATCCAGGCACAGGCAGGAGTTTCCTGAATAGAACTTCAATAATTCAGGAAATAAAAAGCAAAAATTAACAAATGGGATGACATCAAATAAAAAGCTTCCGCACAGACACAATCAACAGAATGGAGAGACAACCTCTGGAATGGGAGAAAATCTTTGTCAGCTAATCATCTGACAGAAGATTAATATCCAAAATATATAAAGAATTAAAATAATTTAACATCCAAAAACAAGTAATCCGATTTCAAAAAGTGGGCAAATGATCTTAACAGACACTTCTCAAAAGAAGTACAAGAGGCCAGTAAATACATGAAAATATATTGCAACATCTTCAGGCATTGGGAAAATACAAATCAAAACTGCCTTGAGATTCCACCTCATGCCTGTCAGAATGATCACTATTAAAATAACGAATAGCAAATGCTGACAAAGATGTGGAGAAAAAGGAATCCTATATGTTGTTGGTAGGAACATGAACTAGACTTTTGATCTTTTCCTGGTATAATATGCAAGTATCATACTCTGTTGTGAAGTTGGGCAGCGGCAGCTCTCTGTCGGCCACACGATCACAATCATGATGGTGAATAACTGATACTTGACAGAGTCCTGTGTGCTCAGCTAGGTTAGATGTATTAGATGTGTTTTTTGATTTACAGTGTTTTCAATTTATGATAGGTTTGGTGGGGTGTATGCTCATCATCAATGGAGAAGCGTCTGTATTTTAAGGTGGAGGACACTGGGGCCTGCAGGTTTCATGGGCTTGCTCAAAGTAACAGCTCCCCGCCTGTAAGTGATGTTCCTCAGATTGAAATCTAAGTGCGTGAAATGCAGAAACACATTTTTCTCCTGTCTATGTTCCGTCATTTCCCATGGTGTCCATGTAGAAATTACCTCATGGTGCAGTTCCGGGAAGCAGAAGAGTCACAGAACCATTTAGGGGCAGATAGAGGGGCAGAGGGGCCCCTCTAGGGCAGCGGGGCATGCTCATGATCTGAGGCTCCACTCAGCCATGCTAGGAGGCTGCACACAAAGGGGAGGGTGCCAGAGTGTTGCAGTGACACTCCCCAGGGATTAATCTTGCCTAATCTCCTTGAACTGCATGTTTGAAACAGGCCAATGCATACCTTGAAGGGTTGTTAGGATTAAGTGTAATGACACAGGTGCTCAGTAAACCAAAGCAGCTGTGATTATTTTCTCTGACCCTACATTCTGCCTTACACATTGCAGATTATTTCCTCTGTACCTTTTCTGTCTGATCCTTATTTTCCTTCACAGACCTTTTTTTAAAAAAAAATCTTTAAATTTTTATTTATTTATTTTTTGTGTAGCATCTGGACCACAGTAGTAACCTTTTAGTTTTTTCTTGGTGTATCCAATTCAATGATACATGATTTTCCTCTTAATTTTCAACTCAGCTCTGGGTTCCAAAACCTTCAACAGGTCACCAGAGCATACCAAATCGAATACAATTTGTTCTGGCAGCAATCAAATCCTCTGGCGTAGCCTCCAGCCCTTCACTCTCTCTAATTTAATCCCAAGCCTTGGAATATGTTGGCCAATTCCATTACGAATCAACACCACAGTTGTTCTTCCTTGCCTTTGGAATGCCTTCGAAAGTCCATCTTTCACGCAGACAAATATTGCAACATTCTTATATGGGGAAGCTTAAAAATGATTTCATAGAAATAGGGAGTAGAATAATGATTATCAGAGCTTGAGAAAGGTGCAGGGGAGAGAGGGTGGTTATCAGGTGCAGGAGGAATGCAGTTGGACCAGAGGAATAACTTTCTAATGTTCTGTATGACACAGTAGGGTAACTACAATTGATAACAATTTATTGTATATTTCAAAATAGTTAGCAGAGAGAATTTCCAGTATTCCCAACATACCCACCCAAAGAAGTGATAAATGTTTGATATGATGAATATGTCATTTACTCTGATTTGATCATTATATATTATACACAGGTTCTGAACTATCTCATTGAACCCCATCAATATTTACAATTATTATGGATCAACTAAAAATATATTTTAAAAAACTGTAAAAAAAAATTCACCTTTCAAAATCCTGCCTATCCTCCGTGTCTCAGAGCCCCCAGAGTATTTTCTTGCTAACTTCTTTGTGAGGTTCCATTCTGCCTCCTATATATCTTTTCATAAACTTGATTCAGTAGAGTGTAGGTCCTGAGGTCAGGATCCTTCTGCCTTCATTTCTGTGTCGCTGACCCTCACAGGTATTGGAGAATATTTGTTTGAAATCAGATGACTGCCTTACAGTCTCACTTTGCTTTCTAGGCCAAGAAGGAAAATCCCTGGAGCTCCTGCAATAAGAATTTGGTCGGCAAGTGTAAACTGTGGATGGTCATCACCTCCATCTTCCTGGGTCTCATTATAGTGATCATCATTGGTTTATGTCTTAGTGGAGGTAAGAGGATTTCAACGTGACCAAGTTGACACATTTTTGCTTAATGCTTGTGACCTAATCTGAAATGGAAACTGTATTCATTGCTATTTCACTACTTATGACATGAGTTGAAAATTGGTTTGGATTGAGTTGGTGGAAGATATGCATGCTTTTGTTTTTTATTATATTTTGTTGTTTGTTTTATAAACTCCAGAAGGAGTTTGGAGAGCAGTGTTTTGCCTTGAATTCTGACCATTAGATCTTGAAGATGTTTCTTATGTTTTTAATTTACACTAATTTACATGTTATTGCATCTCAGTATCTGCTTGTTTGAAAGTTCTTTTTGTTCTTATAATGTGTCCAATAAAAATAATTATCAAGTTCACTGGGTATATTCGATATATTTTTATAATGATAAAATATTGAGTAATGAATCTGAGTTTTAAAAGAACTATGGATCTATATGTCTATGAGCTGTCATTTTAACTTATTTTATAAATAACTTTATATTTGTTTTATGTCTGTATAAAAGAAAAATTATATCTTGTGAATGATATGCTTTACATATTTTCTTATTTTATTATTTATTTTGAATTAAAAAATAATACATGTTCAGTTACTGATAAAACCCATTCATATTAATAATAGTTTGTTATATTTTCTTCTAGTCTTTTTATTACTTGCATTTTAAAAATAATTTAAGATCAAGTTTTTTAAAGTTCATGGCGTACCTTTAGAATTTTAATAGTATATTAAGATAATTTTGGCAAGTCATTAGAAATTTTCTGTTAGCATCATGTTTTTTAAATGGTTCATGATATAGTCTTCTACACCATTTTAAAGCCTGTGAGGGCATTACCAAATTGTTATGGTTAATGATATTATTAAAATTTTTATGATGCATAAATATGTCCAATGGGCAATTAATTCTTTTTCAAAATAGGAAAGAAGACAATAGTTTTGTTTTTTTATACATGGGGTGACAGTTCTGAGGGGCACATCTAGACCTGGAATCTACCTTTGTGGGATCTGGCCTCTGTCAGCATTTGGGTGGAGTCAAGCTATGGAATGAGAGCAAAAATGGAGAGAGAGCTCTTGAGTCACTTCCCAGGGGCTTGTTAGGAATTTTCCTCAGGAGGTACATTTGCCATTCAACCTTCTGTTGTCCCCTTAATCTTCTGCCCAAGGTTTCATAGTCCCTGAAGGAATAATAAAACTTTGATGACATCAGCCAACTTCCTGCTTCTGAGTTTCTCAGGCAGGCACCTTGTCTACTTAGATATCTAAGGCATTCTTTAGGTGAGATGGATGATTCTCGGAGGCCATGAGCTGGCTTTAAGTTGGAAGAGTTAATAAGAGGTGCCAAATCTCCTCTGTCATGCTGAGGACCATAGTCTGGGTGTAATCTTTGGCCTTCTCTCTTCACATGGGCTCCCACGTGTGGATGTTGAAACTGAGGTTGAGTCACTCAGTCCTGTCCTATCCCAACTAGTTGGGGCAACCTTGGAAGTTTACTAATTTTATCCAGTAGCATCTGTGTCCTAAAACAAGGCAGATCTTGGTGATTTAATATTTAGGATTCTAAAACATAACATCCAAAAATTTGTCTCCTATTCTTAAAATTGTCTGATCTCTTCAACTCATAAAGAATAATCTGCAAAGATAGACATTACATTTCCCTCAATTTTTCTGGAGACATGAAAGATCATAGGATAGTATTCAGAGAAGAATGTTTGAACACTTGTAATTCGAACTTTCTTTTTAGTTTGATTGTAAATTTGTCTTTTAACATATGTTAATGCTATGAGAGTTTTACTTGCCATCTCAACCTTCAGGTGTTCAGGCCTGCAGAGAGAGTCATGGCAGACTAAAAAAAATCCCTTATCTAAAAGGCTTTGAATTAACAACAGGAACAACAATAAACAATAAACCTTTTCAGTTACCCATAAAACCCATTCATATTAGTAATATTTTGTTATATTTTCTTGAAGTCTTTTGCTTTCTTGCATTTAAAAAATAATTTGAGATCATTTTTTAAAAAAATAGTCTTGTAACCTACTTTTAGGATTTCAAGATTATATTGAGGTCACTTTGCCACTCAGTCAAAATTCAGGAAAGAAATTTTAGTGGGGAGAGGATAGATGCAATAGGTTAAAAAGTGATGGAACAGAGGCTCCCCTCTGTGATAGTCCCAGCCTACCCTAAAAAGCAGCTCTCTGGGAGTTCTGGGATGATAATCTGAAATACTCAGCTGCTGTCTAATTGCCAATCCATGGATATGAATCAAATACTTGCAGAACTCCCCGGTACTGGGAGGAATATGTTGTCTGGTAAAGGGTCAGTGTTGGGAAGGTAGAGGGTTGTGCTTCTGGCTGTCTGGATTCATTAAGAGACTGAGATTCCTCTGCAACTCTATTTGTCACTGGTCTCCTGCTTTTCCTCCTCCAAACCCCTTAATCTCCTGTCTCTAGGCTCTGTAATCCCCCAACAGACTGGCAGGCAGAGCTGGTGATAACTGTGCTGACACAGAACACGGCATTAAATGCACCCCAGAACAGAAGGGTAACTAGTTGGGGAGGGGACAGTGGGGTACATAGGGCACAGTGTCTAGTGGGGAGGTGACCTTAAGAAATTAAGTAAGCAATAAGACCTAGTCAGTCTTATTACTGTTGCTGATCATCTACAGACTGTGCACCCCTATTGCTTACACTGGGCTGGGCTCCCCACTCCCGCCATTGGGATGGCAGATTCAGGGTCATGGCTTAACTCAGGCATCGAGTACCTGTTGTGTACACACTGGGGAAAAGAGGCCAGTGCTCCTCCATACTGAGCTGATGCTGACATTTTTTTTAAACAGCCAATTTTATGGGCAGAGCCCAGGGAATCCTGTTGAGCGTGGAGGCCTATTTTAGACCAGCATGATAGGAAAAAATATTAATGGACTCTCTCCTCCCCCCAGGTATTAAAATTTCTTTGTGTCAAGGGTAAAGTTAAAAAAAAAAAAAAGCCTTCCTCTTTTTCTCAAAGTAATTTTGTTTCTGGATAACTTGGAGAACCAGTTAAGCATCCTCAAATGGTGGGGGCTGGGGCGTGTAGAGTTCTCCTTTCTTTACTAATTTACCCCAGTTAGGCAGAGAGAGACCCTGAGCAACTTTTTACTAATACAAAACTTAGATGGGTATTTAAAAATAGGATAACAAGTTACAGCACTCTTGGAGCCTTCAGGTAATCCCTCCCAGCATGACAGATTCCTATCTGATCCTTTCAATCTCTTAATTTGTAGGCCCTTCCATGGGAAGAAATGCTGTGGTACTGAGTTGTAAGCAGGGACTTTCTAAGTGACTCTGTGTTGAATGGATTCATTTTACCTTTCAGTTGAGAATAAGAGCTGTATATTTTGCTATCACGTGGTCCTGGCCTGTTGACTGACTGTCTTCACCGGGCAGTTCCCCCTGGAGTCTGGTGACTCATGAGGAAATCCTAGGCAGACAGCTTTAGCAAGCTCTGAGATGCAAATGTTCTTTGGGGCGGGAACATGATAGCATCTCTGTAGACCCATGACCTTGACATTTCTTTGCTTTTTCATCTGTCTTTTCTTCAAATCTCTGTTTTTTTGTTTTTTTTTTTCACCTTATCAAAACCGAATTCTTTGCGTGTTATCTTCACAGAATACGCCCGGCTTCTCTCCCAAAGACCTGCAGATATTTCCACCTTGTCAGGTTCCTTTCTACTCTTTATCTCTTCTTCAAAGCAATCTTCTACAGGCTTCTTACTACTGGGTTTAAATGTATATATATATTTTTTCTCTCTTCTTGCACTAGTGAACTTCTAGAAAGAGATTCTCTGTAGTTGGACACCGTCTCCTGCTTACTCCTAAACCTCTTCTATCTGTTGGTCCCAAATTGTTCTTCCCAAGGTCACTAGCAGTTGTCTGAACACAAAATCCAACCTTTTCATTGTCTTCTGTCCTGGATGAAGCCTTCAGTTCTGGCAACTACATTGTATTCCTCTGAATCTACAGAACACCTGGACTTTAGTTCGTTTTTGCTATTTTTGCTTTTGATCTCTCTGCCTTATGGGTCCATGAGGTTTATCTTCAACTGTTTTTGATTTTCATACTTTTTATTCTTTCTCTTAGAAATCCCAGGACATCACCCATCTCCCCTTTAGGAGGAAACTCCTAGGTGTACATCTGCACAATTTTCTTCAGTTTTGGAGATATTTTTACTAGAGATCTCTACCTAGACGTAACTACCATCGCCTCAATCATTATCCATATGAAACTACTAGTTGTTCCTTTCTCAGTGTCGGGTGCTATAATAAAATACCATGAACTTGTAAACAATAGAAGTTTATGGCTCACAGTTCTGGAGGGTGAGGAGTCATCTAAAGTGAAGGTGTCAGTGGATAGATATGGTGTCTGGTGAGAGCCCACTTTTTAGGTGGCACCTTCCAGCTGTGTACCTCCTGGTGGAAGGGATGGGACAGTGCTGGGCGGGGGCGTCATTTATAGGGGTACTAATCACTCGTGATGATTACATTGGTGATTAGGTTTCAATATTTAAATTTTGAGGGGACACAAACATTCAGACAAGAGCATGTGCTCCTCCCCAGTTCACCTGTTAGTTGTAAGGTGAATCAGGAGACCAGGTTTCCTTCAGCTATGCTCCCACCAAGGTGTGTAACTTTAGGCCAAGTCTTCAATCCTCTGGATCCACTTTCACATTCATAAAGCAGAATGATCTCCGAACCCGAGTCTATAGATCTACCTATACCCTATGACATTCTAGCTCATTGACCTGAACAAAATATGCATTTTATGTAAGCCCCAAAGTCTTCATTTAAAATTAAAAATAATAATATTTAACTCATTGGATTGATGTGAGGATTACATGAGGTAATGTCTATAAAATGTATAGCAGAGTGTTTGCACTTAATGCTTAATACACTAGCTATTTTTCGTGTGGCATATATACACAATAGAATATTACTCAGCAATAAAAGAGAATAGAATCATGACATTTTCAGGTAAATGATGGTGTTGGAGAAGATAATGCCAAGTGAAGTTAGTCAATCCCCAAAAAACAAATGCCAAATGTTTTCTCTGATATAAGGAGGCTGATTCATAGTGGGATAGGGAGGGGGAGCATGATAAGAATAGATGAACTCTAGATAAGGCAAAGAGGTGGGAGAGGAAGGGAAGGGGCAGGGGGTTAGAAATGAAGGTGGAATGTAATGGACATTAACATCCAAAGTACATGTATGAAGACAAGAATTGGTGTGAATATACTTTGTATACAACCAGAGATATGAAAAATTGTGCTCTATATGTGTAATATAAATTGTAATGCATTCTGCTGTCCAACAAATTAGAATAAAAAATTTTAAAATTGATATTTAATCTGTGGGATTGATGTGAAGATTACATGAGGTAATATCTATAAAATGTATAGCAGAGTGTTTGCACTTAATTCTTAATACAGTAGCTATTTTTCTTCCAGGTATCTAGGCTGGATATCTTGGAACCATTTTTTTCATATCTTCTGCTACATGTCTAGGCAATGACCAAATCTTATTTGTCATTCCTTGATAGTATCATGCTAGCAATTGTCCTGCATCCTGCCAGGCACTCTGCTGGATATTTTATTGGCATTGGTTCTCATCTTTACCATCACCTGCAATGCAGGGGTTGATATTTTTGTTGGAAAAACAGCTTTAGAGATTTAAGTGAATTGTTCACTGGACTAATAAATAACAGGGCTGGGGTTCAAATAGAGTCTGGCCACCTGTAAAGCCAACTCCTTCCTTGCTTTTCTCCCTCCTTTCTGACTTCCTGCTTTCCTGCCTTTTCCCACCACTCTCAGTCAAAATCAGTGCCTACTGGCCTCTCTGCTTCCAGTCTCTCCCAGTTCCATTTCATCCCACCAGTGACCACCACATTAACCTCCTGCAAATGCTAGTCTCTACTTTCTTCCTGGGAGACTTCTAACAACCCTCTATTACTCCCTGATGTCATCAGATATTTAAGGCCTCCCCTCCAGCTTCATGTTTTATATTCCACTGAAGAGCTGACATGCTTCTCCCACATACTTGTGTATGTTTTTATGAGTTTTTTAAACCTATTTTCTCTACATGGAGAGTACTGTCCAGCTTAAGTCTCATTAGTGACATTAAAAACTCTACTGACTGGGTAAGTCTGTTGTTGTTGTTAGTATTTGAATTTTGACAAACACAACTATTTAGCCAGGTCCTGATGCCGATTCATTATTTAGGTGCTACAAGTTAAGTATATGTCCTAAGAGCTAATATTGGAGACCTCTTTTTGAACTTGGCTTCTCTTTTTCATGTCCCCGAGTTTGGCAGTTATTAGAATCTCTGATCTATCCTCCAGTGTCACCTAGTTCCTTTCTGAGGCACTGATGTCTGCTACAGAAATCTATTTGGTGGGTATAGAGCTATCTACTGCATGAGGAAATATTTATAACAGTGAAAGCTGAAAACACCAAATGTCATATTTAAGAAAGTGCATGACCCTATTTTGAGCATTATGAAGCCATTAAAATAGTCTTTGCAAGGACTTTCATGCACATGGGGAATGACTTTGCCTATGTTAGCAACAACAGAAGAACCAAGATAAATGAGCAACCATAGCACACACAACAAAAAGCAGGATGTAAATAACCTACTCATTAAAATTTCAAATATACAATAGAAAATGTGGGGATTAGATAACTAGGTTTTTTTTTTTTTTTGCCTTTTTACAAAAATTTCCTATTATTTGCAAATTTTCCATTACGAGGGCCCAACTTTTATTGTCAAGTAAAATAAAACATGGTTTATAATAAATAAAGATGTGGGGATAATTCTGTTTGGAGTTGCCAAAATTCATTCCTGGATTCAGTGATTTTTTTTTTTAGGATTTCACAGGACTCAGCATATAGTTGAACTAATGACTATGATTTAGTATAGCAACATGGTACCTTGAATTAAAAAGATTTATTACAGTGAACTCTAGAGGAAGCTAGGTGCAAGCCCGAAAGATTTCTCTCCCAGTTGTGTTGCACGGGACCTGCTTACTTAGAGCAATAGGTTATGTATGCATGTGAAGTGTGGTCTACTTAGACCGCCTGGATCTCGTTAGACATTCAGTGCCCAGAGTTTTCACTGAGAGTTGATCACGTAGGCAGTCTCCGCTAAGCATGTGCAAAATCTCCAGACTCCAGAAAGAAAAGAGATGTCAGCCACATTGTTCATACAAACATTTGAGGCACAGTGGGCCTCTCTTAGCCAGGATGTAGGAACCTTCCCCCAATCGGAATTCCCAGACACCAGCCAGGAGCCAACTCTGAGCATTCCTTGGCAGGTGAGCCACCCCCAGGCCTGCTGTGTTAACTCTTCACATCCCTTGCTCCTGAGGCATCACAGTTTTTAATTCCATCAGGGAGCAAGTCCCAGGATTCTTGCTTTTACCTGCTCTCTCATAAACACTGAACTTCTTCCAAGACAGCTTTTCCAAGTCCAGTAAAAGAGACTCATTTTGTTATGTTTGAAGCATGGGGTTTGAGGGGAGCATTTATGAGCACTTGGTTCTTCCCACCCACGCCTTTCTCAGGGGCAGAGTGGTGGTCCCTTGTGTGGGGCCAGCTGGTGAGGCTGGCATGGATTCCGTGCATAGCGTAATGACTACCTGAGTGCCAACTTCTGACTCCTGATTTTGTGTGTGTGTGTGTTGTGTTTTTTCCTTCGGCTCTACTTAAAAATCAATTAGTTAGCCTTCATTAGGATGCAGGCAACACAGAGCTCATTGTCCCAGAAACTTAACTCCTGTTGGCCCCGGGGCTCAGTTTGGCTTTGCTTCTGCAAATAGAGTGCGTCAACCTTCCTCTCCTGTGGGACCCTAGCTAGAGCGATGACTTCATGGGCACTGTCTGCTGGGAAGACTTTAAGACTTGGGCTCACACACTCATTTTCTAGTGTCTCCTCCATTCTTGTGCCTGATATCACTTCCTCTTGATCTCTGATAACACAGCACTGGATGAGGGTTCAATGAAGTTGGTTGCTATGACTTCCTGTGTCCTAGCACCCCCTGCCATCTCCCAGCACCAGCCTACATCTCTGTACCTAATGAAGTTTACATTCTTTCCACTTCTTTCCGTTGGCTCTTCCTCCAGTCTGTATTTGATGGTCTCTTAAACCTCTTTGGGCATAAAACAAATCAACCTTTTATTGTAACAGAAGCAAGCTCCTGTTTTTTTATTCTTCAGAGAAAGCATTTCTGGTGTTTAGCTTTATCCTTTGTAAGTATTCATTGTTATGTTTAAGTGTAGCAGGCAACAGAATCAGTGTTTATTATTTTAGTCATGTATTTACTTCTCTTTTTTTAAATTTTTATCCCCTCCTCTCTTTAGTAACTTATATTGATGAAGATGAAAATGAAATATTTGAGTTATCATCAAACAAAACATTCTTCATCATGCTCAAGATTCCAGAAGAGTGCATTACAGAAGAGGAATTGCCTCACCTGCTCACTAAAAGGGTAATTATGCCTTACACATTACTCACTGAATTCTTAACATTAGAGTCTGAACTCTGCTAGCATAGCTGGCATAGAACTTTAGAGTAAGGAGCTATAATTCTTTGAATTTTGGTAGAAAAGGATGCTTAGAAATGCATTTTATGTGGTGCAAAGCTAGAGGGCAGAGCTCTAGCCTCCAGCTGCATCTTGGAGAACAGCTCAAGTCCTGTATTTGATCCAACTTGTAGTGCTCATTGAAGATCTATACTGTGCTCGCAACATATCACGTGCCAGGGCCACATGGTCTGTGCCCTCAATGAGCTCACAGTCTAAGCAGAGGAAGTGATTAAATTGATACAAAACCCTGAGGTATGTTCTATTATTGAGATATGCACAGTGTGCTTTAGCACCACAAAAGAGGGGCAGGTATACAACCAGAGGCGAGGTTAGAGGTGTGTAAGCCTCTTAGAGGAGGTGATTCTTAGGATGAGTTTTGAAATACAAGGTAAGAATGTTCTAGGTAGAAGAGCTCAGGACCTTGAGAATCTGCACAGTGGTTACTGTGTCTGCTGTGTGCAGAGGACTCTGGGAGAAGCTGAGGAGGAAGGGAGGGGTCAGATCATGAACTTTTCCTGGTCTTTTGTAAGGCACTGAAAGACGTTAATCAGCAGACTGACTTGGTCAGATTTTCATTCTAGTCTTTCTGTGTGATGAGGGAGAAAGATTCCAGGAAGAGAACAGTGAGAAGGTCTTGTAGCCAGTCAGTTGAGAAATGAGGGAGGTTTGAGTTAGGGCAGTGTGAGGAGGAATGAGGAGGATTCTAGAGAGATCTAAGAGGTATCCTCACTTAACAAGACTGAATGGATTAGATAGGAGGGGGGGGGGGGAGCTGATTCCCATCTCCTGGTTGGGAGGTTGGGTAGATGGATGGCGGCTTCATTTATGGGGTAGGAACCAGGGTTGGTTGGGGCATTCTCGGCCATCCTGTCAAAGACCCACAGTTCACAATCTGACCCACAGTTTTTTAAAAAAATGTTAATTGGCTTTATTTTTAATTCTAGAATTGGGAAAGATTTCATTCCATAAAAACTAGAATAAGTGCTTTAGTGGTCTGAGCAAAAGTGGTAGGTTTTATAGGCTGACAAGGGCTTGAAGAAACCAAAAACAAAAATGGATCTATCATTTCAAAATTACTTTCCTGATAAGGTGAGGACACAGAGGTAGAACAATAGGAAAATATCTGATTGGTTAGCATCAGATTACTTCAAGTTACCCTTTTTGTGTGTGGGTTAGGATTAATGCTAAGGTGGAGGGAACTTCATTATTATGTTAATTGAAACTGGTCTGTTTGGGAAATTTAATTATCTCTCTAATCTGGATTTCACAGAGGTCAGATACTAACAGTCTAGTTTCGGCTTGGTGACCTGAATGACACACTATTTTGATTTTAGCCTGGTATATGCAGGAGCTTAGCTCAAAACAATGGCGTCCTGTAACTTTATTTAAGAATTCCCCTCTTTTGTCAGGGTTACACCTAAATGAGAGTGTGATAAAAACTGAGGGCATGAGCACTCTCAGCTGTCATCATTTTGGGCTCTGGTCTCAACACACCATCTATTGATTGTGGTAATCTCATGATCACAGACTTCTTTAAATTTTTGTCATTCCAGCCAAAGAGAAAGCATTTGATGTTCAATAGATAACTGTATGCAAATATTTTAAACTTTTGAGATGATGTAAAACATCAGAAGGACTGCTATTATGACTATCAGAAAGATAATCCATGAGTTTGAAGTATGCTCCTTAGCCAGGGTCCACGTAAACCAAACCAATTAAAATGAAGTAGATCAAAGAATGAGACAGAGGAGGAATCTACCTATCTGTCTAAATCAAGTAGCCTATTTGTTCAGTTTTGCAATTGGATCTCTTTGATATCCAATGTGTATCTATGTGTATTAGGAAGTATAAGTAATTGTACAGATTCCTGTTTGCTCAGGCAGTAGCATCAATTCTGTCACCTAGCATCCCAGGATGGGTTACATTATAGCAGAGAGTGCCAACTCTAAGAGAGACCACTAGGACAATTTGAACAAATGGTTGCATTAGGGATGTTGCTAAAGTTACCCATTTGATAGACAAAGAATCTTTTAGGACCTGGGTTTGTGTTTGATATGGCAGATCCAACATTGTTAAGTTACTCATAAAGCTACTGATTATGAAATTCAGACCATAACATTATCCTGCAAAGTGAAAGAGATTGGCATGAACAAGGAGAAATTAAGAGGGTCTTGAAATATCTTCGGAAAACTTGCCTACAGCATGATATCAACTTCTACTCCCACTTTGCAGTCTAATTGTCTCTGATTGGGAACATCGGATGTTTTGGTGGACTCTGTGTGGCCGTGTTAGTCTACTTTGTGTTACGATAGCCAGATACTTGAGATAATCAACTTATAAGAAGGCAAGGTTTATTCTGGTGCACAGTTTCAGAGGTTTTAGCCCATTGCTTTTGGGCCTGTGGCTACACAGTATACCATTATAAGGAGTGTGTGGCAGAAAGGGGGGGGGCAGGGGAAAGGGAGGGAGAGAAAAGGGGTACCTAAGTCCCCCTCAAGAACATGCCCTCAATTACCTAACTTCCTTCCACTAGGTCCCACCTTAAAGGTACCTCCGCCTCTCTGTAGTGCTATAGGCAGTGTTTAAAGCCTTTAACACCTGGGCCTTGGGGGACATACCATAGCAGTGGCCTATATATCAGACACAAGACTTGTCCCTTGAAATTTATATCAAGTTGCCCAGCGCCAAACTATCAAGTTTCATTTTGTTCTTAGTTGGAGAGTGATAGCTAAATCCTACAGAAACCTAGGAAAATTCAGAATCCAGTCCAGTTTACAAGTAGATCATAAAAAGCAATGAACAGGGCTACAATCAAATAACAGGTCTGTAATGATTTTCTCCTGAAATGTAACTTTTTTTCTATATAATCACCCTCAATGTCTTTTTAATCAAAGACAATTGTGGTAGGACCAATTTGTTTGCAGAATGGGTCTAGTCTAATTGTTTGTATAAATATATCTAGAATAACCATAGAGGCTCTTTTACAATTGGTTTTATTGTACATTTGACGAGGAATATCTGATTGGACTTTTAAAAACCTCCAGGTTAGGAAGCCCAACCAAGGAAGACTTCAGACTATCTGTACAGACTATCTGTACCTAACAGTAGCACATAGTATCTTGAGGTTCCTGGGCTTGTCAGCGAGTGACAGCTTTTACTCACTCACTGTAAGTCTGGGGACCTTTCAAGCCAGGCATTCCAAGCACATTCCTAAATATGACATCCTGATCAAAGCCAGTATTTCCAATTGTATCCTGTCATAAAGAGATTAGATTTTTATTGAACTTATAAAATAACCATGTTCTCATAAATGTAAGAATATTCACAAATAGTTTCAATATTTGTTCATAAAATGAATCTTTGCCAGGTTGCAATAAACTTATAGATAACCTAAAAGAAAAAGTTTCCTTAAGTCTGAATTTTTACTAGTTACCTTTAAAACTGCAACTTTCTCCAGTGACTTCTTGGCCAGTCACTACAAATGAAAACTCAAAGGCTCTCTCACAACACAAACTAACCCTGGCACCCTAAGAGCCAAAGGAGGTCCATGACAAAAAGAGCAGAATCTGGTCTGAGAGGAAGGTAGAGGGCACCCCCAGGACACCAATGGCACCTTTTTGCATTCCTCAAGGGGTTTCCAGAGTTATCAACAGTCTCCTCCTGGTCCCATTTTATAGTTGCTAGATCTGTCAAAGGACAAAATTGCAACAATTTAGTTTAAGATCTCAATTGGCTGTATTTTCACTTCTTGTATTAGGCCATATTTTATTCCATAAAACAGAATAAGTGTCTTCTGGAAGTGTTTTGATTAAAAAAAATCCAATCAAGACCAACCTGCCCTCTATGATTCTGTTCTACCATGGCCAGATGGAATGGAGAGAGTCCTCTTTATCTGTTTTCCATTTGATTCCTGCAGAAGCTTCTAAAGAGGCAACTCCATCTAGATTGTGTCAGAACAACTGCATGAGATTGAATTGTTTCTTTTATCACAGGAGTTTGTGTGTGTGTAATGATTATTCCAGGTTTCTTTTTCTCCTTCTTCTTCCATGTTAATATCTGTTATCTGTGATTCCCTTTTGTCTTTTCTTCCCACTTTCTTCCCAGAGCAGTTATTGAGTGAATAGCTTTTTGCTACTTTCCCCTGGCTTCCTATTTTCATGGAGTGGCTTTGCATTTGCCTAGCAGAAATAAAATGTCAGCAACCACATGATACAGACTGGACTCTGTGTCAAAGGAACTAGATGTTACTTTTGCACTTTAGATCTGAATCTCCTGAACAGAGCCAAAAAAAAAAAAAAAAAAAAAAAAAAAATCAGTAAATTCTCCAGATACTTTTTAGCTCATCATCATGCATTGGCAAGGAAACAGGGCTTGGCACTCAGAGCGGAGGCAAATATAGACTGCTTTGAGCCAGTTCCCTCTGAAAAATGAAAATCACCACACTTGCCGTGTCTCAAAGGGTATAAAATGAAATTGCACAAAAAGAACTCCAAAAAACTTTCTTTTAGATTTATCTGATTTGCAGATGACAGAAGTAACATATAGGGAGGTAAAAGACTCCTGCCCCCACTTTCCAACCCAAAGACTCAGGAACAAAAAATAGGAACTTTAAGATATTACTGACTTATTGTCAGGTCTATAACTATCTCTTCCATTAGGCCAAATTCCAGAAGTTCCTAAATATGGATGGTAAACGGAAATGAGTATTTGTACAGGAAAAATGAACTTTTTCTCTATGCTCCCATTTAGTGCAGAACACTTCTCTGGGAGCTTTTTCCCACACCAAACTATCCTCCGCTATCTACCTGAAATTAGGATAGGCCCCACATATTAAGTACTCAATCTCAAGACTTCCCTTATTTCAGATGCCAATCACGCATCCAGGTTGTCATCTGGGCTTCTGATCAACTGGCTATAACTCAGAGGTTCCCACTACTCCTCCTTTCTAGAAAAACTTACAGAACTCAGCGAGTTCAGTTTACTGGTTTTTATAAAGAATACAGATTAAAAGCCAGAGGAGGGCAGCTATGTGGGAAGAGGTGCGGAGCCCTCCTCTCCTGCAGGCCACCCTCCCAGAATATGGATGTTTAACTGCCCAAAAGTTCTCCAACTCTGGGTTTTAGGGATTTTTATGGAGTCTTCGACCCACAGGCATAATGGATTATTTAATCACTCTTTAGCCCTACTCTGTCCATATGGTGGGGAAGGTACTGAGAGTTCCACGCTTTTACCCTGGCTTGGTGTTTCCGGTGACCTGCCTCCAATCAGATGCTCGCCAAGAGTCACCTCACTAGAACAGAAGATGCTCCTACCACCCAGGAGATTCCAAGGTGTTTAGGAGCTGAGACTGAAGAACAAAGATTAGAATAAGAGATGGACCAGCATCCCTATTACCAGGTCATCATGGGGTTTTAGGAACTCTGTGCCAGGAACTGGGGACAGATGCCACACTTGCATTCTTTATTATGTCCCAGTATGTTGGAAAGTGATACCATTGCCCTTGCTTTTCTTAACAGTTTTTCTGGGCCTTCTAATATCCCATTGCCGGTTTTCTTCCCTCAAAGTTGGGGCTGTTATGCTGCTTAAGGCCACCTGCTGCTCATGTGGTGCACTGCATCCTCCTGGGCGTGGTTGGGACTAGCAATGGTGCTCTAATAACCTAGAGAAGGCACCCAGGGGTGATTCCTCTTAGCCATGGAGTCAGACTCTCCTAATTAGCTCACTGGTCTCCTAGTTCTGTTGGTACCAAGCCTCATAGGAACAGAGTGGGGGACACTTGAATAAGGGCTGGGGAAGCCTCTATTCCATTTCTTTGGGCCCAGATTGGACAGTGTAACTAACAACTCCTCAAATGTAAATATGCCCTAAATATAGAAGGAGACTGTATCAGCAAAAAGAATCTTAGTGTGAACACTAGCAGTAGATGGCTAGAACACTTAAAAATTTTTGCAGTGGTGCACACCTGTAATTCTAGAACTTGGGAGGCTGAGACAAGTTGGAGGTCAGCCTCAGCAACTTAGTAAAACTATCTCAAAATAAAAAAAAAAGTGAAAGGACTGGGGATGTAGCTTAGTGGTAAAGAGCCCCTGGGTTCAATTCCCAGTACAAAAAAAAATTGTAGGAGTCTACTATGTACAAAGCATAGTACTAGACCCTAGAAATTAGCATAGGAAGGAGATGGTGGGGAGAGAGAACAGAGAAAACTAGAAGAAATGATAGACATAACCCTTCTCATAGGAAACTCAAACCAAAAAGAAGAAACATTATAATTGTTTGATATTGCTAATATTTTTAGTGCTTTATAGCATCCTCACTCTCCTCCTGTCTTTCATTCTATTTAGCATCCCTGCTAAAGCTGCTTTCCTAGTTCCCGAGTTTTCTGATGACTGGCTCAACAGCCACCTCCTGTGAGCTCCAGAACCATAAAACAGTCATTCCCCCAGTGTCACTAGGGCATCGTTTCTTCCCACCCTGATATTCAGGAGCCACTCTCCCACATTGATTAAGCCTCTCTGGGTAGTAAGGTCAAATGTGACAAAGCTGAGATTTTGTGTCTGCCCATATGATTGAATTTTGCCTTTACCATTCGGTAGCAGAGTGAGGAGGTACTATTGGTTTCTTAATATCTTGGAAGGCTGGTTTCTTAACCTGCAAAAAGGGGAGATGTATTAATGTCTGTTAAGTCAGGTTCTTATAAATAATTTGGAAATAATTTGAAGAAGATTTACATGGCAAAGCTTTATTGTCTTCTGTTCCTGAGATGTCTCTGGGATGTGACCATTAGACAGTATTAGCAAGATTAGAAAGGTACAAATAGTCAATGTTTGCAATAGCTAAATTATGGAATCAACCCAGATGCCCATCATTAGGTGAATGGATTAAGAAATTGTGTTGAGCTCTGCACACAATGGAGCTCTACTCAGCCATAAAAAGAATGAAATTATGGCATTTTCCCATAAAGGGACAGAAATAGAGAATATCATGCTAAGCCAAACTCAGAAAATCAAAGATTGAATGTTTTCTCTCATATGCAGAAGCTGGAGTAAAATAAAGGAAAGCGGGATGGAAGAGTAAGATTACACAAGGAACCAATCAAAGACAAATTAATAGATGAGCGAAAGGAACCAATCAAAGACAAATTAATAGATGAGGGAAAGGAAGTCTAGTGAGAGAAACAAAAGAAGGGGGGGTGGAAGGAAAAGGGGGAAGGAAAAGGGAGGATCATGAGTTGAAATCCATTTCCATGCGTGTATGAGTTTGTTGAGATGAATCCAACTGCTATGTATAACCATTAAGCTCTAATTTAAAAAAATTAAAAACAACACACTGCAAATGTTCTAATCTGTGCTTAATGAGCGACTGAGTTGTCACCGTGTGAATTAGATGGGAGAGTGCTGTCAAGCACAGCCTCCTTGTGATCTCACTGGAATTGGATAGGAGACTGGTGAGCTCCTGATTGGGCACAGCTGCTTTGTGTCTTCTGATGCTTGTTATTGGATAAAGTAACAGGTACTGAGCCTTCACGGTGCAGCTGGGCAAGCCTTGTTCAGCACAGTTGTACCACTAGATGCTGGCGAGATTTCCCAAACAATGCCTGTGCTGAAATCAGGCTGGGAGGAGAGGGTCTGGTGGTGCTCTTAGATACTTGGCTGTAGTCTCACTCCAACCCCAGGGGCAGGTGCCTGCCGGGAGTGTAGCCAGACTTCAGTACAGTCCTGATTTATGTTAGAACTAATCTGCTAGAGACCAAGGTGTTTAACCTTCCAGTGTAAATTTAGAAGGAATGCAAGGTACATGGGTTCAGCTGCATGTTCTCCTAATTGTGAGGTTAGGATTAGTATCTCCGATACATGATGAAAAGACTAATCAAAGCCTGGGAAAAGATTCTGTAACATACTATCAACAGCACATATCCATAACATAAAGCTAACCACTTTAGGGAGACAAGAAAAAGATAGGAAAAGAAACTGACTAATGAGCCATTCAGAGTGAAACACAGTAAAACAGACTCACTATAAGAAAATCAGAATACACAATATGAAACAACAATTTTTTATTCCTTAAATTGGAAAAATTTAAAAGTTTGGAAAGAATGTGGGAAAGGAATCATGTGTACATTGCGGGGAGAAGAGTAAAATGAAAGCAATTTGGCAAGATTTATTTTGATTCAGCAATTCCATTTCTTGGTATATAGCCCAGAGAAACTATTACATGTGCAGCTGGGCATGCCTTACATGTACAAAGAGAGATGAACAGAAACGTTTAAGGACAATTGCTTGAGCATACTTTGTAATAAGGGAAAAAATCAGAAGCAATGAACATGACCATCAGTAGAACAGATATATTGGTATAATCCTGTGATGGAATCTACCCAGGAGTTAGACTAAATGCCTTCATTGAGATGTACCTGACAAATAAATCTCAAATGTAATTTTTTTGTGGAAAAAATAAAAGAAGAAAAGAAAAAGCAAGTTTTAAGCTGGGTGTGGTGGTGCACACCTGTAGTTCCAGCTACTCTGGAACTGAAGTAGGAGGATCACTTGAGTTTGAGATCAAACTGGGCAATAGAGAGAGAACACATCTTAAAACAAGCAAACAAACAAACAAACAACAACAACAACAAAAATCAGGGCTGGGGTGTAACTTAGAGGCAGAGCATTTGCATGAGGCCCTGAGTTCCATACCAACAAAGGGGTGGGAGGAATCAGATCTTAGAAGATTGTGTAGAATATGGTTCCTCTTATTCGAATAAAAGCACAAATTAAAACATATATTCTTATTACATAAGGATGTAAGGAAGTACTAATTTAAAGAAACATGCAAGGAAAAGTTGTTAGGATTCTCTTTAGCACTAGGGGAGAGAGGAGGGAAAAATTGAATAGGGTGTAGAAGTCACTTAAGCCCTATTTTGTTTCCCAAAATAAAGGTCTGAACTCAATAATGACAGTCCCTAATTTACAATGGTTTCTCTTCCGATTTTCTTACTCTATGATGGTGTGCAAGCACGCTCATACACCCATTCTGTACTCTCAGTATAGTATTCAATTAATTCTATGAGACATTCAACACTTTCTTATACAATAGACATGTGTTAGATGATTCTGCCCAACTGCAGGCCAATCTGAGTGTTCTGAGAACAGTGCAGGTAGACAAGGCTCAGCTTTGTATTGTATAGGTGTACTAAATGCATTTTTTAACTTTTTATATTTTCAGCTTACAATGGATTTTATCAGGATAGAAGCCCATCATAAATTAAGGGGCATCTGTGTAGCACAATATAAGGCATAAGATCTAGGAGGTGGAACACAGGTCAGAATTTTTTCTCATGTTTGCAGTATTTCATGTATAAAATAAAACCTCCACATCTTTGCCACTCCCCAATTTATCCCTTTGTGCAGGGGGCAATGCTACACCTGTGGCCCATCACAGCCATTGCTCCTTGCAATGTAGCTCTGCAGAAGGGAGAAAGAAGCCCTTGGCCAGTGACATTCCCAGTGCTGAGTGGCCCATGCTGATGCACCCCCAATCCCACCTTGGGATTTTCTCTCTTTCCCATGGTCCTTGGGGACTGTGTGGGCTCTTGCTGTGACCACTGGCCATCTTCATCACTCAGGCCATAGGATGTCATCACTGCTCATGAGAGGAGTTTAGAATTCCAGTGGAGTCACTTGGGCCTGGTCAGCGAGGCTCTTTTAAGTGAGTGCTAACTCCAGCCTTTGTTCGTGATAGGCTAGCACCTTCCCTTTCTCAGCCCAGATAGGTTGATTCCTAGGGTGGAATCTCTCATCTAGAGGTAGTTTTGTTTTGTCCAGTGATGCGGAAGATAATCATCAATAATGTTATTTTCTTTCTGTTTGATTAGCTTGAAGACGTGTACAGTAAATCTCCATCTCTGAGTCGTTATTTCACTTCAGTTGAAATAGTGGACTTCAGGTAAGAGTGTGCAGCATAACATTATGATCTCTTTCTCTTGCCTCTCTGGCTCACCCCAGGTACCCTGTACCTACGAGGACTTCCCTGAGCCTCAGAGCAGGAAGGGAACCAATAACAGAATCTTCAAGTGACACAACTTCCTTGGGCATCAACTAGCTCAATTCTTTAATTTTACAAACGAGAAAAAGGAAGCCCAGATTAATTATGTAACTCAACTAGGTCACATGGAGAGGGGAAAAACCAGTCCCGGATAAACCATTTCTACTTAAATGTGGATGCACAAGTAAATTAAGAGTAGAAAGAGAAATAGATCTCAGATAGTGATGTGATGGAAATGATATAATCCATATGCCGGATTTCTCCTTTGAAGAGCACAATACAGGAGTAGATTCTCCTTGTGTAATTTAAAAACATAACTTTTACAGGATAAGTCAACCTATGCCTCTTTTCTCCTGCACTACTACCAATAATTAATCATACCCCCTTCTACAAAATTAGCCACTATTAATAGTTTGTTGTGATTTTTATGCATGTGTATTTATTACATATACTACACATGTGTATACACTTTTTTTATTTTTCAATTTCCCCCTGATCTTTAATATGCTTGGAATGTAGTCAAAAGGGTCTAGGTTCGTAGAGGTCATTTTACTTGGACTTTATATCATTAAGACTATTGGAAATAATTTGAAGAAGATTTAATGGCAAAGCTTTATTGTCTTCTGTTCCTGAGATGTCTCTGGGATGTGACCATCAAAGGATATATTACATATTGAGATCTCCCTCTAAAACCAGACATTTTCCAAACTGTAATATTAGGATACCTGGGAGAGGAAGCATCTAAAGCCAGTGGTAACACCATGGGGTTGGGCCGAAATGGATCTGAAGTATGCAAACCTAGGTGGTGTCAGACTGCCTTCTCTCTTTCTTAATTGTCCCCCAAGTCACATGCTGCTTAATGTTGCCATCCTTGACATTGTTCCCTTTAATCATAAACCACTGGTACTAAATGCCAATAGAAAAGGGAGAGATATATAATCAGACCCAGCATGCTTTCCTCCATCCCCTTGACCCCACTTGCAATTCAAAGATTGAAGCAACGCTGGGAGAGAAAAGACCCTCACACAGCCTTCAGGAATCTAGCTCTATGTTATGGGTCCAGAGGAGCTGGGACCATATAATCAGAGTAAAGATAGACAGTGAGGAAAACCCATCAAAAAAACCGAGTAAAACATGACCTGAAATCTAGCCAAGACTTGGTGTTAGAGAATCTGTCATTGAACATTATCTGGGGTATAACTAATTTGAAAAAAAGAAAGAAAAAAGAAATAAAGTTGTTTGGGGGAAAAAAGCTTAAGTATTTTTGTATTTTAGATTTAAAAATTATCTTTGAAAAGCATGTTTGTTTTTTCTAAAGCCAGGAAAAGTTTCTAAAATGTTGAAATGAGACACAAAAGCCATTGCTTCTAAAAGGACGCTATTGCACACGGGCAAGAGACAGCCACTTCCCTGACTTATGCATTCATGTCTCTGGGGTTTCCTGACCTCAGTCAAGGTTGATCCAGCAGGCATCTGGAAAATGTCCTTTGGCTTATCAGCTGCTAGACGCACTCCAGAGGTGGGTGGGCTGCTGGGGCAGAACTCACAGGATTCACTGCTTTCTTGAAAATTCTCCCCTCAAAATGCAGCCTAGTTTAAGTTCACCTAGTTGCCTGACATGGGGGACGAGGATGGGCTAGCCAGGCTGGTTTAGGCAGTCCAAATTTCCATTCAGCTGGTCTTCTGAAATTCCGCCTCTGGACCTTTTCATTAGCCCTCTCAAGTCCTTGCCCACGGCATGCAAGGTGGCTTTCTGTCAAGGTGCTGACCACCATTAACCATAATTAAAGGGCAGAGATCAGAGGATAAGTAATGGCGCTTGCAAATTAGGGTAGATGGATTAGAGTTTGCAAGTGCATATTTCAGCCTGACTTGAGTGACACTCTTGAAACTGTCTTCTTCAGAGTTCCAATTCTGTCTTATTAATTTCATCTACAGGGTTTGGCGCTCTACTTGGCCGTAGTAGAGTTTACAGACTGAATTTTCAGCCACTTTATGAAATGTTTCAATTATTGGCTGGTTTAACCTCTGGCCACAAGAGGGAGCTCTCTGCCTGTCCTTAGCAAGGACGGTAGCTGATTCATGCTGGTGGGATTCGAATGTCTTTAAACTTGCACTAGAGTAATAGTCTCAGCTGTGACCACCTACTAATTATTTTATTGCATAATGTAGGTCATCGTGAACCAAACAATGAGAATAACTGTGAAAACCCTAAATGTTGAATCAGAGTCAAAGAGCAGCATAAGCTACTAATTAACTGAGGATAGACCTATGATTAATTTTATTCTGAAAATGGGAAAAATATGTTCTAGGAAGATGAAAGAATTAGGATTTCCTCTTCATTGGAGTTTCCTCAGGAAATCTTGGTCATCCTGCTTTAGGGGTCTCTGGAACTGAAAAAGGAACAGAAAAAAAATAATCCAACTTTGGGGACAAACACAGGCGGTATGGTTCTCTGCTGGTGCACAAGGCAGCCTAGTGGTTCAGGGGTCCTGCACTCAGCCAGTGGTAGGTAGCTATGGGCCTTACCTTAAACACTTTTATAAGTTTAATAAAGAGCATGTTAAACTGAATAACTCTAACCCTCACTTGGGGGGGTAGCATTGAGAATGGGCAGGTGGAAATACGCAAGGAGCGGAGACCAGGCTTCCTGACTTGCCTCAGAGGGTGGAAGGCTGCTATTGGGACAGAGGACATGCCAGCATATTCTTTAACTGTAGGCCGTGTCTCTCCCTTCAATGGCCTCTGCCAGTGTACTCTGAGGGATGAGTACTAGGTGGAGGGAGGAGGCTGTGATCACATTTTCTTTTTTTAAAAAATTTGTTCTCATTAGTTATACATGACAGCAGAATGCATTTTGATTCATTGTACACAAATGGAGCACAGCTTTTCATTTCTCTGGTTGTACACAATGTAGAGTACACCATATGAGTAGTCATACATGTGCTTAGGGTAAATGATGTTCATTTCATTCCACAATCTTTCCTGTCCCCATGCCTACTCCCCTCCTCTCCTTCCCCTTTGCCCAATCAAAGTTCCATTCCACACCCCACACCCTCCCCTCCCCACCCCCCCCACCATTATGGTTCAGCATTCACTTATCAGAGAGAACATTCGGCCTTTTGGTTTTGGGGGATTGGCTTACTTTACTTAGCATGATATTCTCCAACTCCATCGATTTACCTAATCCATTTACCAAATGTCCTAATTTTATTCTCTTTTAATGTTGAATAATATTCCTTTGTGTATATATACCACAGTTTCTTTATCCATTCATCTACTGAAGGGCATCTAGGTTGCTTCCACAGTTTAGCTATTGTGAATCGAGCTGCTGTAAACATTGATGTAGCTGTGCCACTATAGTATGCTGATTTTAAGTCCTTTGGGTATCACACTTTCTGTGATGGGTCTAGGGAAGATTTTTCTAGGATAGTACATTCTCTCAGGACAGTACACACTTTGCTATTGTTTAGAGGAAGAAGATGAAGAACTAAACACATATTGTTGATAAGGTGGATTTCCCGAATTTCAGTGTGATTCTGCTTGTGTCTTACTGTCTCTGGTTTGGCTTTCAGTGGTGAAAACGCCACAGCAACCTACCACCTGCAGTTTGGGGTTCCGTGGGAAGATGACGACTTTATGAAGTACATGATGAGTGAGGAGCTTGTACTGGGAGTTTTGCTACAGGATTTCTATGATCAGAGTGTATCTCATTGTGAGAGTCTGGGGCTTGATCCAGCATCTCTCTTGCTCTATGGTAAGTAGAAAAGAAGTCAGAATCGGGATGGTAGGTGAACAGTTTGGGGGCAGGTGGTTTGGTTTGGCCATTGTAGTAGCTTTTAGTGTACAAACCACCCATCCATTCACTCCTCCATGCAGCCGGTATTGCTTCTGTGTGGGAATGTTCCACATTGTGGATGGAGGTCAGTCCCTGCCCTCCATAAGCTGACAGCATAGTTGGAAAAAATTACAGAAAAAATAAACCATGAAGAGAACCATGCTGTTGAACACAGGAGCTGTCTGTGTGTTCTGCCAGGGTCTCCATCAGCACCTCCAGCTCAGCCAAGTCCCATCATTTCCCTCTCTGGAACATGATTCAAACCTTGACCCTTTAGAGATGTTCTTATGGTTAGATTACAAGAAAATAGCCAAACGGTAAGATATTTTCAGTATCCAAAATGTTGCTTCAAAATGTTATTTATCATGATTTATATCAAAACCAAAAAAGCAGACAATAAATGTTATTTATCTTTGGGAAAGTGTCCAGGGTGGTGTGTATGCACACACACATGAATCTTTTAGTGTATTTGTACTTTTTGGAATATAATGAAGAATTTTAATGGAGAATGACTGGAGAGTGAACATTCTCTGTTCAGAACTGACACACATTTCAATTTTACCTAAAATTTTATTTTCAAACTCAATGAAACCAGAAGGGGGAAAAAAACCATAAATGTTTAAAATAATCTTGTTTTTTAGAAGTAACGACTTGTTCTTCTGTGTTTTCTTTTCAGAGTGAAGTGGTTGAGGCTGGTCTGTGTCAGAAGGTGCTCCTCTGAGTTTTTGGAGAGAAAAGAACTCATTCTCTTTTACAGGAAAGATCCTGTGACAATGACCAGACTGTCCTTCCTCCTGATTCTGCACAGATAGGAAGTCTGACTCCACACCCAGCAAGGCAGCTCCCAAGCGCTGACCCACTTGGGTCAAGTTTTGACAAAGCAGGAAGTCAGATGGGTTGGGAGGGTTGGGGGGGGGGCAGGTCACTTGGTATGTGGGTGATGCAGTTCTTGAGGCTGTGGCTCTCTTTACCCATGTGTGGATACTTTCTCTTTAGCACAAGGGTGGTGTTGTGCTTTGTTTTAGACAGGTTCCTGTCAGCCTCTGTTGGGGCAGGGAGAAGCGAGCATCCAGGCAAGGGAGAACTCAACCAATTGCTCTTTGAAATCTCCAACTCTTCCCACCATTACATAATATCTGGGTATCTTAGCAAACCAGCCTTAAGCACATCATCCAGTGTTATTTTTACATACACAGTCACAGAAATACGATAGGGATTACTAATTATTTGACATCTCCTTCTTCCTGTGACTCCTAAACACCTTTTTTTGGAAACATGAGTCCCTGTGGGTTTTGAACATGCAACCATCATTTTGCATTGTCACTCCTTTATATTTTTATAAACTTCCATCAAATAACCGTCAAGATTGCTTAACTTCTGCTGTGGATACCACACATGTGCTTTGTATTACCCATGTTACTGGCCTTCTTGCGGGACTCAGTGTCTTGAGGCATTGATGGTGTGTCTTATCTCCAATGGCTGTGAAACAGGAAGAACTATTGTCCCTTTGGCATAAATTGTTGAGAGCTTATGTCTGTCATTTGAGGGCAGGAGGAATGTTAGGGACTGTATCAGTCTTCAATGGATATAGAATTGCCTGTTGTGAAGGTATAGAATATTTGTTTTGGGAGAAAAATACCTTTGTACACATTTTCCAGGAGAAACAGTTGTGTGGTCCTATAAGGAGATATTTTAGCTGCAGTATCTCCGTGTCTTAGCTGCCACAGGTGGAAGTCTGTGAGAGGCAGCTATGTATGGGCGCGTGCCAGAGTGACTTGAGCTTATCATGAGCCAGGATTCTGGATAATGTGAATTTGATTTTTTATTTAACTAGAAGACACATGTATTACAACTCATTGTTTCATTATAAGGATAGTTCCTTAAATTAGTGAATTTTTCTTCTTCCTCTTTATTTTTTACATGTCAAATGTGAATCTTTTAGTGCATTTGTACTTTTTGGAATATAATGAAGAATTTTAATGGAGAATGACTTTAAAAACATTTACAATAAATTATTTTTGCATCTGCATTTTTGTGCTCAGATTTGTCTCATGGGTGTTGTCTCTCCAGGGTCATGCTTTGGACTGGCATTTTCTTGCAGTAAATGGGGTCAGAAGTGATTTTTCATGTTCCCAAGGGCAGCTTCCTCTTCTTTATGAATAAGATGGAGCTGTTTGGACTGGAGTAGGCAGAATTCTTCTCTGTGTGTTCCATTCAGCACAGGAAGAGGTTTCAATAAGTATCTGCAAAATAATTGGAGGGTTTGAATTTCTGCTCTTTTTCAGAAGTCACCTAGATATGCATAGAAAGGAGACAGCCAGATCAGCAGAATCCCTTCTGTCTCTGCTGCCACCAAAAATTCTAGCCATGTGTCCAATTATTTTTTGCTTTTCAATTTAATTTTTTTCTCTCTCTATATTTTTAAAGTGATATGTTTTATCGAGGTTCTCCGTGGAGAAAATAATGAGAAAAGAAGCTGTTCATATAATCAGGGAGTCAGAATCTGAAAGAGGAAATAGCAGGGGAAGATACCCAGGTTCCATATCCAGATTTGAAAAATAAAGACAAAATGTAAGTCATGGGTGCTCAGAGAAATGCGTGGTCAGTGTAATTCAGTTGGAGAAGGTTTTGCATAGGAAGAAGGAAGTTCAAGCTGAACCCTGAAGCACTGGTGGGATTTGAATAATTGCCCTCTTTTGCACATGTCTGTATCTTCTTAGGATGCAGTTCACATTCTCTCCTTTTCCTTTTATATGTGGATTCTTGATCTAAACTCCTGCCCTATTCAGAGTATGATCCATGAAAAGAAAAAACGGGAGCAATATCTCAAAGGCTCTCATTCTCTCCCATTACTGTTTTATTGCTTTTTAATAAGGCAATTCACAATGTTGCTGGTAGTTTTATCCATAGACAGATTTTAATGTTTTCTTTATGATTAGAAATCATTGACTTTTAACATCGAAAGGGAACGCCCTCATCTTACACCTGGGAGACCAAGACCTGGAGAGCCAGGAGGACCAGCCCATCGTCCCATCATTCCTTGTGGGCAAAGCCTAGTCCATTCACACACATGGTGACTGGCCACCAACCCTGGTGGGTGCCCCACAGTCAGGTTCAGTGCTGGTTTTGGTTGACATCTGGGATCTATGAGGAGCACAAATGGTCGGAGAAAGATAAATCGAAAGGTGTGGCTATCCGGCTGTAGGAGATTCTATGATGACAACCTCCACACAGTGTTTCCCTAAGCACTTGCTAAAGTGCCCTCTAGAAAGTGGGAGAGATTCATTCAACAATTGGCAGAAGCAGAGCATCATCAGACCAAGTGGATGTTCTGCACTTAAGTGTCTAGGCTTAGAAAAGAACAGTCAGACACATGGAAAAACAGAACCTCCTTTTCTCTGAAGGCCCTCCTGGAGTCATAGAGACTTGTCTCTTCTGTTCTGCCTGTGCCCTTTCATCTCTGAGAAGATGCGAACTACCTGTCATCCTAAAATTGCTTGTCCTAAAAGTGTCAACCTTTGAACTTCTCAACAGATTTCCTGCCCTATCTTTACCCCTTTCCCATTTATGTCTTTTGTCCCAAATAAGTTTTTCAGAGTAAGAGATTATTTATAGAGGCTCATATGAATGTAAATGGAGACCACAGAGCCTGCCTGCTGTTGCTGGATATTGTACCTCTGAATTTTGGCCATGTACTCTTTGAAGCCCAGCGCAGGGGATGAGGGTTTTTCTGGTTATATTTATGACATAGGAGAGTAAATGCTCCACCCCGGGGTCTCTATCAAGAACACAGATTGCTTAACTAAGGAGTTCATCCTCAACCCAATGAGATTGTATACAAATGTGTGTGTGTGTATTTTCCACCAATAGAGTATACAGCTTTCATCAGAAATCTAGAAATCTCTGGAAAATAGGATCAGCATTACATACAGACGTAGCAGGGTTTTTTCAACATTAACTTTTATTAGAAAAAATTGAGATATTCTAGTTACAATCCCTAGCTCTCCTCACCAAAATAATTAATGGGGAGAAATATAAAGCTTAAAAAAAATGGTTAAATATTTATAAAAACCTGTATTGTACCCTCCTGGTTCAAGCCATAACCAACCCAGGCACAGGAACCAATGAGTCGAAGGACATGAAGTGTACTAAACTCATATTTCCTTAAATTTTATTTTTAAGTTATTTTTTATTATTTCTGATTGACAAATAACATTGCATATACATCATTGTGGGTATTTCAAAACACATCAAAGTGGTTCTCTAGCACATAATAATTTCCTTTTACAATCCTTCTAATTTCACTATGAGAACAACTTTTTCTTCTTCTTTTTTTTTTTGGCTAGGAATTAATGTGGTCCTGATGGGAGACAAATACTGTTTGGGACTGGTAATGCTTTCACAGGATAAGGCTCAAACACATATAGGTTACCATTTTGTACTAAGAATATATCAACCAACCAACATCCATAGTGGTTTCATATCCATGTAAAAAATCCCAGCAAAAACCCATCAGTTTGGTGTTTTTGCCTTGCTGGAAAGTCCCCGTGTGGCCCTGGATAACCAGATGTATCAACGTGCTCTTCTCCATACATCATAAAAGATTTCTGTTTCTCTTTACTCTTTGATATGATTTCTATTTAGGGTTTGTGATAGAGGTTCTGCTTACTGTATTAAATGTAAATCCTCTCATGTGAGTGAAAAACCTGAGCATCTGGGTAACAGACTCAAGGTCACAGAACAGGAAGAGAAAGAACCAGGATTTGAACCACTGGTTGTCTGTCTTGGGTCCATACTCTTCCCCCAGCCACGTTACACCTTCCACAGTGTTCTCTGCTACCATGAACACGCCCTTTCAAACCTGAGTGAACTCCAGCCAGAGATACAAGTTAGGGTTACCTGGGAAAGAATTTTGCTAAAAGTAGGAGACTAGCAGAAGCTAAGATGTCAGGATGTGGCTGACCCTTAGCTGCAGACCATCAGCTGGCTAAAAGCCCAGCAAGCCTGCATTGATCATCTAGCCTCAAACCACTGGATTTCTCTTCATTGGGCACTTGCCATGTTTTAAATAGCAAAGTTGAGCTTGGGTTAGCTTTGAGAACAAAACAATAATGAAACATATAATGTATCTACTGCTTGTTTCAACAAACCGTTTACTATTTTAACTTCTCTAAAATTAGGACAATGGCCATGAGTAAAACAAAGCAGCAAGTGGAGGACACAGGTGTGAATATAGAAATAGCCTAGTTTGCTAATTTTCTTGGTCTCACTCATCTCATTTGTGGTTTAATATTTTCATATCATTTTATTGGTACTACTCTTATGAGTTATATCAATAACCAAACATATTCCTGTTAAGTTAATCTCAAATATGATCATTTAGGGCAGAGGTCTGCAATTTTTTTTTTCAATCTATAAAGGGACAAAACATTAGTATTTTTGACTTTTCAGGGCCTGTGGTCTATGTCACAACTACTCAAATCTCCTCCATGGTTGAGCAACTGTAGACAATGCAAAGAAATAAGTGTGGCTGTGTCTCAATAAAACATTATTTACAAAAATAGGTGATGGGCCGGATTCGGTTAGTGGGCCACAGTGTGATGAACCTGATTTAGGGATAGACATAATTCTAGAAATACTAAAAAAAGGAGAAGAGAGACAACAAATAATCGAGGCCAAAGGAGACATGCTCATCAGAGAAGGGGTGGATGTGAGTTTTGTTTCCCATGTAGACTTCTCATTCCTATTTTATACATGACATGCTATTTAATAGAGATATTGACTACACAGAAGAGGCTCTTCTGTACGGTATATTGGAGGAGTACTGAGTTGGAAGCCAGGAAATCATGCTCTTAGCTAAAGTTGTGCCACTAACTTAATATATCAATGGGCAAATTATTCTCTCTGAGTCCAAAAAAAGATGAGGGAATTAAAGGATCTCCAAAGGTCTTTCTGCAGTATCACTTTTTGAGACTGATTGTCTTATTAAGGTTTACGGGGTGGGGGGGAGGGGGACTAAGATGTAGCTCAGTGGTAGCTTGCTTGCCTAGTATGTAGTTTCAATCCCTAGCTCTCCCCACCAAAATAAATTAATGGGGAGAAATATAAAGCTTAAAAAAAAAAAAACATGGTTAAAGATTTGTAAAAACTTGTACTGTACCCTCCTGGTTCAACCCATAACCAACCCAGGCAAGGAACCAATGAGTCGAAGGACATTGTATCAAGGACATTCCTCAGAGGAGTATCTCAGGCTGTCATTGGGAGTAGGACTGAGTCACTGCAATGAGTGACTTCCCCCTCGGGTCACTTGATATAATGAGAAAACTTCCTTGTACCTTCAGATAGCAATCATGATGATATTTTGTAAGAATCCAAGAACATTTCGTGGTAAACAGAGCTGCAGGGGAACCACAAATCTCTTTCCACCACACAGTACTTCCAGTTCTTTTTAGAACCAAGGATGATCACTCCTTTCTCAAATAGTGGTGTTCAGGATGACTGGTTGACTCTCAGATGTTGAATGTTGAGCAGGATCTTAGAGGCCCTTGTCTTTAGAAAACTTTGCACAGAAGGGCTTCCTACCTGAGGCTTGCTTTAAGCAGAGATGCCCACTTTCCACTTTTACCTGCTGGCACTAAACTAACACTAGTCCAGCTTCTTCATTGTAAAAGGGAAAACTGTGTCTCAAAAGGGGAGGGAAGTACGTGTGGCTGTTTTAGGGAGGGAGAGGAGATTTTGCTTGGCATGAGAAGCTCATATTCATCTTCTGGGGAAGGGGGGTGCCTAGGAGTGGAGGGCACACGGAGAAGTGAATACTCAGTCTCTGTTCCTCCCAAAGACTCTTTGGGTCTCTCAGCCTTGCAGGAAACATTCTCATAGTACACCTCAGCAGAGGTCCCTGAAGGCCTTCTTCCTTGGTCCTTGTGATGATGGATAAGGACATAGCAGAGCTCCTCCGTGTGGGTCTGATTAGCACGGTCCTGCTGGCCAAAGGAGAGTCATCATCAAGATTTGGCCTCATGCTATTCCCTTCACACTTTAGTCTCCACACAGGCCTGATCCTGGGTAAAGTCTCTCTTCTACTACCATTTCCTTTCCATCTCTTGGCCATTTTTCCTAAAAATGGCCTCCACTCCAACCTCTAGACAAGATAGCCCGAGCATTCATATTGCCCAGTGTACACAGACTACCCACGTGTATTCTCTGTACCCCATGTTCCAGAATGACCCTTGAACACCTTGTATAATTCCCTAAGTCTTGGGCCCTGGGCAGCCCCTTCTCATAAAAGGCAATGATCTGATGATATCTTAATGTAATTGGGTTCTGATATAATCACTTATAGAGATCACTGCATCTTAAAAAAAGAGAAAGAATTCAAGGAAAGGCCTTACTTATGGTGGGGTTGCAGAAGATAAAAGCAAAGGGAGCCAAGAACAGGGAGAGAGCATGCATTTTGGAGTGATCTTTGGTTCCTGGCTCTGCCATCTTTCAGCTGTCTAACCTTGGGAAGTATCACTTAATCTATTTCCTCATATGTTAAATGATGGAGAAACAATGGTACCATCTTATGAGGTTGTTGTGACAGCTACCTGAGATGATGCCTCTAAAGCACTCAGTACATTGCTTGTCATAAATCAAATGCTCAGTAAATATTAGTTCCTTAAACTAAATTGTGCAACAGAGGGGCTGCTACTTCTGCCACCAGGCCCTGCATATGGCCCTGGGTTCACATTCCTGGCATCTAAAAAGTTCTTCTTCCATGTTATGGTCAGAAGAGGTCTTATTACCTGGATAGGAGTAGGTGTCATTCCTTCATCTAGAGAAAGAAAATAAAACTCAATGAATTTCACATCTCAAGGTGATTTAAGAAGAGTGGGAACTGGAATATCAGCAACCAGAGAACCAAGGGGCAGCTGAGGTGCCCTTATTGGGCTCTTATGATCTGCCAAAGATCCCCGGGGAGTCACAGAGCTATCTGAACAAGAAACAGCCCAAGCTTGCTCAAGCTGAGAGATCAAGTGGAAGGAGACACATTTGGTGAAACGGAAAATCACACTCCCCTTGCTTTCCTCCCTCTGTTCTCCTTACTTAACAAAATCCTTCGAATACCTATTCTGTTAGAAGGAACATGGGGGACAAGCATCAGAAACAGTCCTGTCCTCTAGAGACTCGCAGGCTAGCCTAGGAGCACACAGACTGGAGAGACTCAGAATGCAATGAGGAGGGGATTGCTTGTCCTTCGGGCAGCAGGAGATGGTGCTCCTTGGGGGCGGTGGTCAAGAAAAGTCTTACAGAAGGGAAACTCTTAAGGGGAGCATTCCCATTCCTGAAGCTGCAGGGAATGAGGACACAAGTAAGACAGTTTTTCAAAAGCCAGTTGTTTGTCACCAACTGGCTCTGACCACTCAGCAAAAAGGCAAATGAACACATCTGCCACACTCCCCAACCCCCATTCCCCAAAACGGCAAAAAGGGCCAGCTTGTAAATAAACAGGTGCCCTCCACGCAGCCTGCACAGGAGGCAGGTGTGACATGCAGCTTGCCATGCGGTGCACAGATTTACATTCCTCAGGGTCTCACATCCCCATGTGCTTCAGCTATCCAGAACCCCTCCTGATGATCATTAAAGAACAGGGTCGTGACTGTAAACATCAGGGGTCTTATTTATATCATATTTTACTCTGATGAAGATTAGAATTTCTTGGGACCCACCATTCCTGGGGTAAAATGGCTGGGCTGGGAGGGTAAGCTTATTCACTTAAACACCTTGCAAAGCTGGATTTAAGGATTTGGTGTGTGAATAAACTACATTCCCCTCTGCCCAGGAAAGCAAAGGCATCTTAAATGTAATGCTATTCACTGCCTGTTCCTTCTCAAATTCTTCTCTCTCCTTAACTTCACTGATCTGTCCTTGGAGTCCAGTGCACCAGTCACCTGAGTGGGCTTTTGGCAGCTGCTCTTGTCTTTCCCTGCCAAAACTATTATCCACACAGAAGGAGGATGATTGCTGTTATGAAGATCCCATCATCCCTGCCCCTTTGCCCCTTGTGCAGCTGCTGATTCTCCTGTGCTCTCATGACAAGGATCTAAATCTTTAACTGCCAATCCCTGTGCTTTTTCGCAGCTCCTTATAAATGTCTTCTGTCTCCACCTTTTACATTTATTGTCTGCAGTTCATTCCTTCAGCCTGCAGACCACAGACTCTAAGGACTTATGGAGATGAATAAGCCTATCTTCTCTTCAGTGAGCTCACAATCCAGTAGGGACAAAAGACAGATGATTGGATACGTTGAGGTAACATATGTAGATATTATACTAGAAATATGCCCACAGGGCTTTTAAGGCATAGAGAAGAGACAGTTTGGAAACATGCCTATCAAAATTGAAAATGATGGGAAGGCAATGACTTACTTTTCTTTTGGGAATCTTGCCTTGCTTTAAAAACACATAATTTTTTCCTGCAAAAACAAAACAGAGAAAAGCAAATTGGTTTTTTTGATATTCAGAAGCTCTCCAAAGAAATTACAATAACCTATGCAATTTAATTCTAAATCTTTAAGTTGTTAAATTTATATGACTTTTATGATGACTTTTCAGCTTCTAGGAATCAGAGGATAAGAAAGAGAAAATGAAAGATGAGACCAGATAGACATATATCTCCCTGCTCCCTTTTTCTCTTTGTCCCCTTTCTTCCCTTTTCTAAACCTGATATGGAATTTACGTATAGGGGAACTAAGGTTGTTTGGAGGTTTATTTCTAATACAATAATAGTTTATTTTATATCATGTGAGTGGGGGAGCCAGGATAATTGCCATTCCCAGTCCTAATCTATGATCCCCTAAACATTTTCCATTAGAACACACTGTAGAGAAGGTCTCCTGGAAAAATGGAATATAAATGTAGTGGACATCCATTACCATCTCCGGAGACAAGGACGCATTGCTCTGAGGAGGATCACCATATTGCCCTGGTTTGCTCAGTGGTTAATGTCATTACCAATCACTTAGCAGTTATTAACTATGTTTAGCATATTCATCATTTCCAAAGGTGTCCCAGTTTGGATAGTAAATTATATTAGTAAACTGTAAATTATCTGTACGAGGAACAGAAAGGTGTGCTTCTACACATGGAGACCCTGGAATTTTCAGCGTGAAAAAAAGTCTTCATATTAGTAGCCAGTTTCACTCTCGCTTCTGAGGCTTGCCAGTTTGAGGAGAGTGTACCACTCATGAGACAACTGTTCCTCTTTCTCACCCAATTCTGAGGGTTGCTTCCCAGATCGACTCTAAGTGACTGCGGTCTGGGATTGGTGCCAGGATTGCACTGTGGCCACGGACAGCCCAGAGTTCACAGGTAACTTAGAGCAAACACCACACTGAAACCACACTTAGGGAAATCACTCATAAGAGTGATTCTCCACTTACCACGGGAGGCAGAAACACTCTTCTGTGTCGTGGTAATCCCAGCATCTGAAATACCCAAGAGAAACTCACAGTCACAAGACTGGTTTATGCAGCTTTGTTAAGGTGGCTGCCTACCCTTCACCATTTCTGTAGAAAACCCTTTGTTTCCCCAGGCACGCCTTCACCTTAGGTGACTTGGACACATCCCTCTGAAGATGAAGATGACACCATTGGTTCCAAATCAGGGGAAAGAACATTTACTGTATTCTCAGCAAAGGAAAAAGTTTTCTCACACCCCATACTAGTGATTTGCTTTGTTCCTTTGTGATGAGGAACACATAGGATTATCTTCAGGAAATCAAGATACAGGCATGTGGACATCTTTAAAGGTCATTTCATTCCAGTGTGGGTTTGGCATATCTACACATAATTTCAGGGCACTCTGAATTTCTCCTTTTCGTACTACATTTTAATGGTCTGCTCCTCTGTCTATATTCTTTACTAGAATGTGAGCTTCACCAGATTGGTGAGTCATATTTGCTTCATTTATCATGATACATGTCACCAGCATGTGCCACATCTGACATAGACTAAATGTTTTCAGTAGATACTTGATAAGAATATGAATAAGAAATGAGTAGCCAAGAACAAAGTAATACTACCTGGCAGCTAAGATCATCTACCTCCTGACTCCAGTGGCATAGCTAGATAGCCAGACATGTCATTGACAGTAGATAAAATAAAAATCCCCTCTGCACACAGATATTGGATTAAAATCTAAATATCATTCTGTGCATCTTTCTGAATTTGAGACATGGTCATCTCCCCCCCACCCATGGTTGGATGTGAAAGCCTTCTATAAATTATTACATTAGTTAAGAATATTTGGAAAACACTGTCCAAAAAAGGTCTCTCTGATGACCTTTCCCAGGGAATTTTGTCAGAGGGGACGGTGGAGGAGTGGCTAGCTGCACTGTAACAGTGGCTGTGGCCACCATGTTGGCTGAGGGTAGTGACAGCCTTCAGGGGCTGTGTGTCATCAGAGCCTTTGAGGCTGAAGGGCACGGCCTCCAGCTCTTCCTCTTCTTTGGCCGCCTTTGGTTCCCTTTAAGCCATTTGTTTCCATCTCCTTCTTCTGTAACTAAAAGGCATCATAAGGAAACTACTGAGTCAAACCAATGCTAAGAAAAAAGTTCACAAAAGGGATATGAGAGTGAGATAAAAGGAGATGGTAGATTTCAAACTACGGGATCTATATATCTGAACTCCTTGAACCACAGTTTTTAAATATTAAAATGAGGAGATATATATACTGTTTAGCTAATGGGTTTGTAAGAATCAGATAAAGTTGACTATAGGAAAAAGCTACTTGTAAGTTCTTTCCTCTATTAAGCCTTTTCTGAAACGTATTCTTGCATTTCAATGAGAATGTTTTTGGATTAGGATGAGATCCAATAATTTCCATGTCTCAAATCAAATTTCTATAACCTCACCTACAAGTCAGCGATTGTAGGTTCCTGTTTTTCCACAGAGACTTCCCTTGCTCCCAGGTCTACCCGATCTCTCCCTTGTTTTAATGGTCCTGGCCCTTCTTATTTATTTCATCATTTGGATTATATGCTTTAGCATATTTGAACTATATGATTCTCAGCTTGCACTGAAGAATGTGGTCTGTTGGCCAATCACTGGGTTGGCAGCCCCCACACAGCCTTGGCCCAGCAGTTGATTTTTAGTTCCACTCTTTCAAAAGATCCTTCTGAAACTATGAGAAAAATGCAAATAATTCCATAGGAAACAGGACAACAGATTTTACCATACTTTGGGATTCTTAGACATTGGGACGCAAATTCCACATTGTGGTGATTCTTTTCCTGGAGGAAATTCTTTAGAGTTGGGCACTCAGAAGGTTAGGAAGAATAGATGAGGCTCTGTTTAACAGCATCAGGGTATAAACTCAAGGACTTCTTCATAAACCTTCCAAGAATTGTCATGGTGTGAGGAATGGGATCACTTCAGAAACAGAAAAAGTTTCAAATGGAAGTTCTAGATGGAACTTGGGCACAAACGATTTGAGACAGGCAAACAAAGACACAATAGGATATAGGACCCCTTATTTTATAACAGGGTAGGAGAGAGTCTGACACTGTCTTGTTGACTGTTGCTCACAGTTACTTCAGACTCCTAGCAAAGCAGCACAAGTCCCATCCAAGGTTTCCCCATTGTCTATTATCCTGTCTTCACATTAAGTACACTTATGCTGACGCAGGGTGTGTGTGTGTGTGTGTGTGTGTGTGTGTGTGTGTGATGGGTACTTGAGGGCAAGGACCTGTCAGGCTACCTTTTTCTTGAGCAGAAGCTGGGAGGAGTCTGGTACAGAGTCGGGTACACGGTTCTCTCACCTGGATGTTCTCTGCTTGGTGTTTTGGAGTCTGAGTTTCCAAGGCATCTCTTGAGTGTCCCGCTGCCACCTAAAACTCAATGTATCAGAAATGAGCTCAGCAATTCCTCTCCAGGATTTTCACTCTTTCTGTTTTCCCCACTTTGCTCACTTGTGCTGTTTGTGTAATCCTGGAATCGCTTCAGCTTTCCCAGCCCTTCTTGCAGTTGCTAACACTCCCTCCTAATGACACGCCACAGCTGTCTCTGACCTGATATTCTTTCCATTGCCTCAGAAAAGCCCCTAGACATGCACCTCTGGTCCTAAATCATTTGTTCCCAAATGTCCAGGAACCCTCATCACATTCCCTAAAGTGTCAGTGTACAGAGAGAGGCCTGGGCTCCTCAGCTGTCATTAACTGGTGGGGTTCCAGGGGCTGCACACAAGCAGTGGGTTCCTGTAAATCACCATTTTTCACGGAAAGCAAGGAGGCAGACAGAGAACAGGGCTAAAAGGAGAGGAAAAGAATTAAATAAAGACAATGAATAGGTTCATTGTTTGGGTTGTATATCTGCAAAATCATGTTTTCATTTGCTGGAAGTTGAGAGTATGAAGAAAAAGAAACTAACAAACACTGCTTACTTTGTGCCAGTCATTTTATGCTCCATATTTCACTTAATCCCAGAATATAACCGCCATGAAGTTCATATTATCACACTATTACTTACCAATCGATGAAGAAAGTGAGGCCGAAATAGGCAATTTGTTTAAGGATCCACAACCAGTAACAGAGAGAGTCTGGGTTTCCCTGGGGCAGATTTTTCCTTCAGAAACCCAGAGCTCTTCTCCTGAAAGTATAGGTGCCCTTCTATCCCAGTTTTTGTAACAAATTTAATCAGGAAAGACAAGGTAAGGGGCGTGCTGACAGGGTGGGAAGTGGGTGATGGGGTAAAGTAAAAACCTTAGTTCCCAGTCAATACAAGACTTTTGAATGTGTCAAGGAAAAAATTTTAAATCAGCATAAGAATGAGGATCCTAGGCCAACTGATTAACCATTTGAAAAAACATTATAAATCAGCATGAGAATGAGGATCCTAGGCCAACTGATCAACCATTTGAAAAAACATTTATCTGAAAGCATATGTTGAATATATAGGGCTAAACATAAAACAAAACCACACAAAGCATGTATGTGTGGATTGGTCTTATCTTAGAAGGGGGAAAGAATTAAAGCACAAATGCAAGAAACCTAAATACTTTCTACATTTAATTCAATCATCTTTAAAATATAACAAACATACAACTATAAAAGTTAGCATGGCCCAAGACACACAAACTGAAAAATATGCATGTATGTATGTATGTATGTATATATATATACATACATACATACACACACATATACATACATACATATATATTTGCAATATTTATGTAAGGACTAATTTCTTTAAAGTACAAATAACTTTTACCATCAATAACACAAAAGAAACCAAAATCCAAAACAAAAATAGGGAAAAGACATTATTGGCTCTTTCACATAAAGAAATCAAATGACTCCTAGAACTTAAAATAAATATAATGCATCTAATGTTATAACCATGATTAGAAGTTTGTCTCAAGAATTTTTTTACAATGTTTACATGTTAATGTCATAATCCACCACCCTCACACTGAAGTCCTGCAAAAATTCCAAGCCTTCTTTTGGTAAGTGGTGTTTTGGGATACGCCCTTTTTCTGTACTGCACTTTCCAGTGGCATGATCTGAGACCTTGGACACCAAAAAATCCCATAAACAATACCATCCTGCAAGCTCCCTCTCCCTAGACCACGTCACTTTACACCCTAAAGATCCCCTTAGTTTGGGTGGTACTAATTTTTACATCATTTGCTTTGATGCGAATGAAGACTGGTTCAAAAAATTTTACTTCTGATTACTGAATCATTTTATGTGTCAGACATTAAGTTAGCATTATGCACGTGAGAGGCTTCCATAGTAGGTATCATTTAATTTTTCTCCATTTAAAATGAGGAAACTGAGGTCTAGAAAAGTTAAACCAAACACTCTACCTATGTACATGACCTCTGCTTACCTGTTTTAAATCCAGGAAGTCTGCAGTACATGAGGCTTCATGGTGGCAGGAAACTTGCTAATTGTTTTGAACTTAAAATAGTGACAGAAAGAGTAGGTGTCTTGGAGCTCCTTGTAGAGCATTGTGCTCAAGGGAGCATTCCCTTCCCAGGGCCTCAGAAAACTGCTCCTTTCTTAGGTGGTGGCCTAGCACAGAGGCCTCTCTGGATGAAGTTGTTCCGCATTTCACAGCAGTTGCTCACTAGGATTCTGGGCCAAGTTGTATTTAAGGAACTTGGTAGGGTGTCTGACACATAGGAGGAACTGAATTCTTATCAGATTCCTTATTCAATTCCCTTCACCCCCAAGAACAGCCCTCTTTTTCTCCTGTTGCCCTCACCCTCTCCCCTGCTCCCTTGTAGGGAGTCTGGACTCACCTGTTTTCCCTCTGTAGATGGTTCCCCATCCTCTCAGTCCTCTCAGCACCTTCTCAGCCAACCGTCCCTTTACCACTTCCTTCTCACCCCTTGCACTCTGACAGGGCAACTCCTGACTTAGAGAATGGGCTGCATGGCTCTGGCCACCTGTGCAGAGCAGAAAAGAGAAGGGTATCTGTCTAGGGGAGGAAGAGGCCGGGGGAGGAGTGTTAGAGGCACACACGCGGAACGTGCTGAAATGTCAAAGCCTTTGTGCACTGGACTATTAGCCAAAACCAGAATCTGCTGGTCAGTGCAAGCCCTGAGAACCTGGGGAACCCCCGGTCTGCAATTACAAGTGGGTTGTGAGGTTTTTTCCATTTCAGATACCTATTAAATCATGTTGTCTTAGAAAAGTCAGGGGGGGGAAATTTTGTTTTAAAAGAGAAAAGGTTAAACCAAAGGGTTAAACCACAGGCTAGTAGAAAATATATAAAGGATTCTCAGAACTCACTCATGAGAAAACAAACGTCCAGTAACAAAAATGGCAAACTATTTGAACAGACTCTTCACCAAAGACACTGTATGGATAGCAAATAAATGCCTGAAAAGATGCTCACCATTACAGTCATTAGGATGATGTAGCTCAAACCCAAAAGCAATACCTTTGCACACTCTTTAGAAGGGCTGATGTTGAAAAATGAAAACAGAACCTGACAATACTGAGTGCCGACAAGGGATGGAGTACAAGTGAGAGTGTTACACATTGCTCTTGGCAATCTGAAATGGTACAGCCTCTTTGTAAACCAAATGGCAGTTACGTGTAAAGTTAGACTTCTCATGCAATGCAGTAATCCTGCTTATCTGAGTTTCACAAAAACTCCCTCATCAGTAAATTAAATGAAATAGCAAAGAAAGTAAATTCTTAACAAAGTTTATGTTACCCAAGTGAAAACTACATCCTCTAAGAACCTGTATGTAAAGTTGTATATCTGCCCCCCAAATTGGAAATAGCCCAAATATTCTTCAACTGGTGAATGGCTGAACAAACTATGGAGTTGAATACCAATTGGTGCAACAACTTGATGAATCTCAAATGCATTATTTTAAAAAACCAGACTTAAAACTGACATTTTGTGACATTCAGGACAAGACAAAACCAAAGTCTGCCAGAAGCAAGGGATAGGGAAGAAAGTGATTTTCAAAGATATGGAGGGAATTTCTGCTCTTTTCTTTATCCTGATAGTAGTGGTGGTGGTATGTCTCTTTGCATTCCTTGTCACAGAACTGTAAATTATAAAGGGTATATTAGTTTTATATATATCTCAAGAGGAAGAAAAGAAAGAAATTTGGGGATAGGAATCATGGATTTATTTTGCATATTCTTTTATTTTTTATTTGTTCTTTTTTAGATCTACATGACAGTAGAGTGTATTTTGACATATTATACATGCATGAGTAGTGTAACTTATTCTAATTAGGATCCATTCTTGTGGTGTATATGTTGTGGAGTTACACTGATCATGTATTCATACATGAACATAGGAAAGTTATGTCTGATTCATTCTACTGTCTTTCCTATTCTATGCCCCCTCCCTACTCTTCATTTCCCTTTGTCTAATTCAATGAACTTCTATCCTCTTCTTGTGGGTTATCATCAGAGAGAACATTCAGCCTTTGGATTTTGATGATTAGCTTATTTCACTTAGCATGATAGTCTCCAGTTCCATCCATTTACGAGCAAATGCTATAATTTCATTCTTCTTTAAAGATGAGTAATATTGCATTGTGTATATATACCATGTTTTCTTTATCCATTCATCTGTTGAAGGCCACCTAGTTCAGTTCCATAGTTCAGCTATTGTAAATTGATCTACTATAAACATTGACGTGACATAACACATAACATCACTGGTATGTGGAGTGGAATAACTGGGTCAAATGGTGGTTCCATTCAAAGTTTTCTGAGGAATCTCCATACTGCTTTCCATAGTGGTTGCACAAATATGCAGTCCCACCAGCAATGTGTGAGTGTGAGAGTCAAGCCAAAGTCACTCCATTTTGTTTAGTAACTCCATTTTATAAAACAACCATTCCAAGTAGAAGGGTCATGACCAGGGCAAGATGTTCTTTTCCTTTTGCTATAGAAACCTTTAAGAACACAGAACTACCTAATGGAGCATTGTTTCTGTAGCTAGGGTAATGGGGCTATGTTTCTGTAACTGGGGTGTCTGGGCTAGTTGTGATTGGCTAAGCGTCCTGCTGCCTGACTGCACTCTCTCACTACTGCAACTTGGCTTGCTTGCATTGGCTAGACCCCCAAACGTCCCTTTTGTGATTTTCAAGCTTATAAGGAGCATCCTTGCAATTGTTCAGGGCTGATCAGGGAAACAGGTTTATGTTCTGATCAGTCGAGACCAGTGTGCTTCAATAAAGGCTTGATTCAATTATACATGAGTGGTCTGGAAGTCAATTTATGAAACCCCAGGATGAAGCTTTAACTATAACATGAGTATACCTTTTTCCCCACATGTATTGTTCTTGGTATTTTTGCATTATTCTTGTATGTGACAGCTCTTTGTAGTGTGGTCACTCATTAGTTCATTTCTTCAACAATTATATATTGAATATTTACTATTTGCTGGGCACTGTGGATTCAATGGTAAGCAAAGCAGATGCCTGCCTGCCCTTATGGAGGAAATAAAACAAAGGGCAAAATACTTTTTTATTCGATCTTGGATAATACAGAGTTATACGTATAGGCAGAAACGGGCAGGGGAGAGGCTTGGAAGAAACAATTTGACAGAAACTAGGGAACTAGTTGAGCAACATCAGATCCATCCAGAGCATTCTTATCCAGCTGCTCTCCAGACTGAGTCTAGCTCTGGGAGGAATTTCCAGGTAAATGGATAGAGAGGCAGACAATCCCTACCTAGGAGAACAAAGTATTCCAGAGGCAGGTCAGCCTGTGAAGGAAAGGAGGTAATGCCAATCCAGAAGTCCTGATGCATGAAGGAAACTATATTATTATCTGCAATGTTTTAGTCTTATATGCATAAAGACAAATTTAAAATAAGTCTAATTTTCACTATTGAAAATAAGGGAAGAGATTGTCCTTTGTCTTAGAGTATTTACTTTACAAAACTTGTTTTTTTTGGCTCTGTCTTTGAAATGCATGTACTTTTATTTTTTTTAAGGCAAAATATGCAACCCAGCAAATTTTCTCTAAGAACCTAGGGGGTTTCTCTTGGAAAAGTAACTATGGAGGAAGACAGTGACCCTATCTTCCAGTTTCCCTGGGAGGCCAGGAGCTTAACTTCAGTTGAAACCCAGCTCCAAATTGCAAATCTACCTGCAATTAAAGATAAATGAGAACTATATTTTTCTTTTAAAGGTAATTAGTGAACACATTAACCAAAGAGTGGAGGATGAACCACATGGAACAAATGTCCTCTTATATGAAAACTAATCCTTTTTTATGTTTTGAGAATGTATGCAATAGCTTGTTTGCCTGGCTATATAAAAGGACAAGATTACTCTTTTAGGGATTGTGATATGCATTGCATTTATTCCAATTTAATATCTATAAAAATTAAGGGTTTTCTTTCTCTTCTACCTCTGTGGAGAGGTTTAAAGGAGAGACAGGAGAATTTGGTTTAAATTATCTCTAATAGTCATTTTATTAAATTTTTTATTAATCCCTCAGATAATTAACTCTAGGAAAAATGTTATGGTAGAAAATTTTCTTATTTTGTGAACATCTTAAAAATCACAAAATCCCTCTTCCTAGTAAATTAGATAGTTAAATAAGAAAATATATAACAAAGTTTACTTTTAAAATTAGGGTGTTCATTGCATATAGGTTTAAGAAATCTAGGACTACCTTAATCTGTTTCTTCCATTCTTCACTTCTAAAGCCATTTCCTTCCCCAGGCTGGATAATTGCAATAAATATTAAAGGATATCATCTAAGTTACCTAAATCATCTATGTGTAGAAAATTTGGGATAGCAACCATGGCCTACCATTTTGTGTGTGGACAAAATGTAGCGTGTGTGTGTGTGTGTAATAATCTAACTTTTACTTACTTTGTGCTGAAGAAGAGGAGCTGATTAGGAGTCCTGATTGATGTCTGAAAACCACAGCTACTCATTGCTAATAGTCCTCATTAAAGAATGTTTTTAAAAAGGTGATAACTGTTTGTCCCAGTAATTCTGGTTGGGCTTTTGCATTTTGCTCCAATGGCTGGTCAAGAACAATGAGTAACCTAGAGGGTTATTTTGATTGGAAAGGCCATTGTCTGAAAGCAAAGTGGGAGTTTGTTCAGTTCACTGAAACTCTCTTATAGATGTGACTGGAAGGAGGGTAGCACAGTACTTCTTTGTTAATGAGTGACCCTTGAGAAAAATGTTTCTTCTTTTACAAAGTTTCTCATTAAAAAAAAAAAAAAGTAACATAGAATATAAAAGATAAATAACTACAGGAAAAAAATACAAAACAGGAGGGCAGGCACTGTAAAAGTTCAAGAACTCAGCTAAATTTTTAAAAATCAAAGTGAAAGGCCCTTTTATCAAAATATCATTAAAAAACAAGCAATGTTATGGACATTGTAAACAAATTAAGTGGGTTACCTCTGACAGTCAAATGGAAGCAAGCTCTAAGCGCCCTCTTCAGGCCAAAATCTGTGCATGACATTCTTTCAGATAGAAGTGAAGTCCTGGGCACAGAGCCCCCATTCCTGCACACCAGGCGGGTGCACACCAGCACACATGGTCCAGGGTTATTTTGTGTTTCAGTGCCTTGTGTAGGGAGACGTTTACAATCCAGTCCAAAAACCTAGCAGACATTGACAGCCCCTAATACTGTGGAGTGTGTGCTTCTCCAATAGCTTAGATTTTATTTGGAAACCTAGGCCACCTAAAAACTTTGTAAATTATGCTGTTTGGAGTCTTTCTGATTCCAGAGAAAAGAAAAGAAAGCAATCACATTCTCTTAGGTCAGTAATAAAGGGGTGTGTGTGTGTGTATGTGTGTGTGTGTGCGTGTGTGTTTGATTCCTACTCCCCTCAATCCTTTGTCTTAATTTTCATTTGGTAAAGAACCAGGTTATCTTTACCACAAAGGACATTTTTGTGACTGGAATCTTTGCACTTTGCTCCTAAGAATGTGCCCATCGCCAATTGTTTGGCACAGCATTGAGATTTCTTAACTTCCAGGGAGGTCTGAACCTGAAGGCACATTTAAATTTTTATTAATTCTGTAGGTATTTATTCAGTGTTTAGTATGGGGGAATATATGGTATGATGCCTTATTTTCAAATCTATAATCCGCTTCCTACAAGTTGTAGGATTTTTAGCAAATAGCTCAAACTCACCCAAGTTTACTCATTCATAAATTGGAAATAAAGGTGTCTACTTAACCTAGTTGCTATGAAGATTACAGGAGTTCATACCTATATAGTCTATTATATAGGCTAGTATACCTAACAAAGCATGCACTCTCCTGTGATGACTATTTTCTAAAATTGTGTACCTAATATTGTGCTCATTGTTCTGGATAAAATGGATGCTAGAGGTTTCATTTAGGGTTGGGTTATGTGGTTCAGTCTGAATCAGGTTCCATTCTTTACTATTATGGCTGAGAAATTCTGAGCTCCCAAGATGAGTGAAATATGAAGAATGACAAAAATCAATACTTGGATCAAGAGCAACATTTAAACCACATTTTAGTGGCATTTTATTATCCATAATAAAATGAATTGAATCATTATCACTCTAAAGACAATGCTCAAACTACCTTAGGTGACATAAGCTTTTTTTTTCTGACTCTTAAGACTAAAACTTACTGTAATATTTTTGAGATATCTGAATATTTAAAATAATAGATATTTTACATCAAGAACATTTTGCAAATATATATGTATGATCTGAGCTGGCTGGTCACCACGTTCAGATGCCTTTTCTGCAGAGCTCCAAGAGCATCCACACAGGATCCAACCAGAAGCTGGCCCCTCTGGATGACGGAAGTGTGCTGCAGCCACAGCAGGCCTCCCAGCACAGTCACACCGATGCTTGCTTCCATCTTCAGTACAGGCTTGTCAATTGCTTCTAACCCAGGAGGGAAGAAAAAACACAAAGAAAGCAGAGAGCTTTGGAATCTCGCAGCATTGACCAACAACCTGAAACAGGATGTACTAGAGAGTCATTTCCACCCCCTCCCTCTCCCACCATGGAATATCTCCTGGCCTTTATGGTCAAGGGTAAAGAAGGAAATTGCAGGAGTGAGTATGACCATTATCTCATCATAAATTGGTGGCAGCAAGACAAACTGGGGGTAGAGTCAGAGCAACACCTGGGGCCTGCTGAACTGGATGCAGGTGGTGTATGGATTATTAGGAGGAAGATGTTCTGCTCTGGCAAACACTAACTTAGTTCCTTAACCCTCACCGAGCTTCAGGTCAGGTTTTTCCCACTCTGTTATATAGCATCGGTGAATGTAAAGAGTGACAGAAAGGAACAGCTAACTCTCAGGTTATACTTCAATAATGCTTAATAATCATTTTTTCATTATAGCACCAATAGAACGACACACAATAAGAGAAGTGAACAAAACCACCTCTGCTTTCACCTAATTACAACACAATCATTTAGATTTATTTTTTTCTACTCATTTTGGGGTTAAAAGATGTTTATTGTATGTTTGTTGTATGTTCTGCCTTCCTCTTCATAGTCTACATTGGACTACACAACCAGTCTTTTCAGTGGTTGTATGATATTTTCTTGTATGAATGTTCTATATTGGACGCTTGAACTCTTTTAATCATTATATTATTATCGCCATTAGAAATAGTATAGTGTCCTGGACATTTTGTTTACTTTAATACCTGGGCTACTTCCAAGAACCGCCGAGTCAAAATATGTGAGCATATTTATGGTTGTTGTTATAATAAATTGCTTTCACTCATCTATCAGCAAAATACAAGAAAACCAGTATCATTCAATTTCCATCTATTTCAAAGGAAATAGATTTTGACATTAAAAAACTGTACATATTTTAAAAAGCAAATGTTTCTATTTCATTGTTGTTTACGTTTGTATTTTGTAATTTACTGTTTTACCACATTAGATATTTTCTTGTACCTGAACAGGCTGTTCATGAGCTTACCTACTGGAGTTATAGTTTTCCTTGTTATGCTATATGATAGATAAAGATATTGCTTGTATTGTGAGCACATAATTCTTGCAAATAGTTTTCCCTAGTGTATTGTTCATGTTTAAATCTATTTTTTTTAAATTAAATCTGTTTTTAAATGCTTCCTTTATCATAGGATGTGGCATGCAAGGTTACATTTACTTAGATGAAGATAAACCTATTTATCTGATGGTTTTTATTTTTTAACCCAGTGCTATGCCCTGTGACATAAGTCATGTAAAACAGACATACACACAGATATTTATAACAGACACATCCGGCACAGCCAGCTGTCAGATCGCTAGACTCATGGTTCCCCAATGGTCTTGTTTTCTCATGTCCTCTATTCTGAACATCCTCTTTTTTCTCCAAAGAGTCTGTTAATTCTTCATTGCCAGCTCTTTCTATTTCAAATTCCTTCAACAACAGTTGGCACTATCCACAGTGTATCCTCTATTGCTATTTAACTGTCCTCCAGTATGGTTTGTCTATGTAACTAAAACATAAATCCTTAGAATCGAAGTCATAACTTATTATCTTTTGATATCTTTCAACATTACATGGTCACTTGAAAAACAGCCTAGTGAACTGGGAGCAGCCAGTGTTGCATGGTGGGGTTAAGTAGCAGAATAGAGAGGGGAAACCAGGAATCTATGTTTTAAGAAATCTAGACAGAGGAATCTTATTTTAAAGATAACGTTTCAAATTGGAATTTAGAGACACTGGGAGAATCAACTAGTGAGTGGGAAGTGCTCTAATCCACACTACCATACTAAGGGCAAATGCACTTCTGGTTTCAGTCTCCATTGGATATGTTCCTAGTCATGTTGAGGAAACTGAGGCAGCTTACCAGGTTTTCACTTAGGTTTTTTCTAGGAGATGCTTTAGACTTTAATATTCTCCTCGAGTAATGTTCCAGACTCTTCAGCCTAGAAATTGGGATAGGAAACAGGAGTCAAATTCTGAGGCTGTTAATAAGGGTCTGATTTATACAATCTAGTCTATAATCTAGTGTATAATCTAGTTCAAAGCCAGTTGAGGCTGGCTTTGAACTTGTGATCCTCCTGCCTCACCCTCCCAAGCTGCTGGGATTACAGGCGTGCACCACTGCACAAGGCTGGAAAATTAATTTTAAATGCCTACTTATAATCTTGTTGATTGCTTGTTGAGTTACTTAATCATCCATTTATCATTATACATTTTGATTTTTTCTAAGTTTTTATTCTTATAAATAATGCTCAATAAACATTATTAGGAGAGCTGGGACTTCTACATTGTGTGCATTGTCCTGAGAATCAGGACACTTTGCAAGGATGTTGTGACAGGCCTTCAAGGGAGCTTTTCATTTAGTGAAAGCAAAGCCACAATCCTAAGGTGGTCTTGGTGGGGAAAGGGTTTGGGGTAGTGGAAAGGGAGCTGGCACAGAAACACAGCCAGGATCTAACATCAGGGAGCAAAAGTATCTACTAGATAACACAGTCTGATGATGTTCCACTGGCTAATGTTAGTGCCCTTTAGTGAACTCCCACTTTCATCCATCATGCCATCATTTTGTATTTTAATTGATGGACAAGCAGTACTTTTTGAGAACAGGCACAGGAAGAACATCAGCTTCCCTTGCTCTTTCCGCCACCTCCCCACACACCCCAAATACACTAAACTGAATCCTGCAAGCTTAATAGAGAGATGCCCTAGCCAGCAGGCACTGGAAATAGTTTATCTTAAATGTCTTCCTCATCTTTCTATTTTCATTGTCATTTCCCTTTGTTCTTCCAGGCAGAGGTAGGCTGGTAGAGATGTAATGAGGCATTTTCACTGTATCTCTCCACTCAGTTTTGATTCAAGGTCCCAATACTGTTTCATAACTTAGAATCCTATTGCAAAGTTGGCTTATGATTTTGAAGATCTTAAGATCCCCAAGTGATGTATCCAAATTCGTAGAAAACCATAACATCGATCAATATTTGTGGGACTTTCTGAGTAACTTAGGTTACCGTGGGATAAGCAGATTATAGGGCATTTGTTTTTGAGCTCTTGCTTTTATCAGGCACTGTGAGAACAAGAGCATTGTACCTTCAGGCTGAGAGCCTTCACCCCAGTCCAATTTTAACATGAGGTGGAGGGGAAGGGCCTTATATACTACAACACAGCCATCTGTGGTGGTACCTGGATGCTAATGTAAGTCAAGGATGTTCTGATATCTCTTTACACTTGTTTTCCTTTGTTATTTCTTTAGTATTTACAAAAAATAATGACTTATATCGTATACCTTGTAATAATAGAAACTTTTCATACTAAAATCTATGTAATGATTTTCTTTGGAGTAAGAAAAATACACTGGTAGTTCCTATAAATTGCAGAGTTTCTTTTACTCAAACAAAATTTAAAAAAGAACTGTTCCAAGTTTACCTCCTCCTTAATATCACTTTCTTCTTGCAGTTCTTCTTCCAGGAATCCACTTGAAACTAGTTCAAAAAAGAAGGTGTGAACTCAACTACTGAAATGTGGGTCACAATTTCAACTAGTCGAACTGTTAAGTTAGACCATATTCAACTCATTCATACTGTGATCTGACATTGTGATCTGACATTGGTGTGAAGCGTAACCTTAAAAAAGGCTTAGATATATTTTATTATAAAGATCATATAACAATGTGCAGAAAGTTTGAAAGGTAAGGAGACAAAAATCATCTTTTATCCCAATATCTCCAAATACTTTCAATATGTATTTGGAGTGCCAGGCACATTAAGTAATAAGGACACCTAAGACAGCACAATAGTTTTAAGATCCTATGCCTTTTTTTTTTTTTTTTAGATAGTACAACAGCAGACCAGCAAACATACAATCAAAACCAAAACCAACTTGACATTGGCCTATAGGACAGTACATGTTGGGCTACTGGAGTGTACAGGAGAGTGGTTCAGTGAGGTTTGGAATTATCATTGATGGCTCCCTGAAGAAAAAATTAAGATTAAAGGGATAAGAAGGAGTTAGCTGTATGGAATGGAGACCTGAGGGTAAGGGGATGTTTAGAGGGTTCTAGGCAGAAGGAGTGTTTTGTGAAGGCTCAGGTGTGGTACACACCCAGATCTCCCATTTCAGGTGAACCATTAATAGTTTGCTATGGCTAGGTTTTGGAGAAGGAGAAGAGACATCTGATGAAGGGGCATATGGTGAAGGACCCATTAATATTTCTTGTGGACGCTTAATCTTAAATTCAGTGGGAACCTATATAAATACAGTACTTTATGTCCACTTAGTTTCAAAATCATGCAACTGTAATGTAACAAATTATAATTCACTTAAAGTTAGCAACCTAGTGTTTTTATCATTGGCATTTTTACTTGACATATATCCTAGGTCCTTCTCTACATTACAAAATAGAAAATTTCTTTTTAAATTATTTATTTGTTTGTTTATTTTTGGTACCAAGATTGAACTGAGGGATGCTTAACCACTAAGCCACCTCCCTAGCCCTTTTTCATATTTTATTTAGAGACAGGGTCTTGCTGAGTTACTTAGCTCCTTGCCAAATTGTTGAGGCTGGCTTTGAACTTGTGATCCTCGTGCCTCACCCTCCCAAGCTGCTGGGAGGCACGAGGCTGGAAAATTAATTTTTAATGCCTACTTATAATCTCGTTGACTGCTTGTTGAGTTACTTAATCATCCATTTATCATTATACATTTTGATTTTTTCTAAGTTTCTATTCTTATAAATAATGCTCAATGAACATTTCTATTTCTTATTTGCTTATATCTTTAGGATAAATGTCTAGAAATTATATTGTTTATAAATACCTTTATGGCTTTTGCAATCTCTATAACTTTATTAATGTATTCTGGTACCAACAAAGTAAGTACATATAGTAAATTTACAACATTTTAAAATCAATAAGTATTATTATTCTTTTAAAAACTCACTAATAAAATAAACCAAATATCTAATTTGTTATTATGTTATTACATCAACAACCTTGAACATTTTTCTGCATTTCACTTTCAATTTCTTCATTAAATTGTCCTTTGTTGTGCTCTCTTTGGCAGCACACAGACTGAAATTGGAACAATACAGAGAAGATTAGCATGGCCCCTGTGCAAGGATGACACGCAAATTTGTGAAGCGTTCCATATTTTTAAGTAGGACCTAATCTCCATCATGTGGAATTAGGCCCCAGCTTCCTTAATAAGATTCCTGTGGCACAAGAATTAAAATCAAGAATCAATAAATGGGATGGACTCAAACTAAAATGTTTCTTCTCAGCAAAAGAAACAATCTGTGAGGTGAATAGAGAGCCTGCATCTTGGGAGCAAATTTTTACCCCTCACACATCAGACAGAGCACTAATCTCTAGGGTATACAAAGAACTCAAAAAGCTAAGCACCAAAAAAACAAATAACCCAATCAATAAATGGGTCAAGGACATGAACAGACACTTCTCAGAAGAGCATATACAATCAATCAACAAATATATGAAAAAAATGTTCATCATCTCTAGCAATTAGAGAAATGTAAATCAAAACAACTCTAAGATTTCATCTCACTCCAGTCAGAATGGCAGCTATTATGCATACAAACAACAATAAGTGTTGGCGAGGATGTGGGGAAAAAGGTACACTCATATACTGCTGGTGGGACTGCAAATTGATGCAGCCAATTTGGAAAGTAGTGTGGAGATTTCTTGGAAAATTGGGAATGGAACCACCATTTGACTCAGCTATCCCTCTCCTTGGTCTATACCCAAAGGACTTAAAAACAGCGTACTACAGGGACACAGCCACATCAATGTTTATAACAGCACAATTCACAATAGCTAAACTGTGGAACCAACCTAGATGCCCTTCAATAAATGAATGGATAAAAATATGTGGCATATATATACAATGGAATATTACTCAGCAATAAAAGCAAATAACATCATGGCATTTACAGGTAAATGGATGGAGTTAGAGAAGATAATGCTAAGTGAAGTTAGACAATCCAAAAAAACCCAAATGCTGAATTTTTTTTTTTTTTTAAATATAAGGAGGCTGATTCATAGTGGGATAGGGAGTGGGAGCATGGGGGGAATAGACGAACTCTAGAGAGGGCAGAGGGGTGGGAGGGAAAGGGAGAGGGCATGGGTTTATTAATGATGGTGGAATGTGAGGATCATTATTATCCAAAGTACAGGTATGAAGACACAAATTGGTGTGAATATACTTTGTATACAACCACAAATATGAAAAATTGTGCTCTATGTGTAATAAATATTGTAATGCATTCTGCCGTCATAAATAAATAAATAAATAAATAAATAAATAAATAAATAAATAAAATTGTCCTTTATTTATTTCTTCATTACTAATATGGTTATTGACACTCAAGATTTTAGAATTAATTTTTATATTTCTAAATTCTAACATTATTTTTCCTTTAAATAAATGACAACTATTAACTTCTATTGTTATTATTTATTTCAAAATTTAATTCTTTACGATTTTAAATCTCAAAATTATTTTTCAAATTTTAGTCAACAGATTTTTTAGGAGTTATTAAATTATCATTTATGTTCTGATATAATTTTTATCATGTGAAATTTGTAGGAAGAACAGAATTTATATCAAGATTACCCATTTAGTTCTAGTGATTTATATGTCAGTTCTTTTAATTTTTATTATTATTGCCATATAAAATATTTTAATTCGGGGGAAGAGCCTGAAGTTCCCTCATAAATTTTTTCATATTATTAAGATCATTATGCATGTTTATTCTTATAGATAAAATACAATAATTTCTAAGCGTAACTTGATATTCTGAGTTCATGTATGAGTATTGAATATGGTGGTTGAAAAATACTCTAGGCAGCATGAATATACCTGTTCCAAATATATATATGACTATTTTATAAAAGAATAGTAAGTTCTCAAATTTCCCAAAAGAAATAACTCACTTATTGATCCTCGTTTCAGGGAAGTTTTAGGTGTAGACATATACTTTCTTGTGTTCCATGTGTGTTTTTCCAGATCAATTGAAGTTTGAATAATCATTATTTTTGTGAAATCTTCTGTGCCTTGTATCTGTAAGTTCATAGAATGCAAGTTAATTTCTGAATACATAAAATGCAATTAAATGTTTCTCTAGTTAGCTACTATTTCAAGTCCTCTCTAAATATTTAAAAGATGATGAAATTATCAATAAATCAACAGAAGTAAGACAGATATCTTAAAATTCTTAGGCTGATTGTGGGAAGGTCAATATTCCATATACTGTCATTGATTTTTAAAAATATTTTTAGTTGTAGGTGGACACAATATCTTTATTTTATTTACTTAATTTTCTGTGGTGCTGAGGATTGAAACCAGTGCCTCATATGTGTGAGACAAGCACTCTACCACTGAGCTACAGCCCACTCTTATTGATTCTTAAAAATATTTTATTTTTCTTCCAGATGAGAAAATTATGAAGTTTAATTATCATTAAAAAATTAATCAAAGAGTTTTTCTATATGGCAGAAAGAGTTTTAAAAATATTTCAAGAAATCAATCCAACATGTGCTGGTTTTTAATGCATTGAATCACACTGATACTGAAATCCACAATAAGCGGGGCTGTGTGAGTAGGGGATAGACAGAGTTAGACAAGTGTAAGGGGGCTCTGGGACTTTCTTGTGTGAGACAATGCAAGAAAGTTAAGGTGAAATGATTGGGTTTATGAGTGCCGTGCCTTAAATCAGTGAGGGAATAACTGGGTGGTACCTGTAGGCAGGTGGGGTGCAGCTGGAGGAGGCGGCGTTAATAGGGAGCATAACTTTGGGGTTTACATTTTGTCTGTAGTGAGCACAGTTTCTCTCCCCACGTCCTGGTGCAATGATGTCCTGAGCAGCTTTCCCCTGCCACATCCTTCCTCATGATTTTCTGCCTTCCCTCAAGCCCCAAGGAACGGAGCTGCTATCTGACTGCAAATCGATGCTTTACCAAAGCAATCGATGAAGACTGTATGTGGCTGTCATGGGTGTTTATGGAGTGGGGGGGAAAAGAGGATAATGGGAAGGTAGAAAGTTGAATTACGATAGCGACTTTTCTGATACTAATACATTGTTGGACATAAAACATATTGGCCTGAAGACACAAATCAATATTTCTTTACCCGATGGCATGTTATAGGAATTAAGAAAGGTGCCTTATAAAGTTTTCGTGACAGACAATCTTCTACGGCTCCATGTATGAGGATAACATAGGTTACACTTTCATCATAGATACCAATTTTGGTATTTTTTGGTATATCTCTTATGTGCATGTTATAGAGCTCTAATTGCATCTTATAGTTCCAGTCCTATAAGAAAAACACAATTTCATAGCCTATTGATTATTTATGAAGTTTAATATAAATTTATGGTCAATTTTGGCAATATCTTAATGAGAAGTTTGTACAAACACCTCTCACCTCATAAGATAAATGTTCCCTGATTTTTTGAGCAGTAATTCCACGTCCAATTTTTAGCCACATTTTATCTTCCATGCCAGGATATTTTTGTCTAAAGGCTTCATACAAGTGAGATTTTGGAATAAAATATGTCTGGGAAAAGGAAGATATAAATTTAATATTTCATTCTCTGCACCTATGGTTGAAGAAATAAGGTTTTCCCTATAATAACATTAAAACTAAGATTTTCAATTTAGTAAGTTTCTTACTGTGGCTTGGAAACATAATAAAATGTATATATTGGTCACAATTTTTGTGATCTTGTCTTGTACTAAATTTTATTTTTATTTTTGTGATGTGGTGTTGGTGAATTGAACCCAGGAACTTGCACATGCTAAGCAAATGCTCTACCACTGAGCCACATCCCTAGCCCCACAGTACTAAATTTTATTTTATTTTATTTATTTATTTTTGGTAACAGGGATTGAACCCAGGGACTCTTGACCATTGAGCCACATCCCCAGCCTGTTTCATTTTTTATTTTGAGACAGGGTCTCTCTAAGTTGCTCAGGACCTCACAAAGTTGCTGAGGTTGGCTTTGAACTTGCAGTCTTTCTGACTTAGCCCCACTGAGCTGAGATTACAGGTGTGAACCACCATGCCAGGCACCACTGCACTAAATTTCAAAAGGCCACACGGTCCAATGAGAAGTTCTTTAGTATTCTTCTATTAAATTGTAGGTATGTGATATTGTGTGAAGTTTTGATATATGTACACATTGTAAAATGATATCTATTACCTCACCTGCTTATTTTTATTAATTTATTTTAAATTAATAATAATAATAATATATACTTTTGGGTAATGACCCATTTGTAGTTATTTTTTACTCTAGGTTACTACTTCATATTTCTTTGTATGACTCCTGATGATACATTGTAGAATTCTGTCTTTGAAAATTGTTGATTCTTGCTGGAGTTGGCAATCTATATACAATCTGATTACTGTGAGCTTGTGTCAGCTGGGTTTTATGATTTGCTTGGGCCAATCAGCAGAAAACCATATTTTCCAAGACAGTGCAACTTAGAAACTCTTTTCCCTCATGATTCTGCTAGGGCTTGCTCTTAAGCTGTTAGGGTGGATCTATAACAAGCCCCAATCAAGATCATGATCATCACTCCTAAAGTCTATTCTTTCTTATTCCTTAACTGTCTACTTTTGGTTTTAACAAGTATCTCCTTCTCTGGCATGATAGAACCTTAAAAGTCCCCAATCCTTGATGCTTCTAGACCTCAAAAGTCTCTATTCCATTTTCAACAGCCTAGTAAAGCTGGGCACAGTGGCAGACTCCTAAAATCCCAGCGGCTCCAGAGGCTGAGGAAGGAGAATCACGAGTTCAAAGCCAGACTCAGCAATGTAGAGAGGCCCTAAACAAGTTAGTAAGACCCTGTCTCTAAATAAAATAAAAAGGGCTGGGGATGTGGCTCAGTGGTTAAGTGCCCCTGGGTTCAATCTCCAGTACCAAAACAAACAAACAAACAAATAAAACAAAGCCAAAAAAGAATAACTAAGTCACTCTATTTTTACTCATTCTGTGCATGTGCCCTCAACAGAGGGCTTGTGCAGAACCATCCTGCAGACTCCCTGAGTCTCTGCAGTTCCTTTTTTTGCTCCCTGCTTGGCAGATTTCCACCATCTTAACCTCCCCCATTTCTCTTTCCATGAGGTTCTTACCTGCTGCATCATGGGTGGGATCAGGGTGCATGTGGGGCTTACATTGTGAATTTCTCTTAAGGTTTTCAGGCATAAACTGCCTATTTCAATGGCTGAAAACATTTACCTCATATATTTTGTCAAGTTTTGTAGTCATATATGGTTAGTGTGCTAGTAACTTCATCAAAGCCTGAAGTAGAAAGCTAGTATTTAAATTCAAATCCTAGGTATCACATAATTTCACTTATAAAATTTTTAATTTCCATCACCCAATGACAGAAATGTTTCAAAAATATAACATGTCAATTATCATACTTAAACAAAATTAAAGATAACAGTATCATCTGATATTCTGCTGATATTAAAATTTCCTAAATTATCTCAAATAAACTCCTAAGAATTGGTTTGTTCAAATTAGGACAATTATATTTGGTCACTGTATTTCCTAAGTTTGTTTTTAATAATTTTCTCTTGCCTTCTTTCCCTCTCTCCACACACTATTTGTTGACGAAGTCAGGTCATTTGTCCTGCAGAATCTTCTATATTCTAGATTTAGCTAAGTATTCCTTCCTAGTGTCACTTGTTTTTAGCTTGTATTTTCCATAAACTGGGTTGATATAATAGTTTGTAGAGCTATAGATTTTCTCTTTTCTTGTAACTTCAAGAATGGAAGTCTCCGTTCTTTTTGAGTTCAAATCATGCCAATGGGACCCCGCACATTGAAGATGTTGTCTTCAATCATCTCTAAGGAAGTTTTCCATTAATTAATTCTTTCACTGCCATATCAAAAGAGGAATTTAACCATATGGCAGGTTCACTTTCAGAAGCCATTTAGCTGGATATTATGCTAGGTGAGTACTACTTTGCAATAAAGTTTGCTCCTTTACTTTTCTTATTTAAAAATAATAATAAATTGAAACTAAACAGTAGACATATTACACATTGAAAAGACCTTAAATTTTATATTAGACATTGGATGAGGTACCACAGTAAGACATAGGTGATGTTTTCTAACCTCCACTACAGTTTTGCAGGTGGCAGAATATTTCATTGGCTCATTAGTTAAGCAGTTTAACTCTCCTATTATTTCACCGCTGAGCACATAGTCTGTGTAAATGACTGGGTAAGCTTTCTCCTCTGTCTCCAAGAGTATTGTCTCATTCTCTGTACCTAGATTTACTCTTTTAAGCTGTTCAAGAACAAAGAAACAGAAAAATGCGTTTGCCAGGTAATTTATGTTGTCCAAACTGTCAACCTTATGGTTTCTTCCCACTTTGGTTTCAACAATTATAATGCATACATGTTATTTTAAAAATGAAAATACTTATTTTTCCTTAAGTAACCTATTATTAGCAATGACCTAGACACAAAGCATTCATAAATACTCTGATCTTTTGAATTTCTTCTGCTCAGCCAACTATATCTACTTTATATAAACATAAAATGAACAATAATTTATAATTTTCTGTCTTAAAACATGATCCTTTTGATGGATTCTTACTATCTAGGCGAAAATATGACTTAAAAGGTTATATGTATTATTATCCATTCTCTCTCATCAACAGTATTATAGTTTGAGTGGTATCTACTGCCCTAAAAATGAACTATGCAAACTATGTACTTCTTAACATGGAAAGATATCAATTATCAATTTTATAATAAAAGTTTTTCTTAAACTAATGCTCACAAGTACATTTATAAATAAATATCCCTGATTTACCTTTACCATCCCTGAAATAATAATATAGATTCCTTTTGGCTCATCACCTTCTTCAAATATATCATTTCCACAATCAAATGTTACAATTTTAGCTCTTTCCTAAAAAAAAAAAAATCATGAAATACGTAACTTACCAATGATATTTTGGCAGTGGTTGAGAATGTTGAAATTCACATTTTAATAAAAGTGTTACATTTTTAAAGTAAATATTGTAAATGTTCAGCAAAATCTAATGTATTGGTAATAAGTTTGTAAGAGGAAATAGAGATTATGAATAATAAAGAGGCCGGTAGATATTCATGACTATTTTAAATTTCAGCTGGAGTGTTTATATATGGGTGAGGAAAGAAATAATCTAAAAATGAGGATATAATGGAAGAATGAAAATGCTTCATGTGAGTGAAAAATAATGGAAACAGATGAAGGTTTGTGGCATATATTCTATTACTTATGTTTATGAAATAAATTAAAAAATTCCTTCACTCTAAATGTTTTAAGTAGGTGAAAAGATATAATTGGTCTTTTGGCACTTGATTGACATAGAAAACAAATATTATTGAAGCCAGTTAGACCCATTTATTTCTTAATTCCAAAAACTTTCATTGAGTAACCACTATGCAGCATGCAAAGTGAAAGAAACTGGATATTCAAAAGATGAGTGAGCTCAAAAAACACAGTAGGTGACAGAGATGTAAAAATAATTGTCATATAATGAACTTAACGCTATAATGAAAGCACATACTGGAAACGATGGTAGCACCTTTGGTCCTCCCAAATCCAAGATGGACTACAGGATGGTAAGGAATTGGGCCCAAGGCCTACTTCTCTGAGCACCTCTGGTGGAATGTTTCTGGAGATATAATTAGCATGTAAATTTTGAAAAAAAAAAAAAAAGTGGAACTGAAGGGCATTTCAAGGAAAGTAAATAGCACCCACAGATAAATGGAATTAGAAAACAGTGTCAAGTGTGTGGGGCACCATGAGTGGATGGGTAGGAGTAGAATATTAGGGACTGATGACAAATGGGAAGTAGGCAGGGAGCCCGTGGTAGAAGGACTGTGCGTGTCATTTCAAAGGGATTTTGATTTTATCCTACAGATAATCAGGAACAATTAGAGAGTTTTTAACTTAGAGTGTATCATGGCCAAATACTTACTTTTGAAAAGATTAGCTGTTGGTACATGAAAGATGATATTACTAGCAAATAAAAATATTACCTGAATAAAGTCTATACGGTCTTTGTCTTTCTCAAGCCACGGAATGTGATACATAGTTTCGTCAACAGTTAGTGGCTTGATAACAGATTGAAAATCAAGCACCTCTCTTTTTCTGGCCATGATTACCTAAGACCATACAATTTAAAAAAGAAGATGAAACAAACTGGTGTTCCCGGAATGTTAAAAAAAAAAAAAGTCATTTTCTATTATTTCCTAATCTTGATCTTCTGAGATTTTTGTTCTTGCATAGAAACATCTGACCTCTTCTCTCTTATGACATCTTTGCGTTTCTTTGTATGATCATCATTCTAAAGTAGTAGCTTGGCTTTTTAAAGCAAATCTTCTTACTGAAGTATAGCAGATGTCCAAAAAAATATGCATAAATCATAAATGTCCACACAAAGCAATGGAGTGGCTGACCATGGACTAAAAACTCCGAAACCATCAGCCAAAATAAACCTTCTTCCTTGCTTTTGTCAGGTGTCAAATTTCTGATACTTGGAAGATAGGGTCCTTTTTGTGTGTTCTGTTTTCTGCAAGTTTTATATGATGTGCTTCTGAGACATGTGCACAGTTAACTGTTATGGTGTTGAGAGGTAAGAGATAGGTAACTGATACTGTGCTAAGGACTAAACTTGACAGACATTAACCACAAATTAGTATCCAAACTTTCCCCTGGAATATGTCAACCCTTCAGTAGGTTCTAGAATTACAACATGGTTACTTCAGAGAGATTCTTCCAGTGCAATTCCTGTCTAGGTGGGGAAAAAGACTCAAGAGCTCTCCTCTCACTTTTGCGTGTGTGTTGGGAATCAAACCTAGGTAATCACTCCACTGCCAAGCTGCACCCAGTCCAACAATCAGTTTTTGAAAAAAAATAATTTCTGAGCAATAAATTGTATTAGTAACCTACTGGTTAGGCTCCCTTGAAGTTTTATTTTTTATTATTGTTTATTAGATTAACTTATTATTTTTATTTTATTTTTTTTTTATTATTGGTTGTTCAAAACATTACAAAGCTCTTGACATATCATATTTCATACATTAGATTTAAGTTGGTTATGAACTCCCAATTTTACCCCAAATACAGATTGCAGAATCACATCGGTTACACATCCACATTTTTACATAATGCCCTATTAGTAACTGTTGTATTCTGCTACCTTTCCTATCCTCTACTATCTCCCATCCCCTCCCCTCCCATCTTCTCTCTCTACCCCATCTACTGTAATTCATTTCTCTCCTTGTTTATTTTCCCATTCCCCTCACAACCTCTTATTTGTAATTTTGTATAACCATGCGGGTCTCCTTCCATTACCATGCAATTTCCCTTTTCTCTCCCTTTCCCTCCCACCTCATGTATCTGTTTAATGTTAATCTTTTCTTCCTGCTCTTCCTCCCTGCTTTGTTCTTAGTTGCTCTCATTATATTAAAGAAGACATTTGGTATTTGTTTTTTAGGGATTGGCTAGCTTCACTAAGCATAACCTGCTCTAGTGCCATCCATTTCCCTGCAAATTCCATGATTTTGTCATTTTTCAGTGCAGAGTAATACTCCATGGTGTATAAATGCCACATTTTTTAATCCATTCATCTATTGAAGGGCATCTGGGTTGGTTCCACAGTCTAGCAATTGTGAATTGTGCTGCTATGAACAT
>NW_025999968.1:7286436-7306979 GCF_001458135.2 Marmota marmota marmota | reverse complement strand
AGCAAATGGCGGCTCCCGCGGAGTGGATTTTCGGCACAGAAACCACAGCCCCGCCAACAATCCTAATCCACGAACTCTCCCTGTATAAAAAATATTCAAAAAAAAAAAAAAAAAGAAAGGCGGGGCGCACTGAGCTTTCTTTGCCTCCGGTACTTACAATCCACTGCTGATTACACATTCAACTTCTCTGCCCGGAGCGAAGCGAAAGAGGAAGCAGATGGGAGCAAAGCGCCCGCGGCTCTGGGTGGCAAAGCGTCCGGGAGCCAAGCGTCTCTTTTTCGATCTCTTTGTTCATCCTGCTGCTTGGCAAAGTGGTCCGCTACAGATTAACGGTGAAAGGAGCTCTTACACGCTGCGCGAAATCTCAATTAAAGCCGCTGCTCTGAGCACCACGCTCAGCACTTCAGCAACCCCCGTGCGCAGCGGCCATCTTCTCTAACTTATTATTTTATGGATGATTCACATCTTAAATTTTTGAGTCTTTATGACATAGGTTGAAAACTATTATAAGCTACTACTATAAACTATTATAAACTACTATAAGTCAACTTTGCTTGATGCTTGCTTTTGTAAGGAGTATTTTGGGGATAGGATACTGCCAAGTCATTCATTTACATGTTTTTTATAGTTTCTCTGGTGCAACAATTACATCATCGAATAGTTGTGGCACGAACCATAGTGCTTGAATAATATATTTGCTATGTTGCCCTTTCTAGAAATGTTCGTCAATCCCTCCTTGACAGAAATATGTGCTCAGTGAGATTTTTTTAGCTCTTACTACATGGGTGTTACATAATTCATGTTGGGTCTGTACTTTTAATTGCAATTGTTAATAGACAGGAAACAGAGCTGGAAAGTTGGCAGGAAGCTGACGGTGGGAGGACTTCACGTGTCGTTCAAAGGGATTTTGAGTCTATCCTATAGATAACCAGGAATAATTAGAAAGAATATTTTTCTACATTGTCTTTTACTGGGGATACATTTTGTATACTATTTTGTTTCTGGGTACTCTATTGAATTCTCTTAATAATTTTACAGCTTTTAAACTAAATCCTTAGGATTTTTAATTAAATGATGAACAAATAACAACAGGTTATAGAATGAGTTATGAAACTTTCTATCTTTTAATATGTCATGTCACTGTACCACTATGTAACTTTGAGAAAGATAATGTAGTTAGTCCTAATCCTACACCTGAGCATTCTCATAGATTATGGCTTGTATGGGAAATGTTATTTCAGTATCATAGATAATTATCAAGAACACATTGATATCCATGGTAGTGAAGGATGAAGATTAGATTAATTAGACCATTGGTTTGAGAGAAAGATATGATCTTTCACTGGGGACTAAAATGGAAAAAGAAGTTGAATACTGAGGCTACAGGAAGAAACCTTTCTATGGTGGGTGCTTGCCCTTAAATAATTATTTTAAGTGAGATTTTTATATCTCAAGGATGATATTTATTGAAAGAGTCAAAAGCAGTCTCCAATACTGTGAATGACTACATATGAAGTAAATATATTTGCTCCAAAAATATTTCAATTTACCTTAAAAATTTCAGCACCTTCAATTTTATGAAGAATTCCTTCTAACCTGAAAGCCTTGACAATTTCTCTCGCCATATTGAGCATGACGTTAATCTCGTCCTTTGTTTTCATGGTGACAGCGATTTCTGGGTGATCATACTCTAAGTAACCTGAAAAGTAACAAATTATTTTCAGATGCAATGAGAATATGCTTGTAAATGCTTCATGTGGACAATAGCTAATGGACTAAAGCCTTCAACATGGGGAAATGAACCTCTCCCTGACACACTCACTGTTGTCAATGGTCTCTTATGAGGAATATCAGAGTTCTGCCATTTTCTTGACAGCGCTCACACCTGTGCCTGAGCCCATGGGAAAGGATAGACAGCCCTCACCCTAAAACTAAGACTTATATTGACCCATTGGCCCTGGACACTGGGAGGCTGCTTGGGGCTCTAAATCTTGGGTGTTCATGATCTACTTTTCTATTCTGCTTAGATCAGGATTTTTGTCTATGGACTGTGTGCTCAGATATGCCTTCTGATTTAAACTCTTTCATTCATCCAGGTTATGGTCCTCTCACCTGGCCTATGTATCTAGATGACTCATCCATTGTGCTTTTCTGCTCATCTCTTCTGGATTCTTGGCTCCTTGGAAAATTTTATCCACGCAGATTTTACATTTGGACTTTTCTTTGATCATGACCTCTTATCTGTCCTGGTAACTGTTTGCCATACACAGTCTTGCTAATCTGGCCTCATTATCAGGCTTTTCTGTGTTCTTTTGCTGCCTACTACCTGGTACTGGACCTCTTTTTCCTAAGACTTGTGCAGCACACTTCTGTATTCAATTCAGTGTAACCCTAAACTTTGAATGGCAGCTCTGTGGGCAGTGAAGAGAAAAAGGAACTTCTTTCCCCATTTTTTCAGGAAGACACAAGTTTGGAAGAAAATGGAACTAATAAGGATATAAAATGGCATGCTTAGTTATGGCATGCAGGTATGGACTATTTAAACAGAAATTAAAAGATCTTCATTGTATCTGGCAGTGAGAATAAGTGTGTGGAGATAATATTACATTATACCCACTTATACTAGAAAATACAATTATGATGACTGTTGAAGTTATCCACTTTATTATTATTATTGGAAATAAGTTTCCTTAAAGATTAGCTTAGTTATAAAAGAAATCCTTGTTTTTCTGAAATCATGATGATAAAAGATGATCATGCTAAATATGTAGGAAGAAAGGTACTTACCTAGCTCTTTCATAGCTTGTTCCATATTACTTGTTACCTGAATTAATAACATCTACAGAACAAAAGAAATATTATTATCTCTATTGGAAAAATGAAACTTCATAAAATGTCTTTACATTTACAACTTTTGGATAGTTAACCAAATCAAACTTTGTAGAAAAGTATGATGGAGACCTTTGAGGGGATTAGAATTGAATTTTGTGCAATGAAAAGTTTCCATTTCCTTTCTTTTCTTTTCTCTTTTTTTTTTCCTTTTGTCGATGCTAAGAATCATCAAACCTCACACACTCTACCACTGAGCTACTAGGCTACACCTCCAGCCCTGAAGCCTTCTTTGCTTCAGCAAGAACACTGCAGAAAACAAGAAATGGCATTCCTAGGCTGGTTTGGAGAAGCCTAAAGGCACCTCATATATTTTTCCTCAAGGTAACTTGCTTTAGAATATTATTGATTCGGAAAGGCATGGGGGTTACTTGACCATTCATCTTTACGAGACCCTACAAATTTGGGACACAGGAATGGCTTTCAACCTCAAGGTTGATAAAAGGTTTGGCTAAGGGTGTTTGAAAATTGAAATGAAGACAAAAATTGGACAGTAATTTAGTGATCTAACTCCTTTTGCTTTTTCTCCTGTGCATCCTCCAATTCCAGGACTAAATATCAGAGGTTAAAAAAGACAACTAAACTCAGGAAATCAGTTTTAAAGTTGTGTGGTGAAGAGAGGAAAAACTACTTTTTGTGTTCTACCACACATTGAGTATACAGTTTTTTGTTTTTGTTTTTGTAACTACAAAGCTTTGCGCACATAAAATATAATAGTCAAATGTTCTAAATCACTTCTGGAGGCAAATATTGAATTCTACCTGGACAATAAACTTGTGGGCACATGACAGTATTAGGTGAAACCTAGAATTTAGGCCCTAGCACTGTCTCTGCCTCTTACTATCTATGGGACTTTGAGTTGACCATTTAACCCCTCTTGTTCTGTTGTTCTCATCTGCTTAATGAGAGAATTCCAAAAGGTTTCCATGTAGAAAACTATTGTTTTCTTTACTTCCTTCTATTTGTTAGATCACTCACTTTTATTTCCTTTACTGTTTACTATGGAAAAAACAAGGAGATTGTAGGAAGCCTTTAGGCATTATGAGGAACCTCTGCCCTACACTGCCGTCCCTTCTCACTTTCCAATATTTCCTATCTAATACAACAATAGCCTAATAAATCCTGGAGCTTGCATTGGTAGAAAGCTGACCACTACATACGAGTTTCACGAGGACCAAAAACTGATTTACAAGACTTACTGAAATGTTGTTTCATATTAGCAAGAAATTTAAATGTAGACTAGTTTAAGCTTTTGCAGAGATTAATTAACACACCAGGAGTCAAAGACCACAGCTAAATGTACTGATTCAGAACATAATGGATGAGGTCAACCCGGGTAGAAGGAGTGAAGTCTTTTCCTAGTATTTAAAATTTTTCTCACCTGTTTAATTTGTTCAGAACTTGCAATCCGATCAATTATATTCATGACATCTGCTTCACCTTGGATGTATCCTTTTAGTATAGCATACCGAAAGGACAGCTGATGACTCATCCTTTTATCTATTATTTGCAGCAACTTTGGAGTTATGAGCTGAGAAAAACAGGACAACTATTGTAAATTGCACAAATCTCTCTCTATATATATATGTGTGTGTGTGTGTGTGTGTGTGTGTGTATAATATATATATAAATTGCACAAATTTTATTTGCTTATATGTTGATCAGTTTAACCCAAATTAATAATGAAAAATTATGTGCCTTCTAAGGTAACTAGAGTAACCTGCCGAGGTTCTTATTTTATTCATGCTGTCTTTTATAACTTCATGACTAAAACTACTTCTCATAATGGATAATATTAGGTACCTATTTGTAGCTTATAACTTTATTCTTTATATATGTATCTTATGGAGTATTAAATGCTATTTTCAAATGGTTTTAGTTCTTGTGAAACAATGTGACTTATCTTCTGAGTTTAGTTGTAAAATGATTATCTACAAAATACTGACACCCTCACATGCTAAATCTATAAAACTTCCAATTAGATGGTCTCTTCGGGTGAGAACCTACCACTACCATATCCCCAGTTACATTCCACAATTAATTTCTCCTCTTTGCCAAGGGTTTAAGTCTCCAGCTTCTATGTTTTAACTGGGCAGCTCCCTAACTTTAGCAGAGACAGCTATTCCCTCTGTTTTTCTATCTATGCTCCATAATCTCCATACTCTCACCCCAACCACCTGCCACTAATCCCCAAAAGATTCAGCTCAAGTATCACCTAATAAAGGAAGCTTTTTACTTTACTACTTGCATACTACTGTTTTGCATTTATCCTACCATATAACTTTGGAACCTAGAATACTTGTCATTTTCCTTCTACGACAAATTCCTTTGGTGCAGAGATTATCTAATTTGTTTTTCCTGAATCCATAAGCAAAAAAAAAATTTTCTTAGATGGGTTATCAGTTTCTTTAACCAAACTTTTTGGTAGGTTCTGTATATCCTCCCTCTTATCAGAAAGAACTAACTAGATGTTAAAATAGACTAGACTTGCCTTCCTTGGGTTAGATTGCACACTAGCATTACTTACTATTCCATAGAATACTAAAGTATTGACTGCATCCTTTTAACCTACTTGATTTATGCCTCTCAGTAGCAAAATAAAAGTTATAAGCACTCTATAATGTTATCTTAAACTCTTGATTAAATTGGTCTATTTAGCTTAGCATGTCACACAGTGCTTAAATGGGTTCATGCCCTGTGTACGAATAGCAAAAGAATCAGAGAAATTATATCTGTGTCCATATATCCTTACATGTCTTGTCATGGAGTTTCATGTCATTGAAATAATCATACAAAAAATGAAAACCACACATCATACTTGTTATAGAAACATGATTTAGAGCCAGGTGTGGTGGTGCACACCTGGAATCCCAGCAGCTCGGGAGGCTGAGGCAAGAAAAGTTCAAAGTCAGCCTCAGCAACTTAGAGAGGCCCTAAGCAACTTAGTGAGACCCTGTCTCAAATAAAAAATAAAAAAGGGCTGTGGATGTGGCTCAGTGATTAAGTGCTCCGGGTTCAATTCCCAGTACCAAAAAAAGAAGCACATTTTCGATACTCAAAGGTCATTTTTGATACTACTCTATAACAGTGCTATGAATATACATAACATGGCACATCTAGTTTTTGTTCTTAATTTGTGTGAATGTATGCTATTTGTTTTATTCCTGTGACTATTTTGAGTAAATGTTGTTTTTTATAATCTATATCTTTCATCTTCTTGTATCTATAAAAAGAAAAATTATTTCAAGGTTAACTTGTATTAGTATGGAATTTTTCATCTTCTCTCTGTTAAAAGGAAAAGCTGTGATGAGTACGTCTATACTTTCACATGATAAACTAATTTCTAATTTAATTATTATTCTTACTTCTTATATTTAGTCATTGATTAATCTTTATTTATTTATATGTAGTGCTGAGAATCACACATGCCAGGCAAGCGCTCTACCACTGAGCCACAAGCCCAGCCCTAATTTAATTATTCATAACATAAAATGTTATAAAACTTGATTCATCAAAGGGAGCTAAAATTTAAGATCTAAACAACCCAATAGAAAGTAGTTGCCATAAGTAAACTGATTTTAGCCACATTTCATGAAACAGGAGAAATCTGAAATTGAGTGATTTACTGGCTCTTTACCTTCAAAATGCGTAATATACGAAGGAGTCGAACTATTTTCATAAAGACCACTTTGGCTTCAATGAAATTCAAATAATAATTAATGAAATTTGTCTCAGTAAGTATTATATCTATGATGCCAATCAATGAAATTACTGACTCAAAAATATTCCAGGTGTGTGAAAAATAGTTCTTCCTCATTGCTGCCATCTGTTGATTTAAGAAGAAATTACATGGTCATGGTTTCAATTTTACTACATCATTTTCCACAATATCTTAAATTTCACCAGTTAGGTTTTTCTCTGATGCATCTAAGAGTCTGAATGTCTAAAATGCCACCAAAAAACAAAGACCAACAGGTTCAGCAATGCAGTCTGTAAAGGGGCACTCAGGACCATTGACTTAGAATGGGTCTTCAAGTATAGGCATAGATAGAAAGAAGCAGATTTATAAAATGTCCCTGGAAATAAGGGGCAGCAGTGAAAAGACAAATTCAAGCAAATACACAGTGTGTCATGGTCCTTTAATGTAAAACAAACAGCCAAAAATGCTTACAGAATTAATGTAAGGATTTGAAATCTTGTAATGCAAGGATTTGAAATAGATGAAGAAAGCAATAACTGGTGCCTTTATAGTTGATAAATTGTTGTTATGAACATAATGGTGATTTTGAAAGACAGGATGAAAAGGGGCAGAGCTGAAATCAATAGAAAAAAGGGTAAAAAAAAAATAAAAGAGAAACAAGTGCCAGGTTGCAAATTGAGCAGTAAGAATGATTCTTGAGTTAAGAATCCTTTGATTCTGGAGGTAATTATTTGAAGTTAAGTTGAAGGTAGAGACAAGGATTGCACAGAGGAAGTTTCCTCCCGGTATCTCCATAAAGTACAATGATGTCTTTATAGTCCAGTTCTGATACTTAACTAAGCTTGACTGTATGAAGCCAACTATAGCTAGGGCAGCAGCTCAAACTTGGTAAAGTACAAAGACTAATAGAAGCATTTAACAAATAAATATTTTTTAAAAGAGGCATCTATTATTGGATCCAGAGGCATTTTCATATATCATTTAGTAACACTGCCCTTCTATAGTTGAGGAAATTAAGGTTGGGAAAAGTTCAGTAACTTGATGAATAGCTTACAACTCATCACAGAAAACTAAAATCAGAGGCAAGGTTGACTGCATTCTAGTTTAATGTTTTTTTCACCACAGTGTGTGTTAAATGATGTTAGGGCACTCTTTACCCTACCACTATTAAACCTAACCCCAATTGCTTAATTTCCTTTTAATTCTGATACCCCCTATGTTCTTTCTGACTAGCTTGGAATTTACCAAGCACTATGTGATTGGATTTGAATCCACTCTTTTCCACTACTATGACTCTGCAACAGCATTTAAATTCTACAGCCAAGATTTGAGATTTATTTATTTTGTCCAAACATCATATGCATTTATTTTATTTAAATCTTCTGGCGAAAAATGTTTTATACTACAAATTGTAGATCCGTATGACAGAATATTGCTGTCCTTGCATTTAAGAATCCAGTTGTGACTTTTTTCAAGTATAAAAAATCTGTCACGTTATCTATTCATTTGTTTATCTGTATATAATAAAAGTATAAAGTATAAAAATAATAGAATGAACATCCATCTGCTTAATACCTTGCTGAGTTTAAGAACATTCATAATACTATTTAAACTGTGTCCCTTTGACTTATACTGTTGTAAAATTTATTTTTTGCAATATGGAATCAATGCTATAAGCATGCATATTTACTACTGAGTCACCCTAAACACCATCTTTAAAAAATAAAGTCTGTCTTGAGAAGGAAAATTTCATATATTCTTTTAGAAAATTGTCTGTAGTTAGTGTTTTAAAAGTCTTATTAGACATAACGTATTCACACACACAAATTTTATATTACCTTAAGTAGATCCTCTAGAATATAAAATGCAAGAAAATAGTAGTTAGTGAATCTTATTTCATGCTCATAGATGTCATTTAACTGGGATATCCAAGAGATTATAATAGGAAATATATTCATTAATACCACAAGGTATCCAATATACTCAAATTCATCAGTAAATACTATTTTATGGCATAGACGAAGAAAGCAGTATCTGTAAAATAAAGAGAGAGTTTTATCTGACAAGAGGATTATGTTAAATAGTGTTCATTATACACTCAGTTCTGCTCTTAGTAGCCATAGCACCATGCTTAAGTCTGAAAAGCAGCCACCACTGGCTTAATATTGTCATCCTGACTCAGACATTGTCCTTTTAATTTCCTCTTCTGCTTAATCTCTTTAGTTTTCCCTTTCCCTTTCCTTCTTTTCTCACCTTTCATTAACTTTTATTTAACATTTAATAGAAATGCTTTTGGAATAAGCCATGGATAATTCAAACTGAAAATGTTTTTTTAAAATAAAACAGTAAGAATTCCTCTTAGCTATATTATGAACATAAAGGAATTATAGCATGTATGTGTGGTATTAGAACAGTATGGACCCAAATCTTATCAAAAAATTTTGAAATGGTGATGTGCTTTAAAAAATAGTTTTCATACCAAGGATGATACTAAAGAGTATAACTGTGGATGAGAAAATTTACTCTTTATATACAATAATAGCAATAATACTTAAAAATATTTTCAAGTAGTATAATAATATATTATTGTTTAAAATTAAATGATATGATTGATTAATAAATCAAATAATGCTGGATTATTTTCCCATTCTTAGGGGTACATTTGCGTTATGAGGCAGAAGCTCTTTATAATTTTGTGTTCTATTTGAAAAAAAGAAAATGACATTTTTGAATACAAAAACATTGCCAGGGTCCTCCAAAGCCTTAAGCAATGCTTGCATGTGCAAGGAGCCAAGGTAAGCCTTGTTAACGTCATGACAGCAACACATCTGCCCTTCTTGGTCCGCTCTCCAGAATGTTGTTCTTGATCTCCTCCAGCAGCAAAGCTGTATTGGCACAGAACTGCACTTGTGATACCTTTTGCTTAAATTTATGGTTGATTATAATCTGTCTTGTTGGTGTCAGATAAGTGAATTTTGAAGGAGAAAAAAATAGAGACTATAGGGCTATTCATATTTCCTTTAAATCTTTATTGTTATGTTAACTTCTTCATTCCTCCTGGAATACTATATTGCCTCTTACTTACTATTTTGTTTATTGGTTCCACTTGGCCACTTGGCCACTCCTGCTGTAATAGGATAGTGGATCCACGTGAATGTTTGACCTGATAGTTATGTATATGTGCCCTCAGGGATCTGGAGAAACAATCACATAGTAATTGATCTTATCCCTTTCGTAACCAGGTTCTCTTTAGAAAAGTGTCTTTCTAGTTTACTGTTCATCTAAATGGCCCTTTGACACACATAATTTCTTAGCCATCCCAGATCAAGGAGACTGAGGCCTGAAAAGCTCTTTTGGCTAATAAATCATGCAGCTAGGATTCTAAACTGAGACACCTGACTTCAAAATCTGTACCACTAATTACCTAGGAACGATAATATTTAAAGACTACAGGGACTGCCCATTCTAGCTTTTCAAATCGCTCTCCTTTTTTTTCAAATTTAATCAATAGAAATGATTACTCAGAAGAGTTGTAGCGTAAATCAGTATTAAAAGCTCTTAAAGGTATGCAATACAAACGTAAACATTTGCCATTTGAGTGTGGTAGATTAAAGTAGCCACAAATTTTTTGAAACTCCTGTTGAGAAACAGGGTCAATATCCCTTCCCAGCAGTTCTAAGAAAAGAAACATAAGTCATACAAATTGAAAAAAAAAGAAATACAATTATCTTAATTTTTACATGGCATATACAGTGGGAATAAACCGTCTGAAAATGAAATTAAGGAAGTAACTCTAGTTAAAACAACATTAAAAAGAATAAATACTTAAAATTACATTTAACCAAAGATTTATACTCTGAAAACTACAATATACTACTAAAAGAAATTAAGGGTCTAAATTTTTTAAAGAGAGAAATTCCATTCCATTTTCATGGATTGGAAGGTTTAATATTGCTAAATTATATACTACAATCAGCAACGTACGGATTCAATGCTTCTGCAGATTCAATGCAACCCCTATGAACATGTCAGTGATTTTTTTTTTTTTGCAGAAATAGATAGGATAATCATAAAATTTATATGGCGTTTCAAGAGAGCTCAAATAACTACTGCAGTTTTGTAAAAGAAAAAATAGAGTTGAAGAACTCATACTTTCTAATATTAAAATTGTTTAGCAGCTGTGGAAAACAATTTGGTGGTAGCTCAAGAAGCTAAATATAAAATTATCAAGAAGTTAAATATAAAATTATCTAAAGAATGGAAAGCAAACATTCAAACAAATACTTTTACACAAATATTTATAACAGTGCTATTTATACTAGCCAAAAGGTGGAAACAGTCCAAATGTCCATGATCAGATGAATGGGTTAAAAAAAATTATATTCCACACAATGGAATATCATTCAGATGTAAAAAGGAGTAAAATATTGATATAAACTACAAAGTGGATGAACCTCATGCTAATGATACATACTACGTTCATGTGCATGAAAACATTATGGTAAGTGAAAGAAGCTAGAAATAAAAGGCTACCCATGGATGATTCTATTAAAATTCAGAGCAGGCAAAAGAATATAATTTAGTGCTATCTGGGAGTTGGAGAAAGAAGGGAAAGAATGCAAAATGACTGCTAAATGAATATTGGCTTTCTTTTGGGTTAGTGAAACTGTTACAGAATTTGACAGAATTGATGGTTGCCCAACACTGTGATTGTACAAAATAATATTGAATTGTACACTTGAAAATAACTAGTGGTTAATTTTGTTATATGAGATTTATCTCAATTAAAAAAGAGAACACTATTTGTCTTTCCTTTTTAAAGTAATTTTTGTTTAGTATACAAGTAATTTAAGCTACTTAAAAATATTTTGCAAAGTATTTAGGTTATAATTAAAAAGAGAATGAAAAGGGAATTTCAAAAAAAAACCATTTTTTATAAGTCTCAAAAGCATTTACCTTGATGGAATCCCTTTATCTTTCTTAGTATTGTATACCCAATTGAGCAGTACTTTTCTAAGGAAGCTAAGTAGTTTTTTGCTTTCAGAATAATGCTTTATTGTCTCAGGAGTCATATATCTAAAAAAAAAGAGAGAGAGAGAGAGAGATCTTTAAATATGCTTTAAACATGTTGAGATAAGTTTAAAACAGTGTTGTCGGAAAGCAGGAAAAACATTTTATGAAGTGATATCTGTGAATGAGACATTTTCATGAGTACGGATGAAAGCCATGAAATCATAGACTCAAGTAGATACACAATTATGAAGTTAGGTTGTCAGACCCACTCATTAAAGAAAGAGCACACAAAAATTGGGGATTCATGGTTTAAAAGAGCAGAGAATTCAAGGCCCAGGAAGAGAATATCATTCAAATATTCAGGATTCAGATTCACCTTGGTTTTCATTTTGGATTTCCTACTGTCTGATATGACAGTGAACACATAAACACATAAACTCACAAACATGTACTTACAACTAGGGGTAAAAATATCATGTCAGACTAGGATAGTTAAATGAGGAGATTTTATATATATATATATATAAAGTAGCTAGAGCATCTCACACATTTATCTCTTTTGTTTCATCTTTAGGGCAATGGGTCAAATTACAATGGAAAGGTTAGTGCTATGAAGGACCCCAAAAGACTTTCTGGTAGCACTGCTTCAGATTGTCTGCAGGGTTTGTGCTGAGAAGGGTCAGATCCCTGTGTTGTGGCTTGATCTTGTTGAGTCAACCCTTTTGGTTTTATAAGAAATTTCCCTGCTGTTGACCAGAAACCCTCACTGCCTTCATCAGACAGGTGACAGAGGTCTGGGTAAATGGGCCTGAGGCCCAAGCTTGTCCTGTGGCTTCAAGGAAGGGCAATTGAACCTGAATTTAAAGGTGGACCTTGTCCTCTCTATTGATTAAAATGCTCTCACTTTGAAATGTGTGCAATTTCTCTGCTAGAGGGGTATTAATGTAATGGAAAAGAATATGTTGTCATTTGATTCTCCAAGATTCAATACAATAAGGTGTTAGTTACATGGAAAATCTTGAGTGTAGAGGTGATTTGATCCATTCACTATTTGAAAAAAATATCTATTGAACACCCATTTTGTTTGCTGTGGATTTACTAGTCTCTGCCTTTGACACAATGTGGTGGTACCTCAAGAAATTAAATGCCAATTTTATACTTAGGGGTTTACCCAAAAAACAAGAGGGATAAAACTTGCCCATAACAATTATATTGAAGTGTAGTGAGTGTTGCCACAGAGACACTCTCTAAGGGGGACATTTAACAGAGTTCTGGAGAAGCAGGAAACCCTCCTAAAATAATTCATATCTAAGCTAAGATCTGATGATTTCATGAGTTCCTATGAATCTTAAAGTTCTGTGATATCAGTAAGTATGTGATCATTTACAGTCCAAATTTCTAAGTAATGCAGGCTCCTGAATTCATATTTTACATCACATGTTCACTCTTTAGAACAGATGATGTCTCTAACTGGATGGTGAGGCACCTTGCCTTATTATACAAAAGACCATGAGTAAGTTATCTAAAATCTTATGTGCCGCAGTCTGGCTGGGCACAAATGCCGCAGTCTGGCTGGGCACACAATCATGAGCCACCACACAGCTTGTAGATTCAAACAGCAACTCTTTATTCCCGAACTCACACCAGCCGTCTACAATCACGTTCTGGGGAAATCCACGTTCTCTGCCCAAATCCACCTCCACTGGGCTTCTATCTCCAAAATATACTGTCTGAATCCCGTGAGAACTCAAGGGGAACTCAGGCAGCAGGATACGCCCTATTCCCAGCAGGAATAATCTTAAACCTTAAACCTGGAACCTAAACCGGGAACGCCCTAATCCGCCTTGGTCCTTGAACAAGGTCACCTACATTCAATGTCACTGCAACATGGGGTACGCTGGCAAGGAAACTGTCATACCTACTTGGCTAATGGCTCCCAGCACTTATGCTTCATTTTCTTCCCCCCATCGTAAAGATAATAATAGCACTTCTCTCATATAATTTTTGTGAGCTAAAAATAAATAATGCATCTAAAGTGTCAGGAGCTGCCACATAGGAACCGAGTGCCCTTAGCCTTGAGCCATGAGAATGTGGAGATGTGGCAAGCCAGCCATGGGCTGTGTGTGTGTGTGAACTATGAACATTGAGTGCACAAAGTGAATTTAATCAATGTTGCCCCTCTGGGCGGGCCTCACTCTGGTCTTTTCACTTGCTCTGCCTCTGATCCCCACACAGCTCATGAGATGGGCATGGCCTTCCTAGATGACAGTCAATCAGCTGACAGCAGACATCAGGAAGCTAGACTCAACCCCTTGCCTTATTTGAATGGCTTCTCCCCATTGAAAGGGTTCAGCAAGTGCTCCTTGCTCTCTCTCTTTTCCACAGATCCCTAAGGTCAGAGGAACCATCATAAGACCCAAAGAAAAAGGTATTTCTCTGTCTCTGTGTGATTGTTTCGTGTCAGCCCAGTTCACCTGGAGTGACCTTGGGCGTTTAGTGTTAAAAAATGTGTCTGGCACAGCACACAATAAACTATACATTATTCTTGAGCAATTTCATAGACTTTTAGCATAGGCCATGCTACCTTTGTGTAAATCCTCTTCTCTTTCTATGCTTAAACTTGTTTTCTGGTCACAGGACACCCCAACCCAAGGAGCTACTATAGGAATGGTTAATAAATAGCAAAGTCAGCTCTCAGACATTCCAGCAAAGAAGCAAGTTCCATCAACAGACATTCTCTAGAAGCTGGAACATCAATTTACTAATCATGATATTCCTCACAATGCCTGACATGCAGCTTTGCACATATTAGCATTCAATGCATGTCTCTGACATGTATAAGTAAAAAATATCATATATTCCAAAATTTGTATGTTGAATATTAATAGATGATGTTTGAAGTGCCACTTGTGCTTTGGGAAGATGTGCATGTGGAGATGAAGGAACACTGTGCTCTTAAGCATTCAAACAGTCTTAGATAAAGTAATTTACCACAGCTTAACTTTGGGGTAGGGGCCAAAAATAGGAAGAGGAGAGCATTTTGTTCAAAAGGAGCAGCTTGTACAAAAGCACAGGCATGAACAAGTGCAGCAAGCTTGGCAAAGTGGAAGTAGGTGATTTTGCCTAACCCTGAGGGTAGAACAGGCAGTGCCTTGTACTCACTCACACATGAACCCGAGTTACCCAACAAAAGCAGGAAAACTCACTTGCATAATTTCCTACATGCCCTGGCTTAAGATAGGAGGCCTCTCTTAACACATACTTACTCTCCCTTCCTTTCACCAAAGCTTCCAGCTGCACCAACCAACACCTGGGCTGCACTCTGGGACAGAGTCTCATTCTTGTATTGTCTTTGGTAGCTCGCCTAAAAGAAACATTGATTAAAATTATTGGATAGCATGGAAGACAATGACAACTTATTATTTTCCTTATGAAAAGATAATCTTTGAAAAAGAAGTCAAAATCCCCAGATAATCCAGTTTGTTTACATAGAGCATCTTTCTATGAAGTCCAGACTATCAGATCAGCACAGAAGGTAAGACCTGAGCTTTGGGTGGAACAAGCTATCACCAAAAGACCTATTGCTGGTTGTTAATCAAGTTTCCAAAAAATCAGTGGAGTTCTGTGCCAAATAAATCTGAGAATGGCTGGAAGCTATATTCCCAATTTAAAAGTTCATAATGCATATTTGAATACTTAAAAAAAAGAGACTCTTGCAAATCCTAAAGGATTAAAGTGATTCTGGTTTACAGCTTTATTTAATTTCACTTCCCTAAATATTTCCAATCAGAACTCTGCTCTGTGCAGTCTATTATAAAGATAAAATGGACCAATACTGCTTTGCAAAGCACAATCCTTTTTAATTATACATAATAATTATACAGAATAGTGGAGTTCTTTGTGGCATAGTCATACATGCATATAACATAATTGTCCAATAGATGGAGAGTTGGGTAGCTTCATGTCTCCTCATGTATGAGCAGGAAATGTTGTGGAAACTATGATCTGATATGGTTCTTGATTTCTGTGTGCTGACACTGTTGAGAATCACTCTAGAAACCAACTTTGTACCTCGAATATGTGATATGACCAAGGATTCCTGGGTCCTGTAGCAGGAATTCTCTCACACAATTAAAACACTGTTTTGTTCTTGGGGAGTTTACTAGAAAAGGATACCAACTAAATTTGGGGATTTAAATTTATCTGTGGGATTAAAAAAATTATCTGTTCATAATGACAGGAATTCTACAGAGTAGTACTCTCCTCCTAAAACAACATTAAAGTATTTATAAACAAACAAACAAAAAAAATCCAACAAAACGAAACATGTAAGATTAAAACATTTTCATTTTCCTCAAAGATAAAATTATAGCTTGTAGAAAAAACGAGGATGTCAAAAATAATGTGGGTCTCATGAAAGCTTTGCAATACAAATGACAAAGCAGTTATAACTAGAAAAATGTTCATCCTTACATGATCATTTCCACAAAAACAGAAGAATTTAGAAAATGGCTGATTCCTAAAAAGTAACTGACATTAAATTAACTGATTAATATATGTTTTATATTCTTGTAACAACATTGAGAATATTCTAATCTATATTTTATAATGGTGAAAGCCGAGGCTCAGAGAATTAAGTAACTTTTCAGAGATGACATTAGTAGCTCACATTTCTCTGAATTTAAAGCTCACTTTCCCAGCTCCATGATGGTTGGCTGCCTCTTTTTTCTTTGTTTTCCCATAGTTTTTTTATTGCTCATTATTACATAATGGTGGGATCCATTGTCTCATATTTGTACATGCACACAATGTGACAATAAATTCATACAAATTTCATTCTTCTTTTTTAAAATTTTTAATTTGTTTTAATTAGTTATACAAGACAGTAGAATGCATTAATGCACTTTGCTACATCATACATAGATGGGATATAATTTCTCTTTTTTCTGAGTGTACATGTTGCAGCATCACATTGGTCATGAAGTCATATATACATATAAAGTCATAATGTCTGTTTAATTCTACTATCCTTCCTATCCTCACATCCTCTCCCCTTCCTTCCCTTCACTTCCCTCTACCTAATCTAATGTAACTCTATTCTTCTCTAGTGCCCCCCACCTTATTGTGAATTAGTATCTGCACATTAGAGAACACATTCAGCCTTTGGTTTTTTGGAATTGGCTTATTTCACTTAGAATGATAATCTCCAACTCCAACCATTTACCTGCCAATGCCATGACTTCATTCTTCTTTAACTCTGAGTAAAATTCCATTGACTATATATACCACATTTTCTTTATCCAGTCATCTATTTAAGGACACCTAGGTTGACTCCATAATTTAGCTATTGTGAATTGAGCTGCTATAAATATTAATGTGGCTGCATCACTATATTATGCTGATTTTAAGTCCTTTGGGTATAAACCAAGGAGTGGGATAGCTGGGTCAAATGTCGGATCCAGATTTCTGAGGAATCTTCATACTGCTTTCCATAGTGGTTGCACCAATTTGCAGTCCCACCAGAAATGTATGAGTGTACCTTTTCCCCCCACATCCTCACCAACACTTATTGTTGTTTGTATTCTTGATGATTGCCATTCTGACTGGAGTGAGATGAAATCTCAGTATAGTTTTTAATTTGCATTTCTCTAATTTCTAGAGATGTGGAACACTTTTTCATATATTTGTCGATTGATTGTATTTCTTCTTCTGTGAAGTGTCTGTTCTGTTCTTTTGCCCATTTATTGATTGGGTTATTTGTTTTTAGTATTAATTTTTTTTGAGTTCTTTGTATGTCCTGGAGATTAATGCTTTTTTAGAGGTACGTGTGGTAAAGATTTTCTTCCAATTCTGTAGGCTCTCTCCTCACATTATTGATTGTTTCCTTTGCTGAGAAGAATCTTTTTAATGTGCGTCCATCCCATTTATTGATTCTTGATTTTATTTCTTGTGCTTTAGGGGTCTTGTTAAGGAAGTTAGATCCTAGGCTGACTTGGTGAAGATTTGGTCCTAATTTTTCTTCTATCAGGCACAGGGTCTTTGTTCTAATGCCTAATTCTTTGATCCACTTTGAGTTGATTTTTGTGCAGGGTGAGAGATAGAGGTTTAATTTCATTTTACTACATATGGATTTCTAGTTTTGCCAGCACCATTTGTTGAATAGGCTCTTTTCTTCAGTGAATGTTTTTGGCACATTTGTCTAGTATGAGATAACTGCATTTGTGTAGGGTTGTCTCTGTGTCTTCTATTTTGTGCCATTGGTATGTGTGTCTATTTTGGTGCCAATAAATGCTGTTTTTATTATTATAGCTCTATAATATAGTTTAAGGTCTGGTATTGTGATGCTTCCTGCTTCACTTCTCTTGCTAAGTATTGTTTTGGCTATTCTTCCAAATAAATTACATGATTGCTTTTTCTATTTCTATGAAGAATACCATTGGGGTTTTAATAGGAATTGCATTAAATCTGTATAATGCTTTTGGTAGTATGGCCATTTTGACAATATTAATTCTGCCTATTCAGGACCATGGGAGATCTTTCAATCTTCTGAGGTTTTCTTCAATTTCTTTCTTTAGTCTTCTATAGTTTTCATTGTAGAGGTCTTTCACTGGTGAAGGCGATCCCCCACTCACTGTCTTGACAGGGTCACAGTGAGAATAAGTGCTGGCAAAGCCGCTCTCCCACTGTCTTGACAGGGTCACAGTGAGGATGAATGCTGGCAAAGCCACGCTGGTTGGTGGGAAACCGAAACCATGAGACCCTTTTTTATGTAATTGGGACTTTTCATTTTCATGCTTATGTTCCTGACAGGAGGCATGAGTTTGTTAAATGCCAAACAAATTAAATTTCAGATGGCTAGAACATAACAGGTAGTTCATGCCTTGAAGGCTGTTCTACTACCCATCAGCATATCAAAGACAAAGTAGAAGGCTGTTCTTCTATCTCAGTACATTGAGGACAAATCTGATAATGGACAACAATCATTTTCTGAAAGGTCATGAGAATTTTAGGCACCACATTGATTATATCAACTAGAACCCAAGCCCGTATTTCCGGCCTCTTAGAAAACCTAATCATTATGATTATTTTACAAAGCCCACCATATGTAGTCTCATTCTTGATTGAGGAAAGTTATATTATACACTTAGGAAAGTTAAAACATATAAAGATATATTCTTCTCTTTTTATAAACCCTTTTTTACTTTACATAGGAATTTATGATGAGCATAGTTAATATTGGTGGAAAGTGGACTGATGTTTAGAACTTACTTTCTATTGAGAAAGATTATAAAGATATGAGAACTAGTGCACCTTGACTGAGAAACAAAGAAACTCTTTGAGAAAGCAGCTCAACCAGTTTCATGAGAATAAATTTAGGAATTAATTAAAGTAGCTTTATAAGATATATTTTTAGAATAATGTTAGAAATATTATCCTATTTAGATTTTTGGTTTAGAAGTTCTTAGTCGTATGGGTTTCTGATATGTTTTAAGAATGATTTATAAACTTTAGGATATTTTAAGTATAAGATTTAAGGGGATTTTTTTAGATGGGAATTTTAGATTAGAAATAAAGTAAAGGTGTACTTTAAACTTAAAAGTTAATGATAGGTTAGGAGATTTAGAGTCTGGTTACGTAGTTTGGCATTAGTTAATAAGAAAATAACATATCTTGGGGAAAATAGTAAATCTTGGGAAAATGTGAAAAATGTAAATTAGTGATGCATTTTATTAATGATTCTGTACTTTTAATAATTAAATAACTAAAGGTCATATCCTGTAAAAATGTAAATTGAAGTTACATTTTTTGTACCCCTAATCATGGTTAAGGAAAAGTTTTAAATTGTCTTGGCAAAAGTTTTAAAATGTATAATCAATGACGTATTCTGAATCTATAATGATAAGAAAAATTGCAATAAAAGATGACCCAGAGAAAGCTGCATTAGAGCTTTCTCTCTGGAGATTGCTCCAACGGAACGACTCCTATCTCATCTTTTCGCCGACGCCACTCATCCTTCAGGACTCCCTGGACCTTGCTAGGGCAGGACCCCGGCATTTCACCTCTTTTGTTAGATTGATTCCCAGGTTTTTTTTGTGTTTTTTTTTTTTTTTTGAGGCTATTGTAAATGAGGAAACAAAACTTCAGACCAATATCCCTGATGAATACAGACACAAAAATGATCACCTCAATGCAGAAAAAGCATTCGACAAAATACAGTACTCCTTCATGTTCAAAACACTAAAAAAACTAGGGATAGTAAGAACATTCCTCAGCATCATAAAAGCTATATATGCTAAACCCAAGACAAGCATCATTTTATTTTTTATTTTTTTAAATTTTTTATTGTTGGTTGTTCAAAACATTACATAGTTCTTGATATATCATATTTCACACTTTGATTCAAGTGGGTTATGATCTCCCATTTTTACCCCGTATACAGGTTGCAGAATCACATCAGTTACACATCCATTGATTTACATATTGCCATACTAGTGTCTGTTGTATTCTGCTGCCTTTCCTATCCTCTACTATCCCCCCTCCTCTCCCCGCCCATCCCCTCTTATCTCTCTACCCCCTCTACTGTCATTCATTTCTCCCACTTGTATTATTTTTCCCTTTCCCCTCACTTCCTCTTGTATGTAATTTTGTATAACTCTGAGGGTCTCCTTCCATTTCCATGCAATTTCCTTTCTCTCTCCCTTTCCCTCCCACCTCTCATCCCTGTTTAATGTTAATCTTCTTCTCATGCTCTTCGTCCCTACTCTGTTCTTAGTTACTCTCCTTATATCAAAGAAGACATTTGGCATTTGTTTTTTAGGGATTGGCTAGCTTCACTTAGCATAATCTGCTCTAATGCCATCCATTTCCCTGCAAATTCTATGATTTTGTCATTTTTTAATGCAGAGTAATACTCCATTGTGTATAAATGCCACATTTTTTT
>NW_025999968.1:7240759-7284255 GCF_001458135.2 Marmota marmota marmota | reverse complement strand
TCTGCCCTGCCCCCCCTACCACACCCGCGGACCACTGGGCCTGTTCTGCCGGTCGGTCGCAGGTCTGCCTACCTTGCGGGCGCAGATGGCGGCTCTGCTCTGCCCCTACTCCAATTGGGGTCACGCCGGCGGGCCGCTGGGCCTGATATGGGCGCGGGCGGCGGCTCTGCTCTGCCCCTCTGGCTTGATGACAAAGTGAGAGAGACTCGGGTGTTTGTGACTCACTTTCTTTACTAGGAGACCAACTGTTTCTGTCGCCACTGGTATCGATGAAGTTCTGTCCTCCGCCGCTTTCTGATGACATCAGATCTCTGTCATGTTGGTATCCCATGCGAATGGCAGCATTTCGTTCCCTTTGCCGGGTGACCAAAGCAGCAGGTAAGTCCTGACCAGCCCTCACAAGCCCTGTCTCAGTCCTGTTGCCACTGCCTATGAAGGCTCGGTTGGTATTTACCTCCACAGTATTCAGCAGGACCTGGACCGAGAAGCAGTTTCCGCGGATTCTTTAGCCCTGGGCCAGAGCAGTTCCAGGAGCCGGAATTCGGCCGCTCCGTGCTCGGTGTATGTTCTGATAGGAGCAGGCTCCAAGAAGCAGTTTCCGCGGGTTAATTAGCACTGAGCCTGAGTAATTTGTCTGTAAGCCGCAGGCGAATGGCAGCCTGAAATTACCTGCTCTATGGCTGAATGAGCTGCGATCAGTCGAAAACAGGGATGGTGACGTCAGCTCTCCAAGATGGTGGCCGCTGGCTTCCTCTGTGGTCTGACTGGTGTGGAGAAGCGAATTGGACTGCTTCCTTCCCCCGTCTCAAACCCAGAATTCAGCACTTAGTACGGTGATTGCACAGCTGGCAGAAGCCCTCGGAAACTGCAGCGCTGTATCCCTGCGTCGCTATCTCCTCGTTTCCTAGCGTGCACCGCAGACTCTAGCCGCGGGGCGATTTGCTGAATAAGCAGCGTGACCCTCCGTGCGGACAAATCTCTCGCATTTGAGCCCCCGTAGCTGACCCTCGTGCGATGGAAATCCTTCCTCTAGGTTTTGGAGCACCCCAATTTTGCTGGATATTCCTAACAAGATAGCTTTTAGGCTTTCTAACTCATCATTCTCCCGCACAGTGATGCCAAGCATCATTTTAAATGGAGAAAAATTGAAAGCATTCCCTCTAAAAACTGGAACAAGACAAGAAGTTCCTCTTTCACCGATTCTATTTAATATCATCCTTGTAAATCTAGCCAGAGCACTTAGAAGAAAGAAATTAAAGGTATACAAATAGGTAAAGAAAAACTATCATTATTTGATGATGACATAATTCTATATCTAGAAGGTCCAAAAAATTTCACCAGAAAACTTCTAGAATAAATGAATTCAGTGAAGTAGCAGGATATAAAATTGACACCTATTATTCAAACGCATTCCTATACATCAGTGATGAAACCACTAAAAGAGAAAATAGGAAAACTACCCCATTCATATAGTTGAATAAAACTCTATTGTGTGAATATGTTGCATTAATCCATCGATGGACACTTAGCCTGGTTACATAGTTTGACTATTGTGAATTAAACTGCCATAAACACACCATATGCATGTATCACTATAGTATGATGACTTTAATTCTATAAGATAAATACTGAGATGTGATATATCTGGGTCATATGGTGCTTCTATTCCTAGTTGTCTGATTTGATAGTGGTTGTACTAATTTACAATCTCATCAGCAGTGTAAAAGTGTTCCTTTTTCTCCATATCCTCTCATTTTTATTATTTTTTGTATTCTGAAGACTGTCATTCTGACTGAGATGAGATGAAATCTCAGTGTAGTTTTGATTTGCATTTCATTAATTGCTAAAGATATTGAACATTTTGAAATATATATTGTTGGCCATTTATATTTCTTTTTTTGAGAATTGTCTGTTTAGTTTATTTGCCCATTTATTAATTGGGTAATTTGTTTCTTGATGTTAATTTGTTTTTAGTTTTTTACATGTTCTGCATATTAATCCTCTGTTAGAAGAGTAGCTAGCAAAGATTTTTCTCCCATTCCGTAGGTTCCTTCTTCACATTCTTAATTGTTTCCTTTGTTGTGCAGAAGCTTTTTAATTTGTTGCCATCCCATTTACGAATTCTTGGTATTATTTCATGAAATTTAGGAGTCCTATAGTCATTGCCTATAGCCTGTATGTTGGATACATACAGAGTTGGTATGCCACCTCTTCTGTACCACTTTTTTTTCTGTCATGCTATGCTTTTTTCCTAACATATATTAATAGAGAAGATATTCTCCCAGTTAACAAAAAGTGGCTGAGATTCAAAGCTCTGAAAACTGTTATAGATGAATTTCTATTATTACAATTGGGATTGCAGAAACCAAATCAGCAAAAGAAGATAAATGTAAAAATGCCTCTAGAAGGAAGATGAGTTAAAACCTCACAAAGTAAGCTGAGGATTTAGAAGACAGAGGGGAGAGATTCATCTTTGAAAACTAGGGATTCCTGGTTAAGACGTAGCATACAGAGCCACCAATCAGAGATGTAACAGTATAAATAATACATTTGAGAAAAGGAATCAAAAAGACACATGGAGTGTTTATTGCAGAAAATGCAGACTATCAGAAGAGGAAAGAACCAAAGAGGCTGGTCAAAGTCTCCTGTTCTATAAATGGGAGAATAAAGACTAAAAGGAGTAGTCCTGAGGTACACATCGAACTAATGACAATAGCAAGACTTGAAATGAAGTCCTTCTGCATTTGTTTTGATGCTTCTTGAATATTATATTTTTTTGGAAATGACTAAGAAATTTGAGCCGGGCGTGGTGGCACACACCTGTAATCCCAGCAACTCAGGAGGCAGAGGTAGGAGGATCAAGAGTTCAAAGCCAGTCTCAGCAATTTAGCGAGGCGCTGAGCAACTCCGGGAGACTCTGTCTCTAATAAAATACAAAATAGGGCTGGGGATGTGGCTCAGTGGTTGAGTGTCCCTGAGTTCAATCCCTGGTACCCGCCCCCCCCCCGCCCCCCGCAAAAAAAAGAAAGAAAGAAATCGGGAAGTGATTTAAAGACCTCATAAATTTTTTAAGTGACAAGGAAAAAATTTTACAACCATTCAAGCAGGAAAAGAGGCTATATTTAATTTCATAACTATTAATTTATTGATTTCATACTTATCACTGCATTATCTTTATATGAACATATCATTAGTTAGATGCAGCTCTCATAGTTTCAGATCTAAATCATCTTTAGACACTTACTAATCAAATTGCTTTTTCTCCAATGTCAGGCCAAAAGCATGAGCCAAACCATTAAAATGTAAATTTTTAAATATTCTCAATTGGAAATGTTGTTACAAATAATCAGTACAATTATAAAATAATATCAAATTGAATGTTGAAGAATATAATGCTTAAGAAAGAACATCTATAAAAGACTTGTTTATAAAATAACTAATGAGCATGATTGTTAGAATAAAAATTATAAAATATAAAAGTTAAAATTAAAAGAGGAGAAACAAAGTTGTTTTAGAACACTGAATGAAATTTATCTTTGTATTCTTGGCCACTGGTGCAGTGCCCAGGACATTGTTTCTTTTTGCCTTTTAAAAAAATAAAGTCATAGCAACATTGAGAAAAAGGAAATGGGAAAATATATCTATATGAAGAGCTGTAGTTGGCATTTTAATTAAAAGGTATAGATACATATGTATTAATGTTTATAACATGTTCTAAGATAAAGTTAGATATATTTTAAATTGGTTTACCATAAGAAACAAAAGGTATAACTAATCAGCATGATAGTTAGAATAAAACAAACATCTCTATACAAAAGAAAAAAAGGAAGGAAGGAAAGCAGGCAAGGAGAGAAAATTAAAGTGTCAAGAGAGAAGGCAAAGCAGAGAAAAATTGAGATGGCAAAACAGACAATCTGTTTGTTCTCATAATCACCACTAATCAATTGAGCAAACGTTAACTTAACACCAATTCTGTGCTACACATTATGCTATTCATTAAAGGTGAACAGTTTAATGACAGATCATACCTTTGGGATTCTGCCCTGGTTCACTATCAGATTTACCTTGGAAGTAAATGACTTCTACTAAAAGGTAAAATTCAATAACTTCATGTACAAAGATAACAGCAAACAAATGACATACTTTTAAGATTGGAAAAATTCTGTGGATGTATACATATGCACAAGATATGTGTGACAGTAAGGTGGAGTGGGAAATGGATTGTAGTAGTGGCAGAGCCTTTGGTCATGAGTTTGACTAGAAGGGTTATTAGGAAAATTAGCTTGCAATTATATTATGTGGAGAAGTAGAGGTAAATATTTGGAGAAAAGTCAAGTGAGAAATGGGAGAGATCAAAATGGATGTCTCTACAAATCTGAGTAGTAGATTTGTAGAGGAGAACACAGTGAACCAGTTCAAGTCCAAGGTGAAGTGAGATAAAGGCTGAGGTGTGGGCTTTCAGGGATGATCTGATAGTGAGAAATGGGTGATGGCTCCGTACACAAAGGGAAGGGCCAACTGTGAACATTTTGAGAAGTGGTCTGAAAAGAGTCACCTTTACAGATTTTGAGGATAACATTTAGTATGAATAGCATATTTGGGCAGGTAAAGATTATGTAATTGGTGGTTGATTTTTTTTTCATGATGCAATGTTCATATTCTCCTAAGGTTTTCTTTTCTATCTCACTGCAAATGTTTTGATTGTAAAAAACAAAATAAAACAAAACAAAAAACAGAATAGTGATTTCTACTTCCTAAATTATATAGCAGATTGCATGAACTTTTCCATTATTCTATCACTTTTTTTTTTTTTTTTTTGCAGTTATGGAGGAAGTTTTTGCAAACTTCCCTTTCTGTTTTCCTAAGAAAAGGGAGCAATTATTTTCGATTAAGGAAGCCACACATGAGTTTGACTAGAAGGGTTAGTCAAACTCACCCAGTGTTATGTCAGAACTAGCCCTACTCCATTGTTTCTAAATCCTCTTCTATTTTGGAATTCTGGTCTGGTTGCTTGTCTAACCTGTTCCATTGTTTCCTTTCCACTGACAATTTTTCCCTCTCATTCCTGCTGGCTTGATGTATTCAGACAGCCCAGCCCTTTGTCTTTGTTTTAGAAGCTGCTCAGAGGTGGTTTCCCAGGGAAACCTGATGAATGGCTTTTGTCTACTCACCTCACAGACTCATGCCCCCTGCAGCATAGGATTTAGAAGAGAGGGTAGAACAAGAAAGGTGACTTTTCCCCTTGTGAAGCTGTGTGGTAGGAAACTATTGCCTAGCCAGCAGCAATACCTAATTTGGTACAAATGGAAAACTTGTTGGAGGAGTAAAACTATGTGGGCATAAGCTTCAGTCTTTTTTTAAAAAATATTTATTATTTACTTGTAGTTGGACACAATACCTTTATTTTATTTATTTATTTTTATGTGGTGCTGAGGATTGAACCCAGGGCCTCACACGTGCTAGGCAAATGCTCTACCATTGAGCCCCAACCCCAACCTATAAGTTTCATTCTTCATGAAACTGCATCAAATGCTTAATGAAGTCATTTAGGTCCCCCCTAAAAGTGATTTTCAGACAAGTTTCCTACCAGGACTATTGCTGAGGACAGAACAGTCATGCCTAACAGATCCCCTGTTTCCCAGGTTAGACTGACTGAGTACAGTTCTTAGATCCCCATGTGGCTAGAATAGCTGATAAATGCTTGATGGCTCCATGTACAACAGGAAAGCCCAACATGAATATTTGAGATGATGGGTGGCAGCAAATAGTCAAGATCCTGATGGGTAGTTGAATAGCAACGTCTGAGTCTTATATTCTACTAGTACACAATGTCTATAACTTTTATGCCAGATTTGGATGAAGATAGGAAACCCTCTACCTGCATTTTTTTAGAGGACTTGGTGGCATCCTTCCAAGAAAAATTGGATTGGAACTAGAGAAGGCAGTGTCAAGGAACTGATGGTCTAACACACCTGAAGGTTAGCCCACTGGTATCTGTGAAATTTACAAATCTTCATAATAAATTACCTTTTACTTAAACTAATTTGAGTAGATTTCTTTCTTCCCAGTTTCTCCCTCCCTCCCTCTTTTCCTTTTCTTTGTCAAGCAAATTTCTAAGAAAATGCTGAACTTCTCTTTGCTTTTTAGCAAGAGAGAGGGCTTTCAGTATAGCTTTAGGCCCCTAAATGTCAATAAATGAGTATGATAGAGTACTCACAATTTGTGCTGACAGGAGGCGCCTGTTGGCCAGCTTTATTGCTTCAATGTTAAGGGTCTCATTTATTTCCTTGTTACAATCTGGACATACCACCTTCTGGTGTTCTGTTGTTTCTCCTTGTTTTAACTAAATAAAACACAAATTAAAAAGCAACAAAAAATACATGAATATGAATGCATTGTTTAGCATAAACCCCAAACAATCCTCCCACTAGTTTGGTTTAAAAAAATGATAGAAAATCTGGAAGATACAGAAAAATGTTCTTATGCTCATCATTTGCTCAAAAGTCCTCACCATTTGCTCAATAATGCTGGAGGTAAAATATTTGCCAGACTTAGGGGAAAGGGTAATATCATATATTTACTTTTACATGGCATTATTAAGTTTACAAAAGTTATAACATGAATGATCATACTTTAAGCCAGTAGTTCCATGTGGTCCCTGTTAGGTGCAGGACAGGCTGAGTAAGCTGTCTGCAGGGCATGCCAAACAAAGTTAGCTGCAGGATGACCTGGCCACTCAAACCCTCTGTCTGGTTCTTTATCAACTATTTGCCTCAAGCCCAAACGCCCAAGCCCCCCGCTCAAGGCTGAACACTCAACTCCTTGCTCAAGGCCAAACACTTAACCCGCCTTGTGCCAACAAGGCAGCTTGCAGACCCAGAGATCTCATTAGATTTGGGCTATAAAAACTCCCTCCTGCCGAGCCCCTCTCTCTCTCTTGCTCTCTCTCTTGCCCTCTCTCTTGCTCTCTCTCTCTCTTGCTCTTTGTCTTTCTTGCGTGCACTCTCTGTCTCTCTCTTGCTCTTGCTCTCACCCTCTTCATCTGTCCTCTTCTCTTTTCTCTCTCTCTCTCTCTCTCTCTCTCTCTCTCTCTCTCTCTCTCCTTCTTTCTTTTCTCTTTGTTGCACTGCAATAAAGATCTTTTGGTTGCTCCGAGTATTGTGGTCACTTTCCTTTCAGTCCCCTCGTGACAACAGCAGCACTTGGGAATTGTTACAAATGCACATTCTCAAACCACTGAGACTCAGCAAATCAGAACTGGGAGAGGCAGCCAGCGATTGCTACAAACTCATTCAATGATTCTGCTTCAGTTATAGTTTGACAACCATGAGGTGGGGGTTGGGGGTGGGGCAAAAAGACAGTCAGTGTAGGTAATAAATGATCAGGTAGGTTTGGGAAGATGGGGGCTGGTTATAAATAAAAAGAAATAAAATGCTAATATATTCAGGACACTTCCCTTCCTGGTCACCTGTTGCCAAGGTTACCTGCCTCCAAGGAACTGTTCCTACTACAAAGAGTTGTTAATGAATACCCTCTGGGCTGCTAGCTTCCTGCCAGTACCCCTGAGCAGTTTCTTTCCTGCCCTTGGATCACTATACCTTTTGGCCCACCTTTTAGATCAGGTAGGCAAGATAGGGGAGGAACAGGCATGAGAACAAAGGAAATCTAAGATCTATAAAAGAGTCAGGACACACCCACTTTGTACCAACTTACAACTTGGACCTCCTCCTCTGCCTCTGCTGAGGAATGCAATATGCTGTTCCCTCTTTTGAACTTACAATATATATTTTCTGAATATTCAAAGGGGTTTTGACTTATTTGTCCCACGGTGATCACTTAATTTCTCAAGATTCCCTCCTTTCTCTTATGGTAAACAAGGAATAACCAATAAAACTTCTCTGTTTATTACAAATATGTAAAATCATAAATTAGTATTTATGACATGATTTATACTTAACGACAATCATGTCTAGTTTGTGAGGATAGAAAGATATTACATGCTTACTGCATATGGATTTTGAAGTACAATCGCCTTCTCAACCATGTTCCAATCAGCATTAGCAAGATCTTTGTCAAATTTGAGTGCAGATGCTGTAGATTTGGTTAGCTCTTGAAAGTGTTGAAATGTATAATAAACTGATTTATATTTTGTTGATGTGACATCTCGAAGACCTTCAGTGAAAAGAGCTCATTTCATAAACAAGAACACTATCATTTTGAGGGATTATAGAGCTTACTTTTGTTCTTATTATCAATAAAGGGTTTTTAGACATTAAATAAAGATTCACTATAAATTGTTTAATAATAGGAATGCTAACAATTTTTTTTTAACATTCACACTCCTTCTTACAAAAAGTGAAGATACAATAACAACAATAAGAGCTAATGCTTATTGGGTGCTTGCTCTATGCTGGAAAATATGCTTCAGCTCTTTCCATGTATTAAGGTTTTTTTTTTTTTTTTTTTGGTTATCTTGACCATCTTTTCAGGTGAGTCCTTTTTTTCCCATTTGATGAGGAAACAGAAGAACAGAAGTATGATGATTCAATTTATGTGTTAACTTGCTTGGACCACAGGGTGCCTAGATATTTGGTTAAACAATGTTCTAGGTATGTCTGTAGGGATGCTTGTGGATGAGAATACATTTAAATTGGTAGATTCTCCAATGTGACTGAGACTCATTCAATCTGTTGGAGGCTTGAATGAAATAAAGACAGAACATAGGAGAATTATACTTTCTCCATCTGCCTGATGGTCTAGGAGCTGGGACATTGGTGTCCTCCTGCCTTTGAACTCAGGCTGAAACTTACCCCATTCACTCTTTTTGTTCCAAGGCATTCAGGCTGCAGATATGGCACTTAGCTTCCATAATTACATAAGCCAGTTAAACACATGTGAGGAATTATCTGCATTATTCTCTAAGATCCAATACTTCAAACGTTTTTCTGTTCTTAAACACACCCAGTCTCTAGCTTCCTCAGGAATTTAGCATCTGCTATGTTCTCTATTTTATTTAATACTATTTTTTCTTTATTTTGATGCACAGATGACTCTGATATTATTTGACTTGTTTATCGTTTCTTTTTACTTTAACATAGGATCTTTCAGTTCAGAAATCTTTTCTGTCTTCAGGTGGCAATACTCCCAGTCAGAGTAGTACCAATCATCTAGGAGGCTTGTAAAGTTATTGAATAATTAGACTTATACTATTGATTTAGATATAAAGTAAATCACTAATCCTTTTAAATAAACAATCTTATTGGCCTGAACCATCAATATAACTTTACATAGAAATTTAATTTCATCTTCAGCTAGAAATCTTTGATTCATCTTTACATGGACTTTTTATTGTTAGCATATTTCATTAGCATATTTAGAATATTTTTCTCTTCACTAAGAATCGTAAATAGGAGTGCTTACCTAGTTTAGTAACTGCCATTGGCAAAATAAATCTATTGATAATCAGATTAATTAAGCATACCAACACTCCATGAAATAGTACCTAGAATTCAAAAGAAATATACAAAATGAGTATTCAGGATAGTTCACTATAATATACTCTGCAGTTTCCAATGTAAATTAAGCTAGGTTGTATGATGCTAATAGATGCTCATGGCAGGTAAGAAATTTGTATGTCAATCATGATGAAACCACTCTGGAGATTCTCTGTCTTCCTGAGCATACTTCATTCATGTGTGAGAATGAAACCAAAATCAGAACTGTGAGTAAGTGTTCTTTCTAGCTTTCTCGTTTGCTCATTCTGAGGGAAGTCAGCTACTTAATTGTGAACTGAGCTATGGAGAGATCCCAGTGACAAGGAACTGTGGCAGGCTTCTGGCCAATGGCCAGCAAGAAACCAAGGCCCTTTATAGTTCAGCCGCCTGCTAGGATTGAATCTTACCAACAGCCAGCTTCTTGACTCACAAAAATCAAGATAATGTTTCTTCTTTGAAGCAGCTAAACATGGGGATCATTTGTCATATATCCATGGATAATAATACAAATGTTTCATTATTTTTATTCCTATTTCATGCTTCTGATGCTATGTTAGTTATTATTTCAAGTTTATTTTTTTCTCTCTCAGGGCTTTGTTCACTCTTTCATGTTAAGTGATGCTCTACTACTGAGCTACACCCTCAGCACTATTTTTTTTTAATGTTTCTGATGGTTTTTTTGATGTAGAAATAAAATTTAGTTTTCTATACTGCAATGCATCTCACGATCTTGCTAAATTCACTTTTTAATTCTAGTAGTTCTTTAATACAAACTAATCTCTGTGCCTTTCCCCCCATTGTGGTGAGTAGTACATTGAGGACAATGTTCCATAGAAGTGTAGAAAGCAGATGTATTTGCTGTTTTCCCCAAACTTAGGGGAAAGCATACAGTATGTGATCATTAAGTGTCATATAAGCTTTAAGATGTTTAAAAGATATACTGTATCAGGTTAAGATGGTTTTCTTCAAATTCTATTTTACAGAAAGTTTTTTCTTCTCTCTTTTTTAAAATTTATTAAGAATGTGTTAAATTTTGTCAAATGTTTAGTCTTGGATTGTGAAGACAATTACAGGGGTTTTCTCTTTTATTGCAGTAGTATATTGAATGATTTTGATTGATTTTGAATACTGATATTACATATTTAGATAAAACCTACTTAGCCATAAAGTATTATTCTTCATGTATACATTTAGATTTTTTTTTGATAAATATTTGGGGATTTTAAAAAAATTATATTTTGTGAGTAGATTAGTTTTCCTTGTAAAATCTTTATGATGTTTGGTATCAGAGTGGGTTAGCCATGTAAAACGAGTAAGGAAGTGTTTCATCCTTTTCTATTTTATGGAACAACTTGGGTAGAAATACTTATTCCTTATTTGTTTGGTAAAATTTGCCAACCAACTTATCTGTCTTTCAGTTTTCTCTGTGAGAACATTTTAATTTAAATAATTTCTTTAACAAACATAGGGCTATTCAGATTTTCTATTTTTATGTGTTTGTCAGTTTGGGTAAGTCTCATTGTGAGTGTGTGTGGGGTGTGTGTGTGTGCATGCGCACACGTGAATGCATGGGTGATTAGGAGTTTAACCATGTGAAATATTGAATTTCTTGCCATAAAGTCATATAAAATTTTCACTTATTATTCTTTTAATAATTGTGAAATTTGTAGTCATATTCCCTTTTTTATTATTAAGAATAGTAATTTTCATGTTTTCTCTATCTCCCCATCTCTCTCTCTCATTGTTTTTAAAGTTTAACATTTTTATTTTGAGATAATTGTAGATTCATGTACAGTTTCAAGAAATAATACAGAGAATGCTAAATGTAATGGTTCATGCCTGTAATCCCAGCAACTTTGGAGACTGAGACTGGGAGGATCTCCAGTTCAAGGCCAGCCTCCGAAACTTAGTGAAAACCTGTCTCAAAATAAAAAATAAAAAGAGCTGGGAATGTAGATCAGTGGCAGAATACCCCTGGGTTTCATCCCTAGTACTGGGGAGGAGGATAAGAAAAAGAAAATCAACAAAATAACACACAGAGTTCCTGTGTGCCATTTACCCAGTCTGAAGCTACAGTAATAAGATAAGCAGTACAATAACATAAGTGCAGTCAGGATACAGAACAGTTCCATTATCTTAAGGATTTTCCTCCTGCTACCTTTTCATAGTCACCTCCACTTTCCTCCTGCTCTCACCTCTCTAACCACCAGCAACTGCTTATATTTTCTTTATTTCTATAATTTTGACATTAATGAATATTATATAATTGGAATCAGCTAATATTGTCCTTTTTGAGATGAGCTTTTTTACTCAGCATAATTCTCTGGAGATTCAAAAGGTATCAATAATTTGTATGAATAATTTGGTCCTTTTCATTGCTAAGTAGCATTCCATGGTACAGATACACAACAGTATACTGGGACATTTACCAGCTGAAGGATCTCTGAATTGTTTTCAGTTTTTTTTATTATTATAAATAAAACTTCTATAATCATCATTGCTCATATTTGGTATACGTTTACTATCTCTTAATGTCCTAAGAATTTTACATATAATTTTATTTCTCATAGAAACCCTTTGAGATAATGGTGTGCTAGATTTTATTCTTACCAGCTCATGAGAGCTAATCATTGAATATTCAGGAAGCTTATGGGCAGATTTGTATTCTGTTGATGGGAATGAATACAAAATGGAAATTTAGTGAATACTAAAAATTATGACCTCTGCCCCCACACGAACATAATTGTTGAACACTTACCAGCAAATTATTAGCTGCTTTAGAATGAGAAAACAGGCCTTTCGGGTGAGAAAAAAGTAACTTTTTGATAGCCACACAGAAAATCCCAGCTAAGCTAAAAAATTTAGAACCCAGATGCATGTGCAGGGTTCACTATCACACTGGTCAAGTTGATTCTGATTATTCAGGCAGGTGAAAATAGATTGAAAAGAGGAGGGAGATCATCTAAAATTAGATCATTTGGTTTCAAAAACAGTTAAAAGAGTTAGTATTTTTAAATATTTGAGCTATTATTTAATTAGCCGTGTAAAGATTACATTTGCATGCTTCCCTTTACACTTGGGATTTATATAAAACTTATGCATGCACAATGAAAATGGCAGATATATTAAAATTTCCCACAGAACTCTTTGCAATTATCTTGCCTTGAAATGCTGTGGAGGAAGAGCTGTTGGACAATCTGCGGATACTACCTTAGAGATACTATGCCTAATAATTAAAATGCTTCCCCGCCCCCAGCATTACTACAAGTGACCTTATAAAGTTATAGAAAGCAATAGAGCTTTAAGTAATTAATTTTAAGTAAGTTCAGGCTTTAAGTAACTTTAAGTAAATTTCTGCCTCTTCTGAGTGAATATTAAGGAGTAAAGAAAATTTAAAACATTGGATATTTTATACCAAGCACTATTTTAAATGATTTATAAGTTTTAATTCCTTGAATCTTCATAATGCACCCATTTTAAGGCTTCTAAAGGAACTGAGGAATACTTATAAACTGGTATGAAGAAGAGAACAGGAAGCCTGCCAGTTTCTCTCCAATCTTGCCATGATAGCTACAGCCCAAGTAGGGTTGAGTTATTTTACTCCAAAACCATAGTTTGAAAACATGGCAACACTTTTTTATAAAATATTCAAATAAGAAACTGAAACTTTCTTTACTTGAGATTTTTCCCTTTCTGTTCCAACAGAAAAGTTCGAGTAGGCAACCAGAAGGGCCATGCTTATGTTTGGTGTCCCTTTCATTTCACTCCAGACCATTATGAATGCCCAGCGCCAGCTGAATCCATGACCAAGTCGAGACAAAATGGGACTCATTATTATAAAAACCAGAAGTCTGAAAGATAAAACAGTTTTGAAAAAGTTATTCTTGTCATAGAAATTTCTTACCATTTCACTCTATTTTATTCCATTCTATTCCCCATGGAGAGGCTAACTCTGAAACAACTGAGCCATCTTTCACACACGGTTGGCATGCAATCCAAGGAGGGCAAAGGTATCCCATAGAGAGATATGCCAGAGAAGGACATTATTCTCTTTTGTTTTTTTCTACTGAAAAAGTGGTAGGGTTATTTCACATCACTCTTGAGTGGTGTTTTCTCAGGTGGAAATAAAAATTGGAGATTTTTTTAGCTATATTCTATATCCCAATAAGAAATAAAACAAATTCAATAAATAAGCAATGAGAAGAAAATGTCCTTCCTTTCTTTTTATTCCTAGATTTTAGCACTGCTAAATCTGTCCAAGATTTAATAAGTCAATAATTTTCTATTTATTTTCTATTTATAATAATTTTTTATTATTTACAATAATTTTCTATTTATTTTATTAGTCAATAATTTTCTATTTCTTCTTTCAGTTTCATGGCATTCCTACCTTTGACACTAATTTTGTCTGATAAAAAAAAATGGGGGCCAATTTCCACTTACTTAGCTCTAGCTGAGTTGATGTCAGCAACCCAACTAACATTGCTAGATGAAAGTGGAATGTAAGCAATTTGAGGGAGGAGCTGAGATTCCAATTACAGTAGGTTTTGCTACTCTGCATCAACTGCATGGGCAGACTGGTCTGCCCTTTAAAATTGCAAAAAAAGGGACTACAAAAATTACTGATAAAAGTCATTTACAAGAGTGTTTCCTTACAATTTTTTAAAAAGGTGCCGCAGTCCGGCTGCAGCANTGAACTTTAGAATCAGTCTTTTTTTCTTTTTTTTTTTTTTTTTTTTTTTTTTTTACCATGAGTGAACCCAGGGCTGCTTAACCACTGAGCCACATCAATAACTCTTTATTATTATTATTATTATTATTATTATTTTAATTTTTAAGGCAGGGTCTCATTACACTGCCTAGGGCCTTGCAAAGTTGCTGATGCTGGCTTTGAACTTGCAATCCTGCTGCCTCAGCCTTCTGAGTCACTAGAATTACAAGCCTACACCACTATGCCTGGCTTATGGGGAGAGTGTAAAAATTATGAGTCCTATGATTGTACTCTCATGGATTTTGATTCTGGTACATCTAAACATCTATTATTTTTTATTGTCCAGTGTTGAATAGCCAATAGTCTGGAGGGATGATAATGGACTGGGCATTCTGGGGAAATCAACTTAATAGGAATAAAAGATTGTATAATCTGGGAAGAGTGGAAACATTTAAATAGAATACTAAAACACCAGTCTGATGTATGTAGTGACAGAACTGAGTCTAAACAGGGGAGCATGCTAGGCACATTTGAGGAATAGCAAGGGTCTTGAAATTGGGATTGTATGGTGTTTATTTATATATCCACGGAAGTAGGTGACCTAAGTAGAGTGGGAGACATACTCATTAAAGGAGAGAAGGTTCAGGAAATAAAAGCCAGAGTGTAAGTATCAACTCAATGGATACTGACATCACTAAGAGTAATGATGGGGAAATGTTGGAGACAGTTAAAGAGAGACAGGAGCCAAAATTGCTGCAAAATGGAGTGTATCTTAGGATTCTAGAGATAACCACAGTCTAGATTGTAGCAAATGGTGTAACCTGAAAGCATGAATTTTAAAACCGGGCTCTTCTGGAGTAAGATAAAGAATGATCTAGAAATGTCTTTGAGGTGCAGAGAGATTACCTACCTCAACTGCAGACTCAATAATACCAGTGTGCAGGTGAGAAACACACAACAACTTAAGGGAAAGATGATGGTGATGATGATGGATGATGATGATGATGATAATTATTATTATTATTATTATTCAGGGGGGATCCAGCCTTCAGTTATAACAAGAAGGTGAAGAGAGCTTTCTGAATTACTTCCTATAGATATAAATACTTTCATATACTTTTAAATTCCCCTCACAACCGTGGTCCAGTTAATTCTCCCTCACTACAGGTACAACTGACTTTTGTTGCAGCTGACATGATTTTATTGCTGTTCTCCTTGATGAAGAACTTATTCCTTGAGCTTCTGGCTTCTGAATTTATCATCTATAATATTCTCTCAAACTCAAAAAATCATCGTTTACTTTCAGGGCCTCTGTTTACACATATGTATCCATTGTGTGTTTAGGTTGGATTACCAAACCTGTGTATTAAAGCATCTCAGACAACAGCTCCCACTTATCCCATGGCTGGGTGCATTGGAGCAAGACATGAACTTTTTCACCCATAATCTGGCTCACATTTAGTGTGTCCACACCTTCTTTCCTGAGACTATCATTCCCTCTTTAAATCACCTGCCTTAATCTTTTAATTTACCTTGTATGGCATCTCTTCATTGTTTCTAAAACAATAGTCTTCAAATGTTTTTACATAAATTTCATTTCTTTAAAAAATACTGCATTGAAATATTTATCTCAATTATTGTATTTTTCCCTTTGAAATTTCATGCCTGAGATGAGTCTCTCAACTTGTTTAATCCTGGCCTGGTCTAAGTGGGTTCAGGATTTAGATTGGAAAGTATTGGGTAGATGGTCAGAGATTTCAGGACTTAATAGGGAAATAGAACCAACACAAACTCAAAGTGGGGTTACAACTTTTGCCTAAAATTAAAACATTTGAAGACACAGGTTTTCAGTGGAATAGTTTCCATGTCAATGTCTTACTTAGACTATGTAAATATAGTTAGTATTTTAATCTAATAGCTTCTAATGAAACAAAATGAAAATATGCAACACTCACTCGAGAAGAAGCGTTTCGACTCCTGGTTTAAAACTCGTAGAATTTAAAAAAAGTCCCATAATGGCCAGAGTGAATGTTCCAGACATTTCAACCAACTCACCTTTTGTTAAAAAGGGGAAAAAATACTATTGACAGTAGCACAAATTTTTACCAGAGGTGAAAAAATATGTATGTTAGCATATATATAGTAGGCAAGTGCGCCCTACCCCTGAGCTACATCCCAGCCCTTTCTAATTTTATCTTATTTGGAAATAGGCTTTCATTTAAGTTGCCCACATTAGCCTTGAACTTGGGCTTCCAAGTAGCTGGAATTTCAGGTGTGTGCCACCAGGCGTGGCTGCTTGCTGAGTCTCTATGCTGGAGACCAGTGAAATGTGAAAAAGATGAAAAGTAGGAAAGATGAAAAAGTGAGGAACTAGAGGTAGCTGTCAGAGCACATAGAATTGTGAACTATGTGACATTACTTCCCCTGTGAACTTCTCTTTTCCCCATCGTCAGTAAATTTGTCTAAAACCAGAAACTACTGTATATTCAGAAGGAGGAAGAGGAGATCATGAAGAGGAAAAACCCAGGATCAGGCATCATAAGACCACTGGATTTCCATAGAATTTCTATAGAATTGAAACTTCAAGATAATTGGATCAAAATCTTTAAGAGGAGTGGAGTACCCAGTGAGCTCCCTCGGCATGTACCCAAATGTATATGTACACAAAGTCACACATTCAAAAAACAGACGGGATTATACAGTAAAATCTGTTAAAGCTCGTATTTCCACTGAATGTTTAACAGACATTGTTCCAATTAACAAATTTGTTGTTAATCCTAAGGAGTATTGTGGATGTGTTATTTTTATCATATGTTAAATTACCATCCTGACGCATCTTTGCATCTGCCTGGGTCCTTTTCTGTTTCTCTGACTAACTTTGTATATGTGTTACTACAGCTGTATTTCATTTGCTGTAGACATATTAAATATTCGGATAGCTACCTGGTAGGGCAGGTTGTCCACTTCAAAAATAAATCGTGTTGTGTATTCACACACAATAATTTTCCTAAATGAACTTTGGACTTGTTTTTATAAAATTTCAAAGTCAAGAAATTTTGTTATTGTTTGATTTGGATTGTGATAGATTTTAATTTAATAGTCTTTCCTCCTAGAGATGTAAAATTATAAACTTTATAATTTTAATTTTTGTCCTGGCTAGTAACACTGTTAAAGGCAGAAGCAAACACTTTATTTGGCTACTTTTTTTTTTTTTTGGTACCAGGGATTGAACTCAGGGGTACTTAACTGCTGAGCCACATCTCCAGAGGCACATCTCCAGCCCTTTTTATTTTTTATTTTGAGACAGGGTCTAATTAAGTTGCTTTGAGCCTCACTGAATTGTTGAGGCTGATCTTGAATTTGTGATTCTCTTGCCTCAGCCTCCCAAGTCACTGGGATTACAGGTCTGTGCCTGCACACAAGAAAAATTCCTATACAAATATATACAGAGACACATTCAATCAATGGTTGGTTGATGTGGAATCTGGAGATATGGAGAGCTTACTTTATATGTAAAGGATACGCATTGTGTCTTTGGAAGTAAAACTCTTTGTATATCTTTAAAACCAAGCATATAAGTTGTTATACAAATCTTTGTATAACCAAAATTACTATTTGTCCAGCTGATCACACAATTCTTTCTCCAGGAAAGGCATTCAATTAAGTACTTACTGCAGCTGTGATTTTGTCACATTTATCTTTCTTTTATAACAGTATTTGTTTTACATTCTTGGAGGGTTGTTTTCTGTGTATAAATATTCACATATATCTTTTTTGATAGATTATTTTAACCAAAAATATTCCTTATATAGATAAGTTGAATTATTTTATAAACTTTTTGGCCTGGTAGTTGTTTTCCTAGTATTCTTATTTTGACTCCTTCTATATTATTTAATATTAGGCATTGACACTTCACTTACAAACATAAAAGATGAGGTACAGAATTGCAAGAATGAGACTTATATGATGGACATCATCACCAAAAACTGTTGACATACACAATTGAATCAGTTTTGAATTTAGAATTCCAAACAAGAAACTTTCCAGAAAATATGACCAAATTCCATGCATGACATGAAAGCCTAAAAGAAAAGGGAGAAAATAGAAACTAGTTAATAGAACTTACTTGTCCTTAATTTTAAATGATACCCTGGGTCAACTCTTCTTTTTGGCATTATCTTTAAAATTAGCTCATTGTTGTGATGAACATCAGAGTGTGGATATCCTTTCAACACACTGATTTTAATTCCTTTAGATATCTATCCTGAAGTGAGATTATTGGTTTATATGGGATTCTATCTAGCTTTTTGAGGAACATCTACACTGATTTACCTAATGGCTATGTTGATTCACATTCCCACCAACAACGCACAAGAATTCCCTCTTCTTCACATATTCATCAACACTTATTTTATGTTTTTGACAAAAATTATTATAACAGATATAGCTCATTTGTGACTTTAGTTTACATTCCCCTAGTAATTAATGATGATAAGTGATATTGAACATTTTTTTGAGAAATGTCTGTTCAGATTCTTTGCCCATTTTTTAATTGAGGTATTTGTTTCCAAGATACGGAATCAATCACGTGTCTATCAACAGACAAATGGATAAAGAAATATGGCGCGAGCGCGCACACACACACACACACACCTGTTAAGAGGAAGAAGAAGGAAATTGTGTCACGTAAGGCAGGCACAGAAAGATAATACCACACAATCTCACTTATATGTGGAATTTAACAAAATTTGAGCTCATAAAAATAGAAAGAAGGGCTGTGGCTCAGTGGTAGTGCGCTTGCCTGTGTGAGGCACTGGGTTCGATTCTCAGCACCACATATAAATAAATAAAGGTCTATCAACAACTAAAAAAGCATTTTAAAAAAAGTAGAAAGGAGAATGATGATTACTAGAGACTAGAGGGGAGGAGGGATACGGAGGAGGAAGTTATTGATCAAAGGGTACAAAGTTTTACGTGGACAGAAAGAATCAATTTTGAGATCTACTGCATAGCAGAGACTACAGTAAATAATCATTCATGTTTCAAAATAATTAATTTTAAAATGTCTCAACAAAAAAATTATAGGTAGCAATACGGTGGATATGTTCATTAATTTAATTTCATTCCACTTTGTGTACTATATGAAAATGAGATGGGGCAAAGGACAGGAGGTCAGCTTAGGTAGCAAAAGATCTGGTTGCAAAGATGGGGGTTAGCTGGCTAATTATCAAGGAAATGAGTTGTTAACTCCACTAGGAATCACTCTTCCCTAACCCCTTGAGCTGCTCTTTTCCTGCCCTTCGGCAAGGTAGGCAGGTGTGAAAGGCAATCTGGGATCTATAAAAAAGGCAAGACACACCCACCCCTGAGTATACCCAGCTCTGGGTCCCCTTCTCTCTATCTCTATCTCTATCTCTATCTTTCTCTCTCTCTTAAATAAAACTTGCTTTAATCTTCAACACCAGGGGAATGAGGACCCAATCCTGATTTCCAAGACCAGTATCCTTGTACCCCACAAGTACATAAAAGAATGGCCTGTTAAACGTTTAAAGTAATATTGATTTAAAAATAGCTCATTTCCTGTGGAACACATACACGGTGTTTTCTTTTTTTGATGTGGCAGTGGTGCATGAACCCAGGGTTTCTCTACCATTAAGCTAACGTCCTAGCCCTTTTTATTTTCTTCTCCCTCCTCCTCCTCCTCCTCCTCCTCCTCTTCTTCTTCTTCTTCTTTTTTAAATTTTGAGACAGGATCTCACTAAGCTACTGAGGCCTGCCTTGAACTTGTGATCCTCCTGTCTCAGCAGACTGAGTCACTGGGATTACAAGTACCAGCAAACACACTGGAGGAAATAGTTTCTTTTTATTTGCTAAAAGTCACACTTCAGTTTGTAAAATTTGGTTTTAGGAGTTTGGGAGCTTCTTTTGTTCAGGCAGCACTAAGGAGTAAGTACATTTGCATCCAGTGCCTAGAGTCAAATGGTGTCATAAATCTTGGAGGTACAGAAATGAGCAAGAACTAGGAAATCCCAAACTCATGAAATTCATATTCTAGATCTAATGTAAGATGTATAGAGAACAGCAAAAGAAATGCCTCTGGGTGGCCACTGGGTGAATCTCCTGCATTGTGGCTGCCTGTGGAACTGACTGCTTCTTTATTGTTGGGCATTTCATTTGCTTTAAAGTTACCCCTGATAAACAATGCTTCAGTGTGTATTTCCACGCGCCAATTTTTTACGCTTCTTTGCTTATTTCCTTAGTTACTAAAAGTGAAATCACTGAACTGAAAGATGGTCACTCCTTTGTTATTCTTCACAGTTGTAGGTTTTGCTAAATTGCTTTCCACAAGAAGACCCATGTCTTGCCAAGGAAAACAGCCTGAGCCACAGCACCGGGCACAGCCTCGGGCAAGGAAGCCCTCTCACCTTTACTGGGGCAGTGGGGGCTGGGGTGGGGAGAACAAGGGAGCAAAATTCAAATCCCAGCTGAGAGTAGGTCTTGGGGTCAGAAGCCTGAGGTGTGGTGGCACCCCCTCCTCCACAGAAAATCTTAATTAAGCTTCTCCAGAAATCTTCACCATAATTAGTTTTAGGATTATCAGTAAAAGAGTCTCTACAAGAGTTCTGTGCAGTCAAACTTCCTATTTTCCTGTTGCTCTATTTTACTTGGCCACTGGCCTGAAAGAGATCAGCACTCCAGGTGCTGAACGCCCCCTTGCTAGTTTTTCCACAAACATTTATCCAGTATAGTAGTTTGTAGAAGTGTGTTTGCAAATGCAAAACGTGATTAAAAAAAAAAAAAAACAGCGCAGATCCTTTAACAAGGCCTCTGGCCTTGAGCTGGGGCTTCACAGAGATGAATACATTTCTAAGATAAGAGAAGTTACCAGTTGGGCTCCACTGTAACGAAGCCAGAATTAGACAGGAAGTCAGTATAGATAGGAAAATTGAGTCAGGTCAGATCAAGGAGGCCAATTATGAGTGAGTCTGGGAAGTTGGAGACTGTCCACCCAGGGATTGAAATGTTAATTCCCTCAGAGCCCTTCCTCCACCCTTATCAAGAACCTGCCCCTGCTTCAACCTGTTGCCAAGATAACCTGTCCCAGGATTGCCCCTCCCTACAGAGAGCTATAAGGTTGTTAATGTGTCCTTGGCTTCTCTATCCTGCCCTTCCCCCTTCAGCCCACCTGTTTCCCACCTTTTGGCCATCCCACCAAGCATTCCTGGGCCTAGTCCCATACGCAGGAAGGAGAAAGATCAGGGGGAAAAGGCAGGAGAACAAAGAAAGCCTAGGAGATATAAAAAGGGCAGAACACCTCACTTCTTGGTATACCAGGACACCAGCTAAGGCTGAAAGGTGAGTGACTCACCCAAGAGATTGTATTGGGGGGGGGCTGCCCGAAGGGGAAGAAAGGAGAGGAAGAGAGCAGAGAGCATGAGCTTGCAAGCTTCAGTTTAAGAAGGGTTGCTTGGAGACTTGGTGGGTGGGTGCTGATTGGCAGGGTGTCTCAGGAATGGGCGAGCAGACACTGTGTCCCACAGGGATTGGTCGAGAAAACTTTTGACTTTGGTGCCCTTTGGAGAGAAGGGGGAGGGATAAGGGATTACGTGATGCTCTTCTCCCAGTGGGGGAAATAAAACCAAAAGGCAAGGTCTTCCACACACCCACAACGGCTCCCTTCTCCCTCCTGGGAGAAGTCTACCTTACCCCTCTTTAAATAAACCCTGCTTTATGTGCTTGCCTCAGCGTGCTTGTGCTTCTCTTCATGTTCAAACTTCAACACGTGGCTAAGCAGGACTCACAGATAAATGGTGGTATAGGTAACAGCTGGCAGGGGGAGGAAAAAAAAGGGGAGGAGAAGCTCTCCCCTCCTCAGGTGTTGTCCTTGAAGGGTTAACTTGCCCAGAACAGTGAAAGAAAAAGCTGCTTTTATGTGAACTTCTGCAGTCTGTGAACTTGTGAGCCCTTCCCCTTACATGCTGGGTATAAAACTCTGAAACTCCCTGAACTTGGGGTTCAGGGGATTAATTGATTATAGCAGAAGCTGTGCCCTCTGAACCTGGCTGCAGCCAAATAAAACTGTTTCCTGTTAGCTTGGTGCCTTGTGTCACCTGTCCCCTACAACAGAGGAACAGTCCAGTGGAACAGGTGGAAAGAGAGAAATCAACCAAAGCAAAGGCTGGCCCCCCTGAGCAGCAACAACTGCCTCAACAAAAACAAGTAAATCCTAAAATGGTGCTCTGAGGTGGCAGATGAAGGGGGGAAAAGTACTTTTAGGAGTACTTGTCCATAAGCTGAGGTTGATTTAAAGTTATCCCTGTCTGAAATGGCATTTTTTTGTGAAGACTTCTGATCTTCTGAGGTTCGGCTTTTTAACACATATTTTGAAAATACATATTAAAATAGTTTCTGTTAAAATAAAGTGTATTATTCTTATTTCTTAAAAAAAATAAAAATTAAAAGTTTTTGTCCATAACCTCCATTGGTGGGGAGGCCACCATCAGGATTGCTGAGGTGACTGAGAGTCCTTCCCAAGTACACTCATTCCCATGTCAAAAAGAGAGCCATAGTTTCTAGATTTACCAACTAAAAAGAATAGTATCTCTTGGAATAGTCTGAATGTGAGAGGGGAATTCCATGCATGGCTCTCCAGGCCACAAGAGTTCCAGCCATGGAGCTGCTATTTCTTGTCACTGAAATATGAGATGGAGGCTGACTCTGGTTTCAGAAGCACACAGGCCTCTGGAGTTAGAGGACTTCTGTTGGAAAGTTATTTTCTCCTTTAAGAAAGGAAAATCACTTCAGTCAGAACGGCAATCATCAAGAGTACAGACAATAATAAATGTTGGTGAGGATGTAGGGGTAAAGGTACACTCACACATTTCTGGTGGGACTGCAAATTGGTGCAACACCTATGAAAAGCGGTATGAAGATTTCTTAGAAAACTTGGAATGGATCCACCATTTGACCCAGATATCCTACTTCTCAGTTTATACCCAAAGGACTTAAAATAAGTGTACTACAGGGATGCAGCCACATCATTGTTTATAGCAGTTCAAGTCACAATAGCTAAACATGAAACCAACCTAAGTGACCTTCAGTAGATGACTGGATAAGGAAAGTGTGGTATATATATTCAATGGAATATTGCTCAGCATTAAAGAAGAATGAAATTATGGCATTTGCAGGTAAATGGATGGGGTTGGAGACTATCATGCTAAGTGAAGTAAGCCAATCCCCAAAAACTAAAGGCTGAATGTGTTCTATAATATGCAGATGCTAATTCACACTAAGTGTAGGGGGGCACTAGAGATGAATAGAGTTACATTAGATTAGGTAGAGGGAAGTGAAGGGAAGGAAGGGGAGAGGATGTGGGGATAGGAAGAATAGTAGAACAAAACTGACATTATGACTTTATGTGTATATATGACTGAATGACCAATGTGATTCTACAACATGTATACTCAGAACAGAAAAAAAAAGAGAGAAATTATATCCCATCTATGTATGATGTATCAAAGTGCATAAATGCATTCTACTGTCATGTATAACTAATTAAAATAAATTTAAATTTTTTTTAAAAAGAAAGGAAAATAACATTTAATAAATAACATGTTTGCTGCCTAGATTTGTTAGCAAGGAAAAGTCTCAAAGCAAATAAATCTGTTACTACATAACACTTTTCTTAAAATGCTAACATACAAGTTGGATATGTAAGAACAATATTCTTGTTAATTTTTCTCTGTTATAAAATATGTCATAACTTCAAAGAGTAACACTATTTAATAACTTCATAAGTTTAGAAGCAAATTTACTCAGAAAACATCTGTTTTCTTAAGGAAAATTTTTCTTTCAAAGTTATTACAAGTTCAAAGTCCTAATGTCTAAGTAAGTTAGTCCAGCATGGTTTTTATTCCTGAAGTTATTACTATTATTATTTTAGTTTTCTATCCTTCTAATAATAACCTAAAAATAAGTCCACAAAGTTCTGTTCCATTGGTTGCTATCAAAACTACAAGGCAATCTCTATCAAAGGAAGGCAGCTTTGTCTACTGTGTTCATGAATTCCTAGATCCTAGAATAAGATCTATGACATTGTGCACATCACTAAATAATTTTTGAATTGAAGAATGAGCCAATTTTCACATTAGTACTCCCCCCACCTTTTTCCCCTTATAGTGATTTTCAAGAAAGTCCTCTAGATTAGACTGTAGATATAATTTCTGATATGTTTCTCTGAAATTCTGTGAACATTATATCATATTTTATTTATTTATTTGGCATTGAAGATTTGAACCCAGGGACATTTTACTACTGAGCCACATCCCCATATCTTTTTATTTTTTTTTAATTTTGAGACAGGGCTTGCTAAGTTGCTTAGGGTCTTGTTAAATTGCTGAAGGTGGCCTTGAATTTGCAATCCTCCTGCCTCAGCCTCCAGAGACTGGGATTACAGGTGTGCACCATTACACTGGCAATATATCATATTTTAAATGGGGCCAGGTACAATACTATTCTAGCTGACATGAATCTTCTTGACTGGCATGAACCATTTTACTTCTTTGTACTTTTCAGTTATCCCTAGGTTGACCCTTCAGGTTTTTTTTTTTTTTTTTTTGGCAGTGGGGTAGGTACTGGGGATTGAACTTAGGGGCACTCGACCACTGAACCACATCCCCAGTCCTATTTTGTATTTTATTTAGAGGCAGGGTCTCAGTGAGTTGCTTAGTGCCCTCATTTTGCTGAGGCTGGCTTTGAACTTGCAATTCTCCTGCCTCATCCTCACTGGAATTATAGGCATGTGACACAGTGCCCAGCAGCCCTTCAGTTTTTAGGATGCTCTGGACACAGAAAATCTCCTATTTTCACCTTAGTCATATTCAGGGAGATCATATTTGCAGGAAATTTTTACTAGTTTGTTGCTCACAAGTCTCAGAGGCTGAAAGCAAGGGCTTCATATTCCCAAATTGGATAACTGTTGGCTACCAGCTCCTGTAAGGAAGAGATGAGAAGTAGTCCCCAAGATGGGTCTTCTTGGGAAAGAATAGTCTCTACTTAGAAGTTTAGACATAGGGTGGGCAAAGCGGAGGTGGATCAGAATAGAAGTGAACAGAGTTGGCTGGATGTTCAACAACGAAGCACTCTCTAAGACAGGAGAAACTATAGCTAGCACCACACTTTTTGAGTGTTTAGAAAGGTAATTTGGGATAGTCTTCATTTCTGAGAGAAATGTAGCAGAAAGATCGCATTTTTTTTTTAAATTGTTGATGGACCTTTACTTTATTTATGAATTTATTTATATGTGGTGCTGAGAATCGAACCCAATGCCATTTCAACAGAGTGGCTTATTTGGTATCATACAGACCTCTCCGTGGGCTAGACCATGCCCTGGAGGCACCTCCCAAACATTCTTTGCTCAAGGGGAGAAAGTTGATAGTGGGATGTGGAAATGCTACAGAAGACGCCTGGTGAGTAGAATACCGTTATTTTCTCAAGAAGGCCAATAACCACTGCTTTTCCCAAAATGAGTGCAAATGCCAACATGATAAAAAAAAAAGGTAAATAAATTCTTAGTATTATTATGAAAATATTCTTATTTCATGGACACCTCTTCTCCCCTTCTCCCACTGCCTAGTGATTTAGATTACACATTAAGAATGATTTTTTTTTTCTTTTTTTGCTGGGCATGGGCATGGAGGCGCATGCCTGTAATCCCAGAAGCTTGGGAGGCTGAGGCAGGAGGATCTCGAGTTCCAAGCCAGACTCAGCAACTTAGTGAGGCCCTAAGCAACTCAGTGGTACTTTGTCTCAAAATAAAATATAAAAAAGGGTTAAGGATGTGGCTCAGAAATTAAGTGCCTTTGAGTTCAATCCCCAATACCAAAAAAAAAAAAAAAAAAAAAAAATTAGGAGATATAGTTTTGACCAGGGAGGGGGACTAAGTAAGGATGCTTCTACAAGTTTAGCACTCTATTTCTTGTCCTGAGTAATAATTACACAGATATATTTTTAAGATCACGTACTATAATGCACATATGTCATTTATTTTATGCGCACATGTGCATATGATAAAGGGGGGGAAATCCCTCATGTTTCAGGGTTATCTGAAAAGGGTGAATGAGAGCACTTATGAGCACCGCTGCTGTCCGCAGCACTGCTCTCTGGCCCTGTAGATAGTTATGTAACTCACTTTCTCCCTGGGTTGACCTCTTTCTATGATACTCCTGGGAGATGGTCCCAGGGCAAATAGAAGGGAAGCTACCTCCTCCCACTACTAGTAAATGTGCGTCTCGGCTTATCCTCTTAGCTATTCTGCAGCACCTTAACAACAGCCCCTACTCCCACCCCTGTCAAGTGTTTTGGTTTAGACCAGGTCTGGGGAATCTGGCTCTTACAGGCATCCTCAGGAAAAGCTCCTATCTATAGTCACAACAAAACCACAACTGATATTAATTAAATAAGGAAGCTGTGGTGGCAGCACTATATAAAGGGTAAATCAGTATACAATACTATTTTCTTTCTTTTTTTTTGGGGGGGGTGTGTACCAGGGATTGAACTCAGGGGCACTTGACCACTAAGCCACATCCCCAGCCCAAATTTGTATTTTATTTAGAGACAGGGTCTCACTGAGTTGCTTAGCACCTTGCTTTTGCTGAGGCTGGTTTTGAACTTGTGATCCTCCTGCTTTAGCCTCCTGAGCTGGCATGTGCCACTGCACCCAGCTAATACTACTTTATATCTATAAGCATAGTTTATGGCAAGATATTATGAAACCCATGTCAGCTTTCAGAAAATCCAGAAATCTTATTTTAAGAAATTGAAAAAAAAGGGGGGGGTCCTTACCTAGGGGTTTGGACTTCGAATACTGTCTTTTGAAGTTAATATTCACAACAGTACTGAATACAATTATTGATATAACAGAGGTCATCAGACTTTCTCCACTAATAAGATTTGTGAGGGCTCTTGAAAGACCTGTGTGTATATATAAGTAAAGTATTAAAGCAATTGTCTAGATTATCCAATTAGAAATGATCTGACTTTCCCATACATTCCTTTCCATAGATTAAGAAATCAAGCTCCATGAATAGAAAGCACCCTGGTATTACCTACCTTCATCCTGATTCATGTCTGTTTATGATGATCTTCCAAGTTGAAACACTGATTGGTCATCTTTTTTCCTCTGCCTATACTACCTAAGTTGTAACTTTGAGTATCTTTAATAATTTTCGGGTAAAAACCATAGATGAAAAATATTATTATATAGTAAAATTCCTTTCTGTGAATCAACCACTCTATAAACGGATCACGATCTAATGTAATAAGTCTGCCAATAGAAGAGAAGAAAGGCTAGGGCATTCAGTTTCTGAGACAGCTTATCTGCCTCAAGGGTCCAGTCCTCCACTTTCCTGTATCCATACAGCAAGATGCTGTGTGAAAAGATCCAGTCTCTTTTGTTATGAGACCTGATGAAAGCAGAAAAATTCTACTTCTTCTCTGTCGCACGCCTGCCACCATCATTGCAGCATGCCTTGGCTTTCCCACCAGATGGGAGAGCCCAGCCCATCTCATGGGAACTGCCATACTCATGAGGAATAGCACACCATTGTTGCTGTAAGACACTACATTCATTACTCAGCAAGACCTGCTATTGTGGCCTAATTCTGAAAATGTGAATATTTGGAAATAACAGACTTAAGGGTATAAAATAAGCCAAAGAACAAAGAAAGCTCAAGACAATATGGATGTACTCATGTAGTCTACTGATAGTCCTGGCAGATTAATTTTTTAAAGATACTATATCATTCATATGCATATGTATGTGACACTAGTATGGCAGTATGTATAAACGTGGAAGTATAACCAATGTGATCCTGCAATTTGTACATGTGGTAAAAATAAGAATTCATACCCCATTTGAATCAAATGTATGATATATGATATGTCAAGATCATTGTAATGTTTTGAGCAACCAATAAAAAAATATATAAAATTATATAGAGTATATAAATGTATATGTGTAAATAGCAATATATTTATAAATAGATATATAAATGTAATTTATCAGTGCACATTTATAAATATATATGAACATGCATTTATAAATCTTGTTTAGAAAATTCAGGCAAAAATGCTGCTAAGAGGAAATGAGTTAAAAATTTTTTGAAAGATTCAAAGTGAGGAAAAAATAAAACTCAAAAAGGTAGTGTCAAGGGGCTGGGGTTGTGGCTCAGCGGTAGAGTGCTTGCCTAGCACATACAAGGTGCTGGGTTCGAGCCTTGGCATCACATAAAAATTAATTAATTAATTAATTAAAGGTTTAATAAAAGGTAGTATCAAGATGGCTAACATTTATAAGAATAACTTTGCAAGATCCACCAAATAGATTATTTAAATTCAAAAATGACAGGCTAGAAAAAAAAATCAGTAGAATACTGGGTTTCAAGATTGTGAAGTTAAGCTGGGCACAGTGGTGCACACCTGTAATCCCAGCAGTTTGGGAGGCTGAGGGAGGAGGATCACAAGTTTGTGGCCAGCCTTAGCAAGTTAGTGAGATTCTAAGCATTTAGCGAGACCCTATCTCAAAATAAAAAATAGAAACAGCTGAGAATGTAGCTGAGTGGTAAAACACCCTTGGATTCAATCTCTAATACCAGAAAAAAACAAAACAAACAAACAAACAACAAAAAACATTAAGAAGTAAAAAAAAAAAAAAGATGTGAAATCAGATTCCAGGTATTATAGAACTCCCTCAAATTTATTGAAAAGAAAGTGCTGACACAAAGTCACATAAAAGTAGCAATATGGGTTAAAAGAGTAGGGGGAGGAAGACACAAATTGAGGATAGGGTGATTGATGTTGGATTGGCACTTCCTTCCAAACTTTCACCTCACTCCTTTTCATGAATATTCAATTTCCTTTATTCTTGTATTTGTTCATATATTTACACAAGCTGTGTCTACCTCATGCTTTCTTTCCACTTGTCTCATATAGGTCTTTTCTCCTTAACTGGCCATAAAGTAAAAATGAAATTGAAATGAGTGTGTGTGTGTGTGTGTGTGTGTGTGTGTGAGAGAGAGAGAGAGAGAGAGAGAGAGAGAGAGAGAGAGAATATACATGGGCATGTCATATTAGTATTCTATTTTGAAGCATTTTTTTAGTACCCATTATTAAAAAGTAACTGGGGAAGAAATTAGTTTATTACTTTTCTTGTATGAGGCTCTAAGATTGTTTTGCTTTTCTTAAATTAACTTGGTATTTTACCTTTAAATATAGATTTATTTATCAAAAAGCCATTTATATATTATAAACACTATGTGATTGATAATTTTTTCATTTTTGGCTGTTTTAGACTTTTGGTCTTAATGGTGACAATGACTCCAAAGGAATTTCTCTTTTAGAGTGGCATCATCCTAATGACTGTTAAAAGAGAGAAGAAAAAAAAAACCAAAACAAAACTGGGTAACAGAAACATCACCACATGAGTATGGAACAGTGTAATGCTTCAGAATTGTTCTATTGGCTCAAGTAGAAGCATGTATAAAGAATTCTAAATTATTCCTGTCCTAATTCACAACTGGATATAAGGCCTTTTTTGGACACTATCTAAGCCCATTACTGACACTATCTAAGCCCATTCTTCTGTCCTAACCCTCACTTCCAGAATCTTTACTAATCCTCCAGGTCCTCACTAGACTATTTCACATAGTGAAAAACTACCACACACAAAGGGATCTTAAAATAAACAAACGTGAACTATAAAATATGATATATTCAATACAGGAAATAAGAAAAATATACCTACCAAGGTCTCTTATGGCAGCTGCAGTCAGCATGGGGTCTGAACTCATAAGAATAACTGCAAATAGGAGCCATGGGATGGTCTTCAAAAGTAATTTATTCACGGATTGCAGATACCAAAGAATTAAGACATAATTAATCACAAAGCCGGGAATTGTGATTAAAAGTATCTGCAAAGAAAGTTCAGAGTAGAAAAATCAGATTGGTTTTATATTCCATTTTAGAAAGCAGATGATCACAATTTTTTTAGAAACGTAGAACCAGATAACACTAACAGCACCTACCAAGAGATGCATGAATGGGGAGACTCTCAATTGGCCCTGTTCCAGCTAACCCCTGCCTGAAAACCCCACCTCATCCCACAAGACCAGAAATGCAGGAAATGGCTTAGCGGACATCATCTGAGTCAACCCAACCCAAATCATATCTCTGTTCTTTTCAGTTTCATTTTGTGTCATTTGTCTGAATTTAATGTACCTGGATTTGGATTAAAATGTAAATTGTTCTAATAGTTTTGTTTTAGGTAATGCTTTCTATTTACAAAACTGTTTTGATTACTTTGAAAGAAATATACATCCTGCTCCTGATCTGAAGAGGTTTATCACAAGTTCTTTCCCTGATACAGTCCAAATTTCCCAAGATTGAAAAATAATAATTTTAAATAGGGTTACGTCTGCTTCTATGCATTTTCTTATCTGCTTTTATTCTTTGAAATGTGGATATAGGAAGCTTTAGACAGTAAGAATTAAAACTTGATTTTTCTTAACAGTTTCTTTTTTCCTAGAGCTAATACATTTCATAATAGCTCTCTTGTAGCTTCTCAGAACAAAAATTTTAATTGAAGTTCTGCCAGTCAGATTTTCAGAATTGCTCCCCCCACCCCATCATGTTCCCCCTGGGTTGCTAATGTGCTAGATGATTGCCAAGATACAGTTTATTCACTAAAATACTAAGCTGAATTTAGACTCTGATACTATGTACTTTTTTTCAATCCTTTTTGTTTTCTATTTTGTAGCAAAATTTAAAAAATCTGAAAATAAATGATATGGTTCATGAGTGAAAGGTATTACTGAAAAAGAATACTTACCTGCCAAAATAACTTTTGAAGCATGTATACATCCATGTCATATGCAACATTAAAGATAATTATTGGTGTAAATATACCAAAAAATAACTCTGGGTTCATCCATTGTATGGCATCTGCATATCTTTGGATCTAGTAACATAAAATTCTTTTATTCTTATTTGTCCATCTCTTTCTTAGTATAAAATATATACCTCATACTCCTATCTCTAGCAATGGAGAAAGAAAATCTGAAAATATATCAGATATAAGTGGCACTCATCTGAAATCTAGCAAACTCAAGTTTGAGGCCAGCTTCAGAAATTTACTGAGGTCCTAAGCAATTGAGCAAGATCCCTATCTCAAAATAAAAACTTAAAAGGGGCTGGAGATGTACTTTAGTGATAAAGCACCCCTGGTACCATTACAAAAAAAAAAATCTGAAAAGTTATGACATAATGTTTGTAAGTGCTAGAGTCTTAATTCTATTGGATTTTCATTATTTTCCATCTGATTATTATTGCCAATTACAGAAGAAAGTTAATGTATGCCTATTTTATTTTTGTAAACAGGTATAGGAAACATTGACATAGGAATCAGAGAATACATAGTAGATTTTCAGGCATACAAGAGAAAAATTTCAGATGGATGGATTAACACACAAATATCCATGAAGGAATAAATGATTATATTAAATTATAGAAAATACAAATATTTAGTCATGGCTTATATAGAAGATACATGTGAAAGTATAAAAGACTAACAAAATAGAAACTGAAAAGTTAATAAAGTTTATGAAATAACTGATTAATGATGTGCATCATAAAATATCTAATTGACATTAGTAAATCCGGTTATGGATATCCACTCACCTTTCACTCATAAACACTGACAATGCCTTATTGTTGGGGTGATAATTTTCCACAAGTTACTTTTATTACTCCAGGTCTAATGAAAGCAGGCCCTGATTGCGTTTCATGAATACTTGTAAGGCTAACAGCCTTGGGAAACAGAGCAAGAGTGTTTCTCCAGAGGAGAGTTCAGGTTTAATTTACAGCCGAGAATAATAAAAATAACTTCTCCCTCTGGGACAAGCAAGCAAATGATTTTACAATCCAATTTAAAAGATTCAGGTTCCCTAAACTCAGGTGTCTCATTTAATAATTCAGTCCCATTGGGTGTGCAGATTTCACTAACCCTCTTTGTTTCTCTTTGTGCAATGGAGATTCTGAGAACAAGCACAGGATAAGGCTCATACTCTGATTATTGTTATTGCATAATAAATCCCCTGTCTCTAACCCAGGTATTCCCTGTCTTGTGCCTGGACCATGAAATTGTGCCAGGCTAGCTCGAAAGTGGAGTAAAATCTGAATCCCTTCACAACTCTTGACATGTGGTCTCTTCCTTTGAAGAAGTTACTGACAAATAATAAAGTTTATAGAAATAATTGAAATTGCATTTTTGTTAAAATCATATAATTATAAAACCTCTTTATGATAAGTGAAGAAATAACCTGCTTTTGGTTTTTTACATGAATGTGTGTTTTCTGTAATATTTTTAACATTACTGGCTAATTTTATTTGGGAAAGTCAATGATTTTCAGACAAGTTCTCATATCCATGCTGACTAACTAGGGTAGGCAAACTATAGATCCTGGGCCAAATCTGGCCTACTGGTTTTTGTGGGTTTGTTGGTAAATAAAATTTTATTGGGACCCAGCCATGCCACTTCATTTATGTACTACCCTTGGCTGCTTTTGAGCTGTAGTGATAGAGTTTAATAGCTGGACAGAGATCATAAGGCCTACATACTGTAAAATTTCTATGTGGCCCTTCACAGACATTTGCCACAAACTCCTGGGCTATAGTTCTATTTAATATATACAGTAATGCATTCTATGTAACTTAGATTAAGCATTTTCCCTTTCTTCTCCCTGACTCTGTTCCCAACTATTTTAAAATACTATAGCTTCCTTGGCTATATCTGTAGTTTACCTTATTCGTCACTTCTGACTCCAGACAAGTTATTTTTTTCATATGTTCTACCCTAGATACACTTACACACTATCATCTATTCTTAAGGAAACCCTATGAAACATTTCTGGGGCCAAAAGATGGTTCAATATTAGAATTATTTTGCTACTAAAATTCTGCACCAGCAGCACATTCTCCCTGAGCTTCTATCTTGTTAGCCGATTTCTTGTCTACACTATTGAATTCTGCTGAAACACCCATTGGCCACTGCTGCGCAGGGGCTGTATGCACACTCATTCTGAGTTGCCTACATACTTTCAGTCCTGGGTTCTTCTTTGACTATATATAGATGGATCTCATCTTTTTCAGCCCTTGATCCTTTTTCTATATCACAAGCATCTCCATCACAAGCACAAGCAGGGCAGAGAGGGGACGAGTATTTTTGTAAATTTTCTTAAGCCATCTTTGCATTTATGTAATTCTTATAGTGCAAAATACTCATTTATTATACACACCTGGAAAGATGTAAAACTTAGTATTTCAAAACTGCATCCAATTAAAAATAATATCACAGGGAGAGGAATTGGAAAGTCTTTCAAGTGCATGTTCAAAAATGCTGCAAAAAAATGTTGTTACTGAAAGGCAATATAATATCACATATATAGAACTTTTATGTGCTATGATTTCTTAATACTGAGGATAATGAATTACTGTTCCATTGCTAATTTTCTATTTTCCTATAACTGAGACCTTCCCTCACACTTGCAGTACACAGAATCAGTGTAATTGTTAATCTATCAGTTTCTTGCTTTATTTCTCCCATGATGTATCTCGTTTCCTTATAATCTTTAGTAACATTGCTAGCAATCATTGGTTGTCTGGTTTTTACTGAAATATTTATATTAATTTTTGAATACACCATAAATAATAGGTTAGTTTAACTAGCAATTCTGCAATGAAAGGTTAATGAATACATTTTAATGAAAACTCCTGAGAAACATTATCATTGTTATCAAAGTGCAACAAATAACATCATAGTTTTTTCTTTCATTTAATTGTTTTTCTGCTTCTTCATATATAAATTTTAAAGAAAGTGGAAAAAACCCTGAAGAACAGCACTTTATTTTGGTTCTTTGTATCATAACTAGGCATAAATTTATCATTTGAGTATAACTCATGAGACATTCTACCCTAACATGTGATTTTCTGCTCATTTGCTTCCATTAACCTTATTGCTGAGATTGAACCCTGACACAGCCAGTAGGAAGTTGTGCATATTTTTAATCTGATGGAGAAGAATATGGAAGTCATATGCTACATAATTGTTTTGATTGAAAATATTGAGATAAAAGTATAAATTTAAGTACAAAACTCTTATTTCCCATGATTGCTACTTGCCTGAATTCCCCATAGTAGCATTTATATTATATACCCATAATATAAAATTGGAGCTAGAATGACACTTACCTCCAATAGCACAGATCAACGACAATACTAGAATGATTTCAGGGAGGTCCTTGGGAGTGCTCAATAATACTGTCTTGAAAAATTCCATCCATGTGCCAGGAAGTTTGTTATAAAACGTTACATTGATATGGATTCCGTGTTCATCCATACTGTTGTTTCTTGCAGTTAATCTGAATGTGACTTTATTATGTATCTCTGTAAAATTCAGAGAGGATCACAGAAGCATAAGGTTTGCCTTCTAGGTGGCCTTCAGGTGATTTTCTAAAAAGAAGGGAAAAACACCATTATTTCTCCTTTAATTATTTCTAGTGACATCTTATTATTTACCACAATTAGCAATGCCTCTCCCTTAAGATACTTTCAACTTAAATGAAAGGGGCAGAATCCCTTGTGATACAGAATAGCCAGTGACACCTTGGGTTCACTTACAATACCAAGCACTACTCAATTTATTATCCACCCCACATCTACCCAACTATTTGAAAGAATTCTTTTGTTTTTCCTTATTGAATTTTGTTTTTTAAATTTGTTCTAATTAGTTAAAAGGATTCTTTATATAACCACAAGCAGATTACTGAGATCTGGACATGGACATGTTCTGGCAGCAACTCCAAGTAGGAAGTTGAATGAATGAAGAATTTGCTAATCTTTATTGTTACTTTATCTGGTCAGAAACTAATAGCTTATGTTGTTATATATTCCTGACCTTCTTTAATCTCATTTGGAACACCAACAGGTGAGGTTTTCTATCTTTATAACTTTATACAGCAATCAAAAACATATGAGAAATATTGAAACCAAAAGAACTTATCTAATACAGGGTTAATCATTGATTGATAAGGGTTTGAAGCAATAGATAATAGCCACCCTCCGTTAATTTTATCTGCTTTACATGGAAAACAGTTTTACATCAAAGGTCTTAAACTTCCTTCAGTGAATTCTTATGATTCTCTCATAAGAGTAGCTTAGCATTTCCTAGTACCTGCTCATAGCTTTCCCTCTGACAGCCTTGCTAAGTGACCAGTTAGTTGACATTAAAATTCCTCTTATAGTTCAGTGATTTGTCTTTTTTAATTCAGTTTCTGTGATATATAAGCTATATATATACATAGAGAGAGCTTGTGTGCTCTTATCTGATTATAAAAACAGTATTTTGAAAGAGAAAAACAAATTAATACATTTTTTGAAATAAACATGTAAACATTTCAAAAGCATTAAAAAAAACCTCCATGCATATCATCAAGTGTCTTTTATATTTCATTTACATAGTTGAGCTCATCTTTTTAATATGTATACTTCTTGCTGCTTTTTAATTGTTACTGTATTGCCAGTATCTAAAAGCTTTGCAGACAACCCTTTACAAAGGTTGGTCATATTAGCAACAAAGTAAAAGTACAGGCTCCTGTGGTCAGGCTTCCTGAACAGAAAGGTCTGACTGACAGGCTTCTGCTGGTAGGTTGAAAGACTGTGCAAACTAATTCAACTCCATTGGACTGTTTTCAAATCTGTATAGTTTCACAGTCTATGTAATTTTTATTCCTGTATTTATTACTTTTCAGAATCATCTGGGGGAGATATAGTGATACTAGGGGTTTGGGTCCTATCTGCAGAGATTCTGATTTAAATTTAATCTGGGGTTCAGCCTTGATTCCCCAGGTGATTTTAATGTGTAGCCAAAGTTAACAACCACTATGATCTGCCCAATTAAGAGGCAACATTGCTCAAGTTTGACCCTCCAAGTGAACTTTTCAATATTCTTGGTAACCCTTAAGAGAAAGGGTATCAGTGCTCTCCAGCCAAAGACCACCAGAAATACCTCTGTGATTGATAGGTATTGTTTATTATTTGTTGCCACAAAGGAGATTGCTTACACTTGGATCCCTGAGACCTCTCAGTAAAAGAGTGTTAGATAGAACCCATTATAAGACATGCACTTAGACTGGGTCAATTTTGGAGAGGGCCTAAGGAACTCAGGGTTCATTCTAGATAGGGTGTTGTTAAAAGATGAGGCCAATTCTCTGATTGGGTATCCCAATAAATCTAGTTTTGGGAGAGAGCTGATTAAGGTGAAGATAAAGCAGTACTTGGTAGGAGAGTGAGAATGTTTGTTGTTGCAAGGGTTGCACAGTGACTTTGTTTTGTCTCACTTTGTTGTGGTTTAGGATGACCTTAACTGATGTTCTGTGGGATAGTTTATGTCCAAGAGGGGAACAACTTGCTCTAGCCATTAGCATCAGGCCTTTTCTTTTAAACACTGAGCCCCAGCTACGAGACTGCCTTAGTTTAGTGTTTGCTTGTTTTTTCCTCAAAGCATACTTAAACTCCTTATCCTGACCTTGGTATATCAAGAGTGAGAGGTAGACCTGGAGATCTTGATGTGAGTGATTAAGTTCAGCTGTGCCTCGTAAGTCGAGAGATTCTCAACCTTGGTTACACATGGCATTACCTGGAGAGTGTTTTTTAAAAGTACAGATGCCTGGGTGCCACTCTAAGAGGTTAATTGGCTTGGGGTGCAGCCTGGGCACTAGGAACTTTAAAAGCGTCCCGGTGATTCTAACAAGCATACAGCTTTTAAAATCACTGCTCCTGGAGAAGTCCCTGCTCTTAGGGAGGAACGTTTTGATTGTTGATACTTGCTCTTAATTAGATCAAACTATTTAGGAGAAAATTTTCATTGCCACCTCTTAACTCACTCACTCTTACTCCAAAGTCAAACATACTGGAACATAATGGCTCCACCAAATAAATAAATAAAAGATACCAGATGATTCTGATAGTTACACATTCCTACATGCTTTCAGAAGTTAAAATAGTTAAGAAGGGGCTGGGGATGTGGCTCAAGCAGTAACACGCTCACCTGGCATTCACGGGGTGCTGGGTTTGATCCTCAGCACCACATAAAAATAAAATAAAGATGTTGTGTACACCGAAAACTGAAAAATAAGTATTAAAAAAGTCTTTCTCTCTTCTCTCTCTCTTTTTAAAAAAAAATTAGTTAAGAAGCCTATTGTTTTCTGAACTCTAAGTGGGGATACCCAGATACATGTTCCCATAGCATTTTTCTCATTAGATTATTTATCTAATAATCTTAATAAGTGTTTACACATTCAGTCCTAATAAATTCTTTTCAGAAAATAATGAAATTGCCAGAAGTCCTGATTACCCTTGAATTTCACAAAGACATGTTCTCAACTGACACAATTTCTATTCTGACGGTGAATATGTGATGAATTCTTAGGTTAGTATCCCCAAACGTTAAAACATCCTAAATAATCTTTACCCAATACAAAGATTTCATGTTAAATTAACTTGTAAATGCTAATGTAACTCTAGTTTAATATTTTAAAGTTTGGGGTAATGAAGCAACAGAGAGATTAAATAGGTTTTCAATGCCATTATAATTCTTTTTTCAGGTTAAATTGACTTGGCAGCTTTATCAGACCAAATCTGTGTTGTTGTTTTTTTACAGTCTTCAGTTTATTTTTTTTAAAAATTTTTATTTGTTCTTCATAGTTATACATTACAGAATATATTTTGACATATTATACATACATGGAGCATAATTTCCCATTTTTGTGGTTGTACATGATGTGGAGTTACACTGGTCATGTATTCATATATGAACACAGGAAAGTTATGTCTTATTTATTCTATTTCCTATTCCCATTCTCCTTCCTTTCCCTTCATTCCCCATTGTCTAATCCAAACTCCATCTATTCTCCCTACCCCCTTATTGTGGGTTACCATCCACATATCAGAGAGAACATTTAGCCTTTGGTTTATTGGGATTGGCTTATTTCCCTTAATGTGATAGTCTCCAGTTCCACCCATTTACTGGAAAATGCCATAATTTAATTCTTTATGGCTGAGTAATAGTCCATAGTATATATATATACTACATTTTCTTTATCCATTCATTTGTTGAAGGGTTCCTAGGTTGGTTCCATAGCTTAGCTATTGTGAATTGAGCTGCTAAAACATTGATGTGGCTGAGTATATGCAAAGGAGTGGAATAACTGGGTCAAATAGTATTTCCATTCCAACTTTTCTGAAGAATCTACTTACTGCTTTCCAGAATGGTTGCACCAATTTGTAGTCCCACCAGAAATGTATGAGTGAACCTTTTTTCCCACATACTTACCAATCTTTATTGTTTCTTGTATTGTTGATCATTGCCATTCTGCCTGGAGTGAGATGAAATCTCAGTGTAGTTTTATTTTGCATTTCTTTAATTGCTAGAGATGTTGAACACTTTTTCATGTATTTGTTGATTGTATTTCTTCTTCTGTGAGGTGTGTGTTCAGTTCCTTTGCCCATTTATTGAGTTATTTGATTTTAGTGTTTTTTTTTTTTTTAGTTTTTTTGTAGATCCTGGAGATTAGTTCTTTATCTGAGGTACAGGTGGCAAAGATTTCTCCCATTCTGTAGGCTCTCTCATCATGTTCTTGATTGTTTCCTTTGCTGTAAAGAAGCTTTTTAATTTGCCAGCATCCTATTTATTGATTCTCGATTTCAATTCTTGTGCTTTAGGAATCTTGTTGAGGAATTCAGTTTCTAAGCTGACATGATGGATATTTGGGCTTTTTCTTCTAGTAGGCACAGGATCTCTGTTTTAGTGCCTAAGTCTTTGATCTACTTTGAGTTGATTTTTGTGCAAGGCAAGAGGTGTTTAATTTCATTTTGCTACATATGGGTTTCCAGTTTTCCCAGCACCATTTGCTGAACAGGCTATCTTTTCTCTAATGTATGTTTTTGGCACCTTTGTCTAGTATGAGATAACTGTATTTATGTGGATTTGTCTCTGTGTCCTCTATTCTGTATCATTGGCATACGTGTCTGTTTTGGTGCCAATACCATGCTGTTTTTGTTACTATGGCTCTGTAGTATAGTTTAAGTTCTGCTTTACTTTTCGTGCAAAGAGTTGCTTTGGTCTGGGTTTTTTATTTTCCCAAATGAATTTAATGACTGCTAATTTTATTTCTTTGAAGAACATCATCGAAACCCTAATAGAAATTGCATTAAATTTGTATAGCACTTTGGTAGTATGGCCATTTTACAATATTAATTCTACCTATCTAAGAGCACAGGAGATCTTTCCATCTTCTAATGTCTTCTTTAATTTTTTTTCTTTAGTGTTTTGTAGTTTTCATTGTAGAGCTATTTCACCTCTTTTGTTAGATTGATTCCCAAGTATTTTATGTTTTTTTAACACTATTCTGAATACAGTAACTTTCTAATTTCTTTCAGTTGATTCATCATTTATGTATAGGAACACAATTTATTTATGGGTGTTTATATGCTGCTACTTTGCTGAATTCTTTTATAAGTTCTAGAAGTTTTCTGGTGGAGTTTTTTGGGCTTTCTAAATATAGAGTCATGTCATTGAAAAGTAGGGATAATTTGAGTTCTTGAGGATAGGTACATCCCATTCATTTTCCTTTAATTTCTTTCTCCTAATTGCTCTGGCTAAAATTTCAAGGATGATGTTGAATAGAAGTGGTGAAAGAGGGCATCCTTGTCTTGCTCCAGTTCTTAGAGGCAATGCTTTCAAATTTTCTCCATTTCAAATGATGTTGGCCTTGGTTTTAACATACATAGCTTTTATAATGTTGAGGTATGTTCCTACTAGCCCTAGTTTTTCTAGTGTTTTGAGCATGAATGGATGCTGAATTTTGTTAGATGCTTTTTTTTTTTTGTATCTGTGGAGATAATCATGTGATTCTTTACCTCTACTGATGTGATGAATTATATTTATTGATTTCTATATGTTGCACCAAACTTGCATCCCTAGGATAAACTCCATTTAATCATGATGTACTATCTTTTAAATATGTTTTTGTATCTGATTTTCCAGTATTTTATTAAAAATTTTTGCCTCTATGTTCATTAGGGATATTGGTCTAAAGTTTTCTTTCCTTGATGTTCCTATTTGGTTTTGGTATCAGGATTATTCTAGATCCATAGAATGCATTTGGAAGGTTTCTCTTCTTTTCTATTTCATGGAATAATTTGAGGAGTATTGATGTTAGTTCTTCTTTGAAGGTCAGTAGAAATTGGCTGAGAATCCATCTGATCCTGGGCTTTCCTTGTTTGGTAGGTTTTTGATGGCATCTTCAATTTCATTGCTTGAAATTTATCTGCTTAAATTTTCTGTGTACTCCTGATTTAATTTGGGTAGATCATATGTCTCTAGAAGTTTGTTAATGTCTTCACGATTTTCTATTTTATTGGAGTATAAATTTTCAAAATAATTTGATTGTCATCTGTATTTCAGTAGCATCTGTCATGACATTTCATCATAAATTTTAGTAATTTGCTTTCTCTCTCTTTGTTAGCTTGGCTAAGTATTTATCAAATTTATTGATTTTTTTCAAAGATCCAATTTTTTGTTTTGTCAATTTTTTTTGTTGTTTCCATTTCACTGATTTCAGCTCTGATTTTAATTATTTCCTGTATTCTACTGCTTTTGTTGTTGGTTTGTTCTTTTTTCCTAGGGCTTTGAGATGTAATGTTAGGTTATTTACTTGTTGACTTTCTATTCTTTTAATGAATCAGCTCATGCAATGAATTTTCCTCTTGGCACTGTCTTCATGGTGTCCCAGAGATTTTGATATGTTGTATCACTATTCTCATTTACCTCTAAGTAATTTTTGTTCCATTCCTGATTTCTTCTGCTATCCATTGGTCATTTAATAGCATATTATATATATATCTTCAGTTGTTAGAGTAGCTTCTATTTTTTAATTTTATCATTGATTTCTAATTTCATTCCAATATGATCTGAAAGAATGCAAACTATTATCTCTATTTTTTTTTATATTTGTTAGGGGTTGCTTTGTGGACTAAGATATGATCTATTTTAGAGAAGTATTCATGTGCTCCTGAGAAAAAGTGTATTTAGTTATTGAAGGATGAAATATTCTATATATCTCTCTTATGTCTAAATTATTAATTGTATCTTTAGTTCTATAGCTCCTTTATTTAGTTTTTGTTTGGAGGATCTATCCAGTAGTGAGAGAGGTGTGTTAAAGTCACCCAGTATTACTGTGTTGTGGTCTCTTTGATTCTTGAAATTGAAAAGGGTTTATTTGATGTACATAGATGCTCTATTGTTTGGGGCATAAATATTTACCATTGTTATGTCTTGTTGATGTATAATTCCCTTAAGCAGTATGAAATGTCCTTCTTTGTCCCTTCTGATTAACTTTGGCTTGAAGTCCACTTTATCTGATGAGCATAGACACTGCTGCTTATTTATGAGATCCATGTGAATGATAGATTGTTTTCCATTCTTTTACCTTCAATCTGTAGATGTATTTGCTTATGATGTGGGTCTCTTGGAGACAGCATATAGTTGGGTCTTGTTTATAAATCCAAGTATGTCAGTTTATGTCTTTTGATGGATGAGTGCAGGCCATTTACATTCAATGTCATTATTGAGATATGACTTTTATTCCCTGCCATTTTGATTTATTTCTGGTATTAAACTTGAATTAGTTTCTACTTTGATTGACTATTCTTCTAGTGTAGTTCCTCCCTTAGCTTGTTTTCACTTTCATTTTTCACTTCTTCATGAAATATTTTGTTGAGTATGTTTTGTAGTGCCAGCTTTCTAGTTGTAAGTTCTCTTAAATTTTGTTTATCTTGAAAGGTGTTATTTCATCATCAATTTTGAAGCTTAATTTTGGTGGATATACTATGGGTACCATTTTATTTCACAGATTGATACATATTATTCTAAGACCTCCTAGCTCTGAGGGTCTGCATTGAGAAAACACCTGGGATCTGGATTGGTTTCCCTTTAAATGTGACTTGTCTTTTTTCTCTAGCAGACTTTAGAATTCTATCCTTATTCTGTATTTTAGGCAATTTCACATGTGCCTTCATATGGGTCTGTTATAGTTTTGTATATTCAGAGTCCTATAAGCCTCTTGTATCTGATTTTCCATTTTATTCTTAAGTTTGGGAAGTTTTCTGATATTTCATTTTAAAGTTTGTGCATTCCTTTGGTTTGTATCTCTGAGCCTTCTTCTGTCCCATGTTATCCCAAATTTCTTGGAAGTTCTGTTCATAGTCTCTTAACATCTTTTCTCCATGATCAACTTGATTTTCAAGATTATATATTTTGTCTTTTTGTCCAAAACTTTGTATTTCATGTGGTCTAGCCTGTTGGTGATGCTTTCCATTGAATTTGGTTTATTGATTCCATTCATTTCAAGTATTTCTGCTTAACTTTTTTCAAAATATCTGTCTTTATTGAAGGGATCTTTGACTTCCTGCATTTTCTCTGATTTCATTCCTTACATTATCCTTTACCTTGAAGATTAGTTTAACTATGTACATTCTCAATGCCTTCTCTGATACATCTTCCACTGTGATGTTGATGGATTCTGGTATAGGCATATCTTGGTTTGTTTGGGGTGATTTGTTCCCTTACTTTTCCACGCTGTTCTTGTGTCTACGTATCTAATAGTATGGGTCTGAGGTAGTAGAGTTTCTATCCTGTAGACATACTATATATAGCATAAAACAAATAGTTCCTGCTATGACGTCTTCAATGTCTTCACAATAAACAGAGATTTTATAATCAGTTATTGCCTACTGTAAAAATAGTAAGTTTGCAAAAGGGTTGATACTTTCAAATTGTGGACAGAGGGATGTGATGATTATGAGGAATTAGGAGAAAAGATAGAAGTAAAATATTAAAGAGAAGGTGAAAACAATATAGATTGGATGTTAGCAGAAGAGAGAAAGAACTGTGAGAGAAAAGGTATATATAAAGAAAATATTTTAAAAGTTAAAAATAAAAATAAAAGAATACCAAACAAAACAGAAATATACTGATTGATCATCCTTGTCCTCACAAAACTGATCCATGAAAAATAACTGGTTTGAAACATGCTATAAATTAGAAAAAATATGAATATATATAAATGTCCATGAGGTCAATATATATATATATATATATATATATATATATATATATATAT
>NW_025999968.1:7233171-7240715 GCF_001458135.2 Marmota marmota marmota | reverse complement strand
ATATATGTGTGTGTGTGTGTGTGTGTGTGTGTGTGTGTCCATTAAGGTCACATTTAAACAGAAAAAAAGAAAAAAGGTAGAAAAAAAATTGGGGGTGAAAAGTTAAAGAGTTATTTCTGTTGAAGTTCAAAAGACTCTCAGCTTCCCTTCTCAGCAGTATTAGGTGAAGTCATCTGGAGTATGATGCTGCTCCATGCTTGGGGTGGGGTTGCTAGAGTGAGAGAGTTAATCCTATAGGCAGAACTCCTGGAGGTGGGGTTTAGGCTTAGGCAGGCTCCAGGCTCTTCACTGAATGCCAATTGGTCTGGAGATTTTAAATCGGCACATCTCCAGGGCCAAGCAAGTGCAGGTTCATGCTGGAAGACCGCACCCCAGGATCTCCCCTGGGTTCCACTTCTGTGGTGGAGAAGCCAATTTCTGGGAACCACATTTTCTGGTTCAGTCTCCAAACTCAATCTCTCCTGCCCCTGCCCTTTTGAATTCCCAGCCAGGCATGTCTCTTCCAGCCAGTCCTGCAAATGACCAGATTGGAGGGGAAGGGGGAAAGTTGGGTGGATTTCCATGACCAATTGTTCCCTGTGTAAATCTCTCTCCACGTTTGATTTTTCTTCTGGTCACTTAGGCATACTCTATGTTGTGCAGTGTGGGTTTGCAAGGATTGTATTTCGGGCCAGACTTGGGTTTGTCAGGAATAGTCTCCCTCAGTGGCCAGCCCCCACTGTGGCTGCAAAATGGTTCCTTACTGTTCTCTTCATGCAGCCAATAGAGATGTGGTTTCTTTCCTGTACAAGGATATTGTGTCACATGCTTTTCCGTTTAGTTGGGAAATGTCTTTTAACTCTAAACTCTCTGTATCCAGAGAGTATGCCTCAAGCCTCTTAAAAATGCAGGTTCCTTTAATTTTACTTATGCTCCCACTTTGCTCATGGAGACACAGCTGTGGCTGGTGCCTCTAGTGGTGGCAGCACCTGTAGCACTGGGGATTTCTTCCTTTTTATATTATATCCAATCTCCTAAACTCCCAATCTGCTGTGAGTGTCCTGTATTAAATTCCAGTAAGGTTCCCCCTTTTTCTTCTTGTTCACCCACTTTGCTGAGAAACTGCCTATCTGTTTTCTTGGTTTCACAGCATGGAGCAGCCAGGAAAGTGACTGTCTCTATCCTGCCATCTTGAAACAATCCCAGATAAAGTCTTATTAAGGAAAAAATAATAATATACTATATAGATTTTGTAAATTAATTTACCAATAATTAAGATCTCAGTTTTTGCTGTGGGCAGTGGTGCACTCCTATAATCCCAGTGGCTCTCTGGAGGTTGAGACAGAAGGATCATGAGTTCAACATCAGCCTCAGCAACTTAGTGAGGTTCTAAAGCAAAACTTAGCAAGACCCAGTCTTTAAATAAAATATAAAAAAGGACTGGAGATGTAGCTCACTCATTTAAGTACCACTGGGTTCAATCCATGGTTCAAAAAAAAAAACAACCTTAATTTTCTTTGCGTGTGATGGTAATTAAAGACTGCCCTCTTACAAATGGCATATAGATTGTCCTTTACAGTCAGCCACCTTCAGAAATTCTCTTTCTCATGGAATGTGACATTAATTTCATCTTGTCGCTGAAAATGAGAAATCTTCCTTTCAATCACATTTTGCAGGATTGTGGTGACAAAAATACCCTTAAGAAGGCACAGTGGAATCTCAGTAATCTGCACAAGCTGCAAAGTTCAAACTTAATGCTTTATTGAGTGTAGGTTTAAATCACAAAGGCTGGATTGTCTCTAAACTTTCCTAGTCCACTAGGCAGCCTTTTCCCCCACTGACTCTGAGGGCGGGTGGTCTATCACCCTCCAAATGCCCTATTCCTTGGAATAAGTCCTTCCTCAGGTCAGGACCCTCTCCATATTCATTACTTGGAAGTGCTTTCCTCTGGGGCTTTACTTTTCAGTGCCTTATCAATGAAAAAGGTGCTATTGAATCATTTGGAAAGAACTGAGGATAAAAGCATAATGGAGGAGGGGTGGGGCAAAGGGCCAGACATTCAAACTAAGAGCCTGGTTGATCTTTAGGACAGTCCTTGATTATCTGCCACAAGACAGACAGAAACTACAAGAGGGGACATGGCTGAACCTGTAGCTGAGAACTGTAAGGGCATTTGTTGTTCTGGGAGAAGAGACTAAGAGAGAAAGCACCAATGGGAATTGTCAACTCCTGAAAGGGAAACTATAGCAGATCTCACCTTCCAGAGCCTCAGGAGGAGCATCTAATAGTATGGGAGGTGAGGCCAGTAGCTTCTTTCACTCCAGAATGGTCAAGACCAACTGCAAACTCACTGACAGTTATTTGCTCCAAGCCCCGCCCCTGGCCTGCACCCATTGGCTTGGAACTCACAAGCCCTGACTTGATTTGGTAGTAAAATACAGCCTTATTTCCCTGTGGACTAAGGCATTAAAGTTATAAGGCTGTGCATATTTAAAAGTAAGTGAGGCCAGATGTCATGGCACATTCCTGTAATCCCAGGGCTGGGGAGGCTGAGGCAGGAGGATCACTTGTTCAAAGCCAGCCTCAGCAAAAGCCAGGGCCTAAGCAACTCATTGAGACCCTGTCTCTAAATAAAATACAAAATAGGGCAGGAGATATGGTTCAGTGGTGGCGTGCCCCTGAGTTAAATCCCCGGTATAAAAAAACCAAAAAACCAAACACACAAACAAACAAACAAAAAAGAAACATAAAATAAGTGAATAAATAAGTAAACAAGGGCTGAAAAGAAACTTCCAAAAATTTTATTGCTTATGTTAATATAAAGCTTTGGAACAGCAAATTTTTGGCAAAGAGCCAATGGATGCTGTTTTCTCAGAATTCTAGGGGGAGGGAGTTTCTTGGATAAAATAGGGTGGTTGAGATTTTGCAATATAAGAATATTGGTTCCTGGGTTAGAAAAAAGAGAATGGCTATTCTGGGCAATTAGAAGAATAAAATCAAGACAGATAGACTAGGTCAATGTTTATTATGGATCATATGTGATAAAATGTTTAGGAATAATGATTTACTCATTTCTTTTTTCTAAATATAATACCAAACTATTTTAATTGAAATTACTTAGCATTATTACTATAGAGGTGATTTCCATATTTCTACTTAAACAAAAATATTTGGCAAGAAATTTTATAATGATTTTGAAATCTAGTAACTACTGGGCAAGAGATGCTTCTTTACACTTTCGCTGAAAGTTTTTGTGAAGCTATTTTGATTCTTGTGAAAAGGGAGGAAGAGGTGAGAGAGGTCAAAGATTGAGGAAATGAAAGAGGAAGATAAAGATGGAAGTAATGCTTAGGAATAGCCAATTCTTGGCTCTCAGAGAAGCATTTACTGTCTACACTGTCTTGTGGACAATAGGTGTTATGAGGGAAATGATCTTCACAAGGTTAACATTCTGGAGAACAGTCACTCAAGGAAAGTGCACATATATTTTAATAAAATAAAAATTAAGATTATTTTTGAGTCATTCATTTAGAAGGAAATACATATTTAGTAGTAGAAATGGAATTAGATTAGATAATGAAACAATCACTATATTTTAAGAGAAGGATAATTGATTTATATTTTAAAGTTAGTTTTTAATTTTAACTTTATTTTTTATTATTTGTGTTCTGTCTTTTGCCAGCCCACTCTTAATTCACTCTGGTGACTGTGAAGATCAGGTAACTAACTGTATTATCTCTAATTAGTTTTACTGGAATTCAATGGAGAATAGTAATTATTTGTTTCTATTATGTGATTTTACAACAGTTATTTGGCTTCCTGGTTTGATTATGATTTTTTTAAATGTCACCATTTTTAAATTTAAAACTTGTATGTGCTAAAATCTATTGATGCTTTTTATTCACAGCTTTCTTCTTTAATCTTTAAGTGCCTTTCTTTTATGGTTAAGAAGTATACTTAATATTAAAACCTATTGACTTCCAATTTTGAAAGAATTTTTTTTCATTTGTTTGTTTGTTTTGGTACCAGGAATCAAATGCAGGCGTGCTTAATCACTGAGTCACATTATTGGCTCTTTTTGTTTTATTTTGAGACAGGGTCTCCCTAAGTTGTGTAGGGTCTCACAAAGTTGCTGAGGCTAGCTTTGAACTTGCAATCCTCCTGCCCACCTCCCAAACAACTGGATATGTGTGTGAATCATAGTGACAAACAAATTCCAATTTTTGAAGTATTATTATTATTTTATTTTATTTATTTTTTATACCTGGGATTGAACTCAGGGCACTTAATCACTGAGTCACATCCCCAGCCCTTTTTTTGTATTTTACTTAGGACAGGGTCTCACTGAATTGCTTAGGACCTTGCTAAGTTGCTGAGGCTGGCTTCAAACTCACAATCCTCCTGCCTCAGTCTCCCAAGCCCTTAGGATTATAGGCATGTGCCACTGTGCCCAGCAAGAATTAAAAAATTTCTGAAGCCCATTAAACTCAGATTCCTTCAAAATTATTTTGGTGTAAAGTAAATGCCATAAAAATGGTGTTATTGCTCTTCAGAGACAAGGTCATGATCACTTTGAGATGATCAGTGAAGGCCTTCTAAAAGAAGTAGGATTTGAGTCTCATGAAGCCTTGTTGAATGTACAAGTTCTGTGAGAAAATGGGGAAAACATAGCAATCATCTTTTATGCATTACTTCTACATACATAAGAGCAGAGTGTGTGTGTGTGTAAAGATAAACAGTAAGGGAATAATGAGATTTCTTTTTCTTTTTTTTTTTTTCTAGAGTTCATAGGAGATTGGTAAAAATGGGGCAATGTTTTAGCAGATTTTGACAGACCAAGCTGTGTATACTCTAGGTTTTGGAAACTACTATAATGTGTTTAGGATACTCTAAGTAGTTCGTTATAGTGGATACTGGGGCTATGCCATTAGTGTTGATAGACTGGTAGGAGATTGTATATCTTAAGGCTCTGAAGTATATGTGTAATAGTAATTAGGTAGAAAGAGCTGGAGAATTTGGTTAAAAAAGTGATAGTTACACTTAATGCCAAACACTTATCTTTTTTATGTATCAATTGGCTACTTGAAGGGTTTTGCTTGTGAAGTGCCTGTTACTTGTTCTTAAAAATTGATACGTGAAGGCTGGGGAAGTAGCTCAGTGGCAGAGCACTTGCTGAGCATACATAAGGCCCTGGTTTGGATCCTCAGCACCAATTTAAAAAAAAAAAATTATAAATGAGGGATTTTGATTTCTGGGAATACATAGTCAGTGTATCTTTCTCAATCCCTTGCAGTAAGTGTAACTAAAAGCCCTGGACATTATATATAAAATAAATACAAGAAGACTCTGAAGATGAAGAAAAAGGAAACCAGATAGGGACCTTGAGAATGAAACAGTGATGAGTTCCCTGGATGATGATGATGATGATGATTATCATCATCATTTTTTATCTCTTCTATCCCAGACTGGGTACTGGAAATTCCAATGAGTATGGATTTAAAAAGAAAGAAAAGAAAAGAAAAAGAAAAAAAAAAAAACTAGAGAAACCTATTCTTTCCAATTAAAAAAGAGGAAAGGGGTAGCCTAGAAGACTGAAAACGTTTACCCAAATTGCTCTCCTCTGGTTAAACAACACAGAAAAATTTTCACTCACCCACCCATACTCAAATACCAGCAAGGGCTCAGAGAGAAGCCCACAGTCCACCCAGCTAGGCTATGGCTGGGTTCCAGAGCCTTGCCCTTCCATCTAACCCAATCCAAGTGTTATCAGAAAAGGCCTGTGGGATCTGGGACTTTCACACCTGACCAAAAGGAGAGAGGCTAAAGGGAGAGTCAAGACTTTCAAAGTACCAAAAAATGATTTCTCTGTGTCTTGGTGGAGGCCACACAGGGAACAGGACTGGGGAATGGCTGAGAGCCCTTTCCCATCCAGGAGCTCTCAGCAGAGACACAGTCAGAGACCTCAACTGCCTCTCTTAGCTAGCAGAAGACACTACTTCCCCAGCTGTGTGTCAGTTAAGACCAAGTAGAGAAGTTGAACTTTCATCTCAACCTGCCTGCAACAAGATAGTATCCCTGCTTCACACAACAAAGCAGTGTTAGAGAAGCCCTGCAAACATAAGATTTAAATAAAAATCTCGAGTATTATAATGTCCACAAGATCCAGATATTAGGTGAAAATCACTCGTTCAAGAACAAAGATCAGGGCTGGGGTTGTGACTCCGTGGCGGAGCACTTGCCTCACTTATGTAAGGCACTGGGTTCCATCCTTAGCACCACATAAAAATAAATAAAGAAAAACAAAGATATTGTGCCCATGTATAACTAAAAAAATAATAATAAAAAATAAAAAAAGAACCAAGTTTATCCCAACTTAAATTTGAAGCTCATCCCATCCTCAAATGACATAAATGTCAAAATTCTCTGAAAAGAATTTAAACACAGCTATCATCAAAATATTTTACCACTGGGCACAGTGGCACCAACCTGTATTCCCAGTGCCTTGGGAGGCTGAGACAGTAGGATTGTAAATTCAAGGCCAGGCTCAGCAATTTAGCAAGGCACTAAACAACTTAGTGAGACCTTGTTCCAAAATATAAAAACAAAACAAGGGCTGGGGATGTAACTCAGTGGTAAAGTGCCCCAGCACCAAAAATAAATAAATAAATAAATAAATAAAAATAATAAAAATAAAATATTTCACCAAATAATGATGAACCTAATTATTTCAGCAAATAATTAATTATTACAAATGAAAAATAACAACTCTAGACAAATAAAAAAATCTCAGGGGAACAAATACATAATATAAGGAAAATCCAAATGGAAATTTCAGATGCAGAAAATGCAATCAATACAAATTTTAAATATCAGGAAAAAAAAGCTCAAAAAACTAGCGCTTCTTTGGCTACATTTATTCCTAGGTATTGAATTATTTTTTATTATAATGGGATTAATTTCTTCATTTCAATTTCTCCTTATTCATTGCTACTGTATAGAAGTAAAACTGATTTTTCTACATTGACATTGTATCCTATAACCTTAGAAAATTTACTAACTACTTTTCTTCTTTTTTTTGTACCAGGGATGGAACCCTGGGGTGGTTAACCATTGAGCCACATCCCCAGCCCTTTTAATATTTTTTATTTAGATACAGGGTCTCACTAAGTTGCTTATGGCCTCTCTAAATTGCTGAGGCTGGCTTTGAACATGGAAGCCTCCTGCCTCAGTCTCTGGAGCCACTGGAATTACAGGTGAGCCACTGAGTTCAGCTATTTATCAGTTATTACTGGCATTTTGTGGAACTTTTGGGGGTCATTGGTGGTTCCATACAAATTTTAGAATTGTTTTTGCTATTTCTGTAAAATAAAATGTCATTGGAGTTTTGAAAGAGATTGCATTGAATCTACAGATTGCTTTGGAAATTATGGACATTTTCACAGTATTAATTAATTTGATCTGTGAAGATGTAATATTCTCTCATTTATTTATGACTTCTTCAACTTCATCAATGTTTTAGAGATTTTGCATACTATTCATTCACATACTTGGTTAAATTTAATTCC